>NC_143035.1:19747500-20082500 GCF_057628025.1 Oncorhynchus mykiss | reverse complement strand
GTTTATTTTTTATCTAGTCTGGAATGCATATATTTACACAACACTAGGTGCTATTTATAACACATAATATCTGTGCCAAAGCGTCTAATGATGCCATGTCTTATGATTGAGAGTTGCTTTGTTTTTGTTGACCTGTTCTGTCTCGTGTACCACAGGGCGCTGTGGCGCTATGAGGATCATGATGGCCGACCAGGGTCAGGAATGGAAGGAGATCCTGATAGACTTCGCTGACTGGACGAAAGGAGATCTGAAAGCCTCTTGTGTGAGTGGGGAATGGATCATTCTTTTGTTACCATCTTTCATTTGTCAACCTGTTCAGTTGAGCCAGGGATGATGGTCTGTTAATAACAGCTGGGATGTGCTTTTAAAGAACAATTGGTTTGTTTAATGTATATTGTTTGTTTCAACAATCTCTGCCTGTACATTCCATTATTCATATTGAAGTAAAGAGATTTTACCTCATTAACTCAGTTGCTATCAATGTAGAGTTTATTCAGCTACAATATATATGTAAACCCCATGTCCCAATTAGTTGTTACAATCTATAATAAATAACACAACTTATTTTTTTGGTTTTAGGTATTTGGTCAGTTGCCCAAGTTTGAAGATGGAGGATTGGTCCTGTACCAATCCAATGCCATTCTGAGGCACTTGGGCCGCAATCATGGTAATTGATCTCAATTGTGATGTCATATACACAGAGAAAACAAAACATTAAGAACACCTGCTCTTTCCATGGTATAGGCTGACCAGGTGAAAGCTATGTTTGATATTTACATTGTTTTCCTCACTCCATTTATCCTTTAATCTCTCAAATGTTAGACTGAAATGTTATTTCTACTTTCACCTAACTCGAACACACACAGATGCCTATGGGAAAGATGGAAAGGAGGCTGCCCTCATTGACATGATGTGTGATGGCGTTGAGGACCTTCGTCTTAAATATGTAAAAATGATTTACCAGGAATACGTAAGTATTCACCAAGGCTGAAATTCTGACTAAGTTCATACAGTTCATACAAAATGTTCCTTTACTAATGCAGTGCAGTAAAAAAAAACATTTGGTTCAATGTGTGTCGCCTGACAACGTGATCGGGAAAATAAAAAACATTTGGTTCGATGTGTGTCGCCTGACAACGTGATCGGGAAAATAAAAAACATTTGGTTCAATGTGTGTCGCCTGACAACGTGATCGGGAAAATAAAAAACATTTGGTTCGATGTGTGTCGCCTGACAACGTGATCGGGAAAATAAAAAACATTTGGTTCGATGTGTGTCGCCTGACAACGTGATCGGGAAAATAAAAAACATTTGGTTCAATGTGTGGCGCCTGACAACGTGATCGGGAAAATAAAAAACATTTGGTTCGATGTGTGTCGCCTGACAACGTGATCGGGAAAATAAAAAACATTTGATTTCTGAAATATACAATACACCTGTAGTGAAGCCGCGCGACAACTACATCATACCAGTCATCCAACAGACTCCCATTCAGAGCGACAACTACATCATACCAGTCATCCAACAGACTCCCATTCAGAGCGACAACTACATCATACCAGTCATCCAACAGACTCCCATTCAGAGCGACAACTACATCATACCAGTCATCCAACAGACTCCCATTCAGAGCGACAACTACATCATACCAGTCATCCTACAGACTCCCATTCAGAGCGACATTTAAGGGCACGTTGACAGCTCTCCCACCAGGCCAAGAAACGTAGACCCCGAACCGTCCAAGACGCACAGTTCCCCAATAGCTGTCCCTCAGAATGACAGGAATCACATTTAGATTATGGTAACGCATCTTAACAGAACATGCAACTCATGTAATGAAGCAGCTAATGTCATTTTCAAACATTTGCCAAAATGCAATTTGGGGAAAAACACCATTCTAAACAGTGCACCTGGGAAACACTATTCTAAACAGTGCACCTGGGAAACACTATTCTAAACAGTGCACCTGGGAAACACTATTCTATACAGTGCACCTGATAGTGGTTCCATATGTGACAGAGATGAAAATCTGTTATCTAAAGATACAACAACTAGAATGGGTTGCTAATATGACTATGATTGTGCATTTGGCTGCGTTAGGCTTTAAACTTTTTTTTTTTTATTATCGTTTTTATGATTAACCACATGACAATGATTTTGAGAAACTAAAACATTGTTATTGAAATGAAGCTGTTCCATAAATATCATAACTGGCACACAGAACAGTGGAAATGGTAGAATAAATTGTATGCTAACCACAAACTTGAAATTCATCTGCCACCTATAAAGTCTTTATAAAATAATTGCCTTCACATTGTCATGGTCAGATTTTGCCTTTAGGCTATTTTGAAGCAAGGAAAGACATGCCTCATAATATGACATGAAACATTCAAATTTCAAACAATGAAGTCTAAGTTTGCATACACGGTAGCCAAATACATTTAAACTCTGTTTTTCACAATTCCTGACATTAAATCCTAGGAAACATTCCCTGTCTTAGGTCAGTTAGGGTCACCACTTTATTTTAAGAATGTGAAATGTCAGAATAATAGTAGAGTGATTTATTTCAGCTTTTGTTTCTTTCATCACATTCCCAGTGGGTCAGAGGTTTACATTAACGCAATTAGTATTTGGTAGCATTGCCTTTAAATTGTTTAACTTGGGTCAAACGTTTCGGGTCGCCGTCCACAAGCTTCCCACAATAGGTTAGGTGAATTTTGGCCCGTTTCTCCTGACAGACCTGGTGTAACTGAGTCAGGTTTGTAGGCCTCCTTGCTCGCACATGCTTTTTCTGTAATGCCCACAAATTTTCTATAGGATTGAAGTCAGGGCTTTGTGATGGCCTCACCAATACCTTGACTCCCCCTTTTCCCTCTGAATATAACAATGGTCATTATGGCCAAACAGTTCCATTTTTGTTTCATCAGACCAGACAATATTTCTCCAAAAAGAACGATCTTTGTCCCCATGTGCAGTAGCAAACCGTAGTCTGGCTTTTTTATGGCGGTTTTGGAGCAGTGGCTTCTTCCTTGCTGAGCGGCCTTTCAGGTTATGTCGATATAGGACTTGTTTTACTGTGGATATAGATACTTTTGTACCTTTTTCCTCCAGCATCTTCACAAGGTCCTTCGCTGTTGTTCTGGGATTGATTTGCACTTTTCACACCAAAGTACGTTCATCTCTAGGAGACAAAAGGCGTCTCCTTCCTGAGCGGTATGAAGGCTGTGTGGTCCCATGGTGTTTATACTTGCGTACTATTGTTTGTACATATGTACGTGGTACCTTCAGGCGTTTGGAAATTGCTCCCAAGGATGAACCACACTTGTGGAGGTCTACAATTTATATTCTGAAGGCTTGGCTGATTTATTTTGATTTTCCCATGATGTCAAGCAAAGAGGCACTGAGTTTCAAGGTTGGTCTTGAAATACATCCACAGGTACACCTCCAATTGACTCAAATTATGTCAATTAGCCTATCAGAAGCTTCTATAGCCATGACATCATTTTATGGAATTTTCCAAGCTGTTTAAAGGCACAGTCAATTTTGTGTATGTGAACGTTTGACCTACTGGAATTGTGATACAGTGAAATACAGTGCCTTGCAAAAGTATTCGGCCCCCTTGAACTTTGCGACCTTTTGCCACATTTCAGGCTTCAAACATAAAGATATAAAACTGTATTTTTTTGTGAAGAATCAACAACAAGTGGGACACAATCATGAAGTGGAACGACATTTATTGGATATTTCAAACTTTTTTAACAAATCACAAACTGAAAAATTGGGCGTGCAAAATTATTCAGCCCCCTTAAGTTAATACTTTGTAGCGTCACCTTTTGCTGCGATTACAGCTGTAAGTCGCTTGGGGTATGTCTCTATCAGTTTTGCACATCGAGAGACTGACATTTTTTCCCATTCCTCCTTGCAAAACAGCTTGAGCTCAGTGAGGTTGGATGGAGAGCATTTGTGAACAGCAGTTTTCAGTTCTTTCCACAGATTCTCGATTGGATTCAGGTCTGGACTTTGACTTGGCCATTCTAACACCTGGATATGTTTATTATTGAACCATTCCATTGTAGATTTTGCTTTATTTTTTGGATCATTGTCTTGTTGGCAGACAAATCTCCGTCCCAGTCTCAGGTCTTTTGCAGACTCCATCAGGTTTTCTTCCAGAATGGTCCTGTATTTGGCTCCATCCATCTTCCCATCAATTTTAACCATCTTCCCTGTCCCTGCTGAAGAAAAGCAGGCCCAAACCATGATGCTGCCACCACCATGTTTGACAGTGGGGATGGTGTGAGCTGTGTTGCTTTTACGCCAAACATAACGTTTTGCATTGTTGCCAAAAAGTTCAATTTTGGTTTCATCTGACCAGAGCACCTTCTTCCACATGTTTGGTGTGTCTCCCAGGTGGCTTGTGGCAAACTTTAAACGACACTTTTTATGGATATCTTTACGAAATGGCTTTCTTCTTGCCACTCTTCCATAAAGGCCAGATTTGTGCAATATACGACTGATTGTTGTCCTATGGACAGAGTCTCCCACCTCAGCTGTAGATCTCTGCAGTTCATCCAGAATGATCATGGGCCTCTTGGCTGCATCTCTGATCAGTCTTCTCCTTGTATGAGCTGAAAGTTTAGAGGGACGGCCAGGTCTTGGTAGATTTGCAGTGGTCTGATACTCTTCCATTTCAATATTATTGCTTGCACAGTGCTCCTTGGGATGTTTAAAGCTTGGGAAATATTTTTGTATCCAAATCCGGCTTTAAACTTCTTCACAACAGCATCTCGGACCTGCCTGGTGTGTTCCTTGTTCTTCATGATGCTCTCTGCGCTTTTAACGGACCTCTGAGACTATCACAGTGCAGGTGCATTTATACGGAGACTTGATTACACACAGGTGGATTGTATTTATCATCATTAGTCATTTAGGTCAACATTGGATCATTCAGAGATCCTCACTGAACTTCTGGAGAGAGTTTGCTGCACTGAAAGTAAAGGGGCTGAATAATTTTGCACGCCCAATTTTTCAGTTTTTGATTTGTTAAAAAAGTTTGAAATATCCAATAAATGTCGTTCCACTTCATGATTGTGTCCCACTTGTTGTTGATTCTTCACAAAAAAATACAGTTTTATATCTTTATGTTTGAAGCCTGAAATGTGGCAAAAGGTCGCAAAGTTCAAGGGGGCCGAATACTTTCGCAAGGCACTGTAATCTGTCTGGAACCAATTGTTGGAAAAATTACTTGTCATGCACAAAGTATATGTCCTAACTGACTTGCCAAAACTATAGTTTGTTAACAAGAAATGTCAAGCTCTCCCTGTAGATTTTGCGTTGAAGTATTGTTCCCATGAGAGACAGAACAGTGAGCCAATCCCGGCACAACTAGAGAACAGTACCAACCCATACGCTCCGTATTTTCTGCTGTCCACCCCACCGCAGAAAGCACTGAGCTAGTCTGAAACATGCATTTTGAAACCGCCTTACTCAAGGAAGCAAAAAAAGAGACCGTGTTTTGTATTTTGTTTGCAGTTTTATTACTCAATTATTGTTTTTTTTTTTTGTTTTTTTTACCTTGTTTGCAAACTGATATGTGACATGTATTTATGCCAAAATAACATGCAAAAAAATGCTAATAAATAGCTAAACAGATGGGGCTGAAAACAGTCTCTGCCCTACCTGGTCTGAGTGATGGGTTACCACTGAATAAGATACATGATGACTAACAAATACAGACAGGCCAAAAAAAAAAAATTCCCCCAAAGGTATGCAAATTAATCTATAGACCGATAAGCATTATGTGGAAATGTATTTCCATCGACTGGTATTTCCATCAATTGATAAAAAGCATTATTTTGCAACGTTTTCTTTTTTTTCTCCCGGTCATTTTGGCAGGCAACAGTTGTATTTATTGGCTTTTCATTTGCAAGCTAATGGAAACCCTGGAAGCTTAATGTGTAAACATTTATGAAGTGTAATTATTAAACACTTTCTCTTTTTCGTAGGATACTGGTAAAGACCAATACATCAAAGACCTTCCTAACCACCTCGACAAGTTTGAAGCTGTGATGGCCAAAAACAAGACTGGTTTTCTCGTTGGTAATAAGGTAACCAATCCTGCAATGCACAAACAAAAAGAGGGCTATTTAATTATGGAGTAAGTTACCAAAATGTATTCATTAAATGGTTTGGTTCTCTTGTAATCTCAGTACTATCACAGAACTAGAATGAGTAGAACATGCATTGCCATTCAAGTTATATGCCATCATGAGAGAGTCTATTTCTCTGTTCCCTATCCTACATAGCCTTCGTTTGCTGACTACGGTCTGTTTGAAGTGCTGCTCAACCACCTGGTGCTCTGCTCCAGTTGCCTGGATACCTCCCCCTCCCTGAAGAGCTTTGTCGAGAAGATGTCAGCCCGTCCCAAAATCAAGGCCTTCCTGAGCTCTGACGCCTACAAGAAACTGCCCATTAATGGCAATGGCAAACAGTGATATTCCTGAACAAAGGCTAGATTCCATCCATTTACCTTCGCTGTAACCTGAACGGTTTTGGATAATAGTAATTTTTTACAAGTCCATCTTACACATTAGCCCACAATAAACGTGTTAACTATATGTACAATTGTTAGCTACTGAGTTGATTAATTGTAGTTTTCATATGTAAAAATAATAATAATAAAAAAATAAAGGTATTTTTGAGAGGAGTATCCAGGTCTTTTTGAAAAAAGCACTTTTGAACGTTACTGAAATTATTTGTATACACATCACTTTTATTCTCTGTAATTCTGTGAATATTATGATAACCAGTCATGTAGCAGAATGGTACATACAGTATGAGGATTCCTGGTCAGTTGCACAACTGACTCCATTCAACCAAAATGTGTCTTCCGCATTTAACCCAACCCCACAGAATCAGCGAGGTGCCTTAAGCAACGTCATGGCCGAGTAGTTGTTGGGGTAGAACGGCTGATTATACCTAAATCCGCTTCTGATTTGTATTAGTCTATAAATAAATCTCTGTCAAAATTCAGCATCTCTCCAATGTCTTATTCGACTAGTATTTTTGAAAGTGTAAGGATAATAATTCAGCCATAGTTGTTCTGAAATGTTTGTTTACCAAGAGGAGGGGGTTCTGTCAGGGGGACATTTTCAGCACAACATCGACTCTGGTATTTGAAATGGCAACCTTTCAGTTACTGGCCCAACTCTCTGAACCACTAGGCTACTGTACATGTCGCCCCGTTCCTGTGCCGGGGGAATTCTCTCCTCTGGGAAAATCCTGTCTTCGGTTACATTCAGTAGATGATCAGTAAGGAGTACTCCTTTCCTTGGTTACATTCAGTAGGAGGAAATTCATGACTATGGGGGATTTTCCAGTATCTAGACTGTCCTCCCAGAAGTAGTAAGAAGAATCAACATAAGGTTAATTAATAGACATGTGCAAGCAGAATAAAGGCTGAGCTCAGGTGAATGAACAGAGCTGGGTCAACATGTAAAAGCAGAATGTAAGCAGAAAATGTATGCTTGTGCTGTTATAGGCCTGAGGGAAGTCATTACCTGTTCCTGTGACTAGCATTGAGACATGCAATTGCATTATGTATGTATGCCTGTGCTGTTGTAGGCCTGAGGGAAGTCATTGCCTGGTCCTGTGACTGCCTTTAGGGCATGTAGTTGTATTGTATGTCTGTGCCATTATAGGCTTGGGGAGACCCATCGTGTAGTCCTATGAGAATCATTGGACAGACACCTGCATTATGTGTGTCTTATTTTTGTTGTATCATTGCCATGGTTATGCCACCAACAGAATCTGTAAACAAGCAAGAATTGAGACTGAAAGATAATTGTGGCGAGAGGCCAAGGGGTGTTAATCCTCTACATAGAGGGGAGTGACCATGTGTGTTATCTGAAAGTGGAAACCTATAAAGCCTGAGGTCTGTGACGAGAAGGCAGTTCTTCCATGGAATTGCTCGGCTTTGTTACTTTTTGTAATAAGGTCTATTTGAATTCACATGCTCCGGTATCTGAGAAATATTTGATTCAATATTTCCACGACAATGGTCAGTAAGAGGCACTCCTCTTGTTGGGCTTTGGGCAGTTATGGATAAATGGATGGGTGGCAGTGATGGGATAAATTCTTGCTAAAAGGTGTCATCATTTTGATGAAAAGTCTAAACAATGTCCAATCTCACTTGTCTTTTAAGATCCAAAACAATGGTTGCATTCCCGTGCTCAGATGTTGCATGCATCAACCAACGGTTGCGTGCCATGTCATCGACTGACAGATTCTATAACAAATTGTGGTTATCCAGGCATTGTAAGAAATGTCATGTCAGCTTCGCCTGGGCAGAGGAATGCGTCCACTTTGTCCAGTCCACATTAATCCAGTGCAGGGAATCAAATACATTTAGTGCCCAATGTATACTGAACTAAAATATAAACATAACATGCAACAATTAAAGATGTTGCTTAGTTACAGTTCATAAGGAAATCAGTCAATTTAAATTCATTAGGCCCTAATCAGCCATGGGTGGGCATAGGGCGACCAATTTGGGAGCCAGGCCAAGCCAATCTGAATTGAAATTTCCGCACAAAAGGGTTTTATTACAGATATAAATACTCCTCAGTTTCATCAGGTGGCTGGTCTCAGACGATCCCGCAGGTGAAGAAGCAGGATGTGGAGGTTCTGGGCTGGCGTGGTTACATAATGCTATATTCTCTTTAACAATGTTGGAGGCAGCTTATGGTGGATAAATTAACATTCAATTATCTGGCAACAGCTCTGGTGGACAGTCCTGCAGTCAGCATGCCAATTGCACGCTCCCTCAACTTGAGACATTTGTGGCATTGCTCACATTTTTGAGTGGCATTTTATTGTCCCGAGCACAAGGTGCATATGTTTAATGATGATGCTGTTTAATCAGCTTCTTGATATGCCACGCCAGTCAGGTGAATGAATTCTCTTGGCAAAGGAGAAATGCCCACTAACAGGGATGTAAACAAATTTAGCACAAATTTGGAGAGCACAACATTTCTGGGATCTTGTATTTCAGCTCATGAAACGTTGGACGAAAACTTTACACGTTGCATTTATATGTGTTCAGTATAACAAGGGCCATGTTCGAAATGATCAAAATCGTAATGTATCATGGGTAAATTGTGACTGACTGACTGACGTCTAAAAATAATGAGTCGTTTATGATGCAATGTTCTTTGTTGATCAGTCAGTCCGCATTCGCCTGCAATGTCGGATCAAGACCTGTCTTTGGTAAACCTGTGTGAGTATGCCACATTCAAAAAAACTGGGAACTCCGACTTCAGTGCGTTCGAGACAATAGGGATCTGAAAAAAAGCGAGCTCCAGACTGAGAAAAATCGGTTCGAACGGTCATCCAACTCGGAATTCCATGTCGGGAACTCGGGCCTCTTCCTAGAGCTTTCCGATCTGAAGATCACTGACGTCCACAGGAGGTTTGTGGCACCCTAATGTGGAATGGTATCAAACACATAGTTTCCAGGTGTTTGATGTTATTTAATTTGTACCGTTACAGCCATTATTATCAGCCCTTCTCCGCTCAGCCGCCTCCTTTGCAACGTCATGATTTGACCTGGTTTTCTTCCGATTTCCCATGCCGCGTTTAAAGCGACTGGGAACTCGTAAAATCTCCAACCTCAGTGCGTTCAAATCAACTCGGAATTCCAGCTCGGGCCTTTTTCTAAATCTCCGACTTTCGGACCTGAAGATCACTGACCTCATTTTTACCAGTTTTGAACGCGGTAGCAGTTGTATTGAAGTACCAATACTTACAAAACAAACCATTTTGAAAACCATTTATTTGATAATGAGCTAACTTATAGCGGACAAACACTCAACGTTTTAAAACTTTCCTCCTTGATATTTCTTCCTCTTTATTTTTCTTATTAATATTAATCAACTATTATCGACCCCTACGCGGATCATACATGCTCCAGTACACTGTACCTTGTAAAACGGTTATCCGAGTTGCACAAAACAGGAAATTACATGAGTGCAACAACACAGAGGTCCGACGTTGCAAATAAGGCAGCACTTGTTCAGCCTGCAACCGAAAGACCAGCTTATGACAGAATGTCAGGCATTGAAGAAACTTCACATGTATCCTCAGAATTGCAGGATGAGAGGAGGAGCGAGGAAGGGGTCGAAGAGGAGCCCGAAATTGACTATGAAAACCCGTTCCGTTATATGTTTTACAGGTAAGCTAGCTAGCTAGTTAGGCTAAGTAGCTAGCTAACGGTAGCTAGAAAGTGATTGCATGTGGTTAGTGATGCCAAATTTAGCCATGCATTCATCACAAGTCGAAGCTGCATAAAGACTGTTTCACATTGCTATCAGAGTGTAACGTTAATTAGCTAGTCAAAGATTGTTCTCTGTGGAGCAATTTGGCTATTTTTCCCAACTCCCTGAGTTGGTTTGAATTTGCTGGCTAGCTACGTTAGCTTGCTCGCCGTGAAAGGGAGATCCGATCGATCTGTAATTGACAGTACTGTTACAATTATAGCTAGATATTAATGTTTTATATTTTGCATTGATTTAAAAGGGATACCTGAACATTTGTCGTAGCCGCATTGGCGGAGAGAACAGTTGCCCCATTCACCAATGTCCCTCTAGCTTTACCCTCTCTCTCTCCCTCCCGCCTCTGCTCATATAAAAGAGACAGAAAAGAATGGGCTGATTTAGAACCTGTTCCACAAGATGATGGTCCCAATCCTGTTGTGAAGATTGCCTACTCTGACAAGTGTAAGATATTAAACTTGGCATATAATTTAGAACCATACATCCATATTGTTTTATGCATATAATCTCATGCATTTAGCCTACCAAATGATTCCGAAGTCCCTTTGAGTAGTTACGATTCATGTCAAAATTATTTCACTTTGCATCAGAAACTTTTCATTTCACACGTACCCCATGCAACCAAACATGTCACTTTTGTCTCCAATAGTCACAGACGTGTATGACTATTTCCGAGCGTTATTGAAGAATGATGAAAAAAGCGACAGGGCATTCACGCTGACGGCTGAAGCTATTGAACTGAATGCTGCAAATTACACTGTATGGTAAGCCAATGTTATTATCATTTATGAACACAACAACAGTAGAATATCAATAGTTTTACTTGGTATAACCCTCTCTTTGAAAATGACAAGTGCAAGACCCTAAAGAAAGGGTGTACTCTTTCTCTGTGTGTCTGTGTGTGAAGGCACTACCGGCGAGTGTTACTGCAGGCCCTGGAGAAGGACCTGAGAGAGGAGATGAGGTACATTACGGCCATCATTGAGGACCAGCCCAAAAACTACCAAGTCTGGTGAGCTCTTCCAATCTAAATTTGTGTCACTATCCCAGTATCACAATCTAACAATACTAAATTTGACATGGCAAAAAGCAAACATGGAGCAGACTAACACTATAATCCTTTAAGAACCTACTTTATGTAAAATATTGTGTGCTGTACTTTGGAAAATTAGCATGTGACTGGATGACATCATCAGGCTGTTTGTCTCCAACATTTGCTTTTGAGCATATAGATACATTTTCCTTCTCAATAAGTTGAACAATAAACGTGTTCTTCTGTTACACAAAGACTTGTGTAGAACCATAGAATGTGTGTCAATAACCGTCTTCTTCTTATCCTAGGCACCATAGACGTATGGTGGTGGAGTGGCTGAACGACCCCTCGGAAGAACTGGAGTTCATTGCAGAGATCCTAAGTCAGGATGCTAAGAACTACCACGCCTGGCAGCACAGACAGTGGGTCCTCAAGGTAGGAGCCTCAACAACCAGGTTGTGTTTCTAACTCATGGTGAATTGTTAGCTGTGTGCTAGTAGCGGCCATGGTGCAAGTGACATCTCCTGCCCTGACACATAGAATTGCTGTTGTTCCGGACCAAGTGACGTCTCCTTTCCTGAGACATAGAATTACTGTTGTCCTGGACCAAGTGACACCTCCTGCCCTGACACATAGAATTACTATTGTCCTGGACCAAGTGACATCTCCTCACCCTCACCTTGGCTTTTATGGGTCAGTGGTATTGACGGTGCTTATTGAGTAGGAAGTGTTCCTGTGCAGTGTGTCTCTGGATAAGCCCAGTTTGGGACAGGGACTAGAACTACTCTGTTACACATTCACAATCACATATCTTCTTATGAAATGGAGAGTATATGGCTGCCTTTGGAGAATGCAAATATTCTATTGCTATCAGAAAGGGTCAAATGACAATCTGTTGCTAGTAGAAAGGGTAAAATAATCTATTGCTAGTAGAAAGGGTCAAATCTATTGCTATCAGAACGGGTCAAATAACAATGTATAGCCATCAGAAATTGTCAAATAACAATCTATTGCTAGTAGAACGGGTGGTGCCAAAGATTTCCTCTCTGTGTCTCTGATTGGAATGATAAGCTGACACTTCTGCTAGACGAGCAAAGCGATGAACCCAGTTTCGGTTGTCCCTTTCCTTTCATTCTCTCACTCCACTTATTACAGTAGTGTTGCATGATTTGCGGTCAAACTGCAAAAGCATTGTGAATGTAGCCTACCTAAGACTCAATGGCCCAATTTTGAAAATGTTATCAGCTCCAGATTTGTGTTAATGAAACCAAATGGCCTTGATTTGCATAATTTATTTTCACATGTCTATGCAAATGAAGTGACATTTGCATTCTGCCTCTGAACAGACCTCCTGTGGCTCTCTGAAATGGGCTGCATTGATCATGACTGTGCAGTTTTGTTGTCCTTGTTATGTGTGATTGAATCACTGTATAGTCTTGGAAAGTATCTAGTAGCGGATGGATCAGAAGTGTCTCTAGGATATCAGCATGAAGGGAGATTTCTGAACCAGAAAATCCTTTATCTGCAGTGCATATTAATCAGTGGTCACATGCCATTGGAATACTGTATAGCAATGACAATGGTGTGTTTGTCTCTGTCATTACTAAATGTGTGTCTGGTCTAAATACTGTGTGTGTATCTGGACTAAATACTGTAAGTGTGTCGACTAAAGTGTATGGCGTGTCAGTACTAAATAGGTGTGTATTGTTCTCCAGGAGTACAAGCTGTGGGACAGTGAGCTGGAGTATGTGGAGCAGTTGTTGGAGGAGGATGTGAGGAACAACTCTGCATGGAACCAGAGGCACTACGTCATCTCCCACACAACAGGCTACTCAGACCCATCCATACTCAACAGAGAAGTACAGTATGTACCTGCTCTCCCTACATACCATATCTCATGTCGGCCCCACACCTTACTACTCTTGAGTAGAAACTGAAAATGGGAAAGAAACAACCTCCTACCCACCAGACACTTAATCCTCCTAGCCCCTACCCACCAGACACTTCATCCTCCTAGCCCCTACTCACCAGACACTTCATCATAGACACTTCATAAACTCAGCAAAACAAGGAATGTCCTCTCACTGTCAACTGCGTTTATTTTCAGCAACTTAACACGTGTAAATATTTGTATGAGCATAACATGATTCAATAACTGAGACATAAACTGAACAAGTTCCACAGACATGTGACTAACAGAAATGGAATAATGTGTCCCTGAACAAAGGAGGGGTCAAAATCAAAAGTAACAGTCAGTATCTGGTGTGGCCACCAGCTGCATTAAGTCCTGCAATGCATCTCCTCCTCATGAACTGAACCAGATTTGCCAGTTCTTGTTGTGAGATGTTACCCCACTCTTCCACCAAGGCACCTGCAAGTTCCCAGACATTTCTGGGGGCGGATGCCCCTAGCCCTCACCCTCCGATCCAACAGTTCCCAGACGTGCTCAATGGGATTGAGATCCGGGCTCTTCGCTGGCCATGGCAGACCACTGGCATTCCTGTCGTGCAGAAAATCACGCACAGAACGAGTAGTATTGCAGATGGCATTGTCATGCTGGAGGGTCATTTCAGGATGAGCCTGCAGGAAAGGTACCAGATGTCTTCCCTGTAACGCACAGCGTTGAGATTGCTTGCAATGACAACAAGCTCAGTCCGGTGATGCTGTGACACACCGCCCCAGACCATGACGGACCCTCCACCTCCAAATCGATCCTGCTCCAGAGTACAGGCCTCGGTGTAATACTCATTCCTTCAATGATAAACACGAATCCGACCATCACCCCTGGTGAGACAAATCCGTGACTCGTCAGTGAAGAGCACTTCTTGTCAGTCCTGTCTGGTCCAGCGACGGTGGGTTTGTGCCCATAGGTGACATTGTTGCCGGTGATGTAAGGCAGGGCCTCACCAGACAACAGGCCTATAAGCCCTCATTCCAGTCTCTCTCAGCCTATTGCAGACAGTTTGAGCACTGATGGAGGGATTGTGCATTCGTGGTGCAACTTGGGCAGTTGTTGTTGCCATCCTGTACCTGTCCCGCAGGTGTGATGTACCGATCCTGTGCAGGTGTTGTTACACGTGGTCTGCCACTGCGAGGACGATCCGCTGTCTGTCCTGTCTCCCTGTAGCGGCGTCTCACAGTACGGACATTGCAATTTATTTCCCTGGCCACATCTGCAGTCCTCATGCTTCCTTGCAGCATGCCTAAGGCACGTTCACGCAGATGAGCAGGGACACTGGGCATCTTTCTTCTGGTGTTTTTCAGAGTCAGTAGAAAGGCCTCTTTAGTGTCCTAAGTTTTCATAACTGTGACCTTAGTTGTCTACCGTCTGTAAGCTGTTAGTGTCTTAACAACCGTTCCACAGGTGCATGTTCATTAATTGTTTATGGTTCATTGAACAAGCATGGGAAACAGTGTTTAAACCCTTTACAATAAAGATCTGTAAAGTTTTTTGGGATTTTTATGAATTCTTTGAAAGACAGGGTCCTGAAAAAGGGACATTTCTTTTTTTGCTGAGTTCATATCTGAAAGAATGTGATCCGTATGAGCATCATAATAGTAGCTCCACCTTGCCCTCTGATAGGCTAGATGGGTCTTCCAGCATTACACCTATCTAGTTGTTTTGGATCTCCTTGGTTACGGGATTTTATTTATTTTAATGGGGGTAGGGCTCTTTTCTGGACTGGACAGAGATTTCCAGTGTCCTACATCAGACACATCTGATAAATGTGTTTTCCTTTGTCTTTTTTAAGGTACAGTCTCAAACAGATCAAGAAGGCTCCCCACAATGAAAGTGTGTGGAACTATTTGAAAGGGTAGGTATCATACAGGATTCATTCAGTAGGGAATTAAATAATACTTAAAGGGATACATAGGGATTTAGGACATTTGTATGTCTCTGCATCAAGTATGGAGGTAGTTTCGTGAGCCAATGCTAACTAGTGTTAGCACAATGACGAAGTCTATGGCATCTACTAGCATGCTAGCAGTTACCATGGACTTCCAGTCACTGCGCTAACGCTAATTAGCAACTTCCTTCAAACTGCACACATGGACATAAATGGTACCCAGAAGTTCATCTACACTGAAGTACTGTAGATAGTGCCTCATTGCCAAAATTCTTAAGTATTCATATTTAAGGTTCAATGCAGCTGTTTTTATCTGATATTCAGATAAAATCAGCTGCATTGGACCTTAAATATGAATACTTAAGAATTTTGGCAAGAATTTTGGCAATGAGGCACTATCTACAGTACTTCAGAGTGTAGATGAACTCCTGGGTACCATTTATGTCCATGTGTGCAGTTTGAAGGAAGTTGCTAATTAGCGTTATTGCAGTGACTGGAAGTCCATCGTAACTGCTAGCATGCTAGTAGATGCCATAGACTTTGTCATTGTGCTAACACTAGTTAGCATTGGGTAACGATTAAGTACCTTGCTGTGATTGTTTTTCCATTAAAATGGTCAAAAAGAAACACATATATTCTTATCAAAGAGTAATTTTTCAAGCAAGAATTTTGGTAGGACTGGTCTGAGTGGAGAGGGGAAACCTGAAAACGAGCTGTTATTGGCAGAGAGGTTTGGAACTCTTTCTTATTGGTCTATTAATTCATTTACCGCCTGGTGATGTAACTAGGCAGGACAAAACCTCATCCCACCAAAACAGGCTGACATTTCAGGCAGTCTTTTTAAACCACTCTTACACTAACAAGGACATTATCATGATTTTCAATAGTATGGAAATATGTATAAAACACTGTTAAATGAAGTTTTTTACTGCACTGGGTCTTTAATTTGTGAGTCTACAACATAATGAATGGCTAATAATAATAATTTACTTATCTTGCAGTTTCTATCCTCCACCAGCAGATGTCAGAAGTCACAATGTTTAGTGTAGGAGCTCTGAATTGGGATACTGCTTCTGTAGAGTTGGCTGAAGCTTTTCACACCCCTCTCCTCCTCCTTTTCCCCCAGGATTCTGCAGGACCGGGGCCTGTCGTCCCACCCGGGTCTCCTGGAGCAGATCCTGGAGCTCAAGGAGACCCACTGCTCGCCCTACCTGCTGGGCTTCCTGGTGGACATCTACGAGGACTCCCTGGAGAACACCTCAGGAGACCAGGTGGAGGTCCTTAGCAAGGCCCTGGAGGTGAGCAGCACTGGGACCTATTGGACTTAAAGGGATAGTTCAGCCCAAATGTATGGGAAAATAGGCATAATCTAATTTCACATTTGGGATTACTTTATAGTAGTGATATGCATATAAAATCAAATACAATTGTATTTGCCGAATACAACCGTGAAATGCTTATGTACAAGCCCTTAACCACCAATGCAGTTTTAAGACAGACAAATAAGAGTTAAGAAAAGATTCACTAAATAAATGAAAGTTAAAAAAAAAAATATATATATATATAATATAATTACACAAAATAATAATGAGGCTATATATACAGGGGGTACCGAGTCAATGTGCGTTGGAGTCATAGGTTGGAGTCATTAAACCTAGGTTTTCAACCACTCCACAAATTTCTTGTTAACAAACTATAGTTTTGGCAAGTCTGTTAGGACATCTACTTTGTGCATGATACAAGTAATTTTTCCAACAATTGTTTACGGACAGATTATTTCACTTATAATTCACTGTATCACAATTCCAGTGGGTCAGAAGTTTACATACACTAAGTTGACTGTGCCTTTAAACAGCTTGGAAAATTCCAGAAAATGATGTCATGGCTTTAGAAGATTCTGATAGGCTAATTGACATCATTTGAGTCAATTGGAGGTGTACCTGTGGATGTATTTCAAGGCCTACCTTCAAACTCAGTGCTTCTTTGCTTGACATCATGGGAAAATCAAAAGAAATGAGCGAAACCAACAGAAAAAAGCCAGACTACAGTTTGCAATTGCACATGGGGACAAAGATCATACTTTTTGGAGAAATGTCCTCGGGTCTGATGAAACAAAAGTAGAACTGTTTGGCCATAATGACCATTGTTATATTTGGAGGGGAAAGGGGGAGGCTTGCAAGCCGAAGAACACCCTCCCAACCGTGAAGTACGGGGGTGGCAGCATCATGTTGTGGGAGTGCTTTGCTGCAGGAGGGACTGGTGCACTTCACAAAATAGATGGCATCATGAGGCAGGGAAATTGTGGATATATTGAAGCAACATCTCAAGACGTTAGTTAAAGCTTGGTCGCAAATGGGTCTTCCAAATGTACAATGACCCCAAGCATGCTTCCAAAGTTGTGGTAAAAGGGTTTGACGACAAGAAAGTAATGGTATTGGAGTGGCCATCACAAAGCCCTGATCTCAACCCTATAGAAAATTTGTGGGCGGAACAGAAAAAGCGTGTGCGAGCAAGGAGGGCTACAAACCTGACTCAGTTACACCAGCTCTGTCAGGAGGAATGGGCCAAAATTCACCCATAAACTAATTTAGAGACAGATGGTGGCAGAAGTAGGATTTAGTTGTGCACTCGGATGAAAGGGGTCTTTCGATCACTGTTTCTCAATCCATTTCCTGGAGGAACCGAAGGGAGTGCATATTTTTATTCTAGCCCAGCAGTAGCACACTTGATTCAACTAAACACCAAGCTTTGATGAGTTGAAATGTGCTAGTGCTCTGCCTGAACAGATTGTGAAACTGGTGTAGATGCTGAGGAACTTTGCAACAATGTGCAGAGAATGAAAATAGTGTTCTACCATAGCTGGGACGTCTCCTTTCTTAGTACATTTCCAGTATAAAACATTGACTCCGAGTCAATCAGTGTATACCAGCCCTCGCACCAACAGTTCAAGGCTGAGGAAAAAGGGTAAATCAGTAGGAATTATTCAACGAGTCCGCGTGTCGGATTTGAAAACTCTTTCGCCTATCGCGGCGGATGTCTTACGTGCTTTTCCAAGCCTCCAATGTCTACCTGGCAGTTTGAATGACAGCTGGTATGCTGCCTCTGTATTGGGGAACCCAATGCTCGGGTGTGTGTATCGGAGTTAATTAGGTTTCTTGGGAGTTTTTTTTTCTTTTTCTGCTGTTTTCAATAGGCATTGGCTCATTCAGAAAGTCACTGCAGGAGCTCTTATACTTATTTTAGTTCCGTCTACTCGGAAATGCATGCAGCAGGACGGGATTGCTTTCAGTTGGTTGTTGAGAATGTGATTTGTATTTTTCCTCTATTTACTTTTTTAAAAATTAATGTTTCTCGATGCTAGTGCCACCTCGAGAGATGTCAATGTACAGGTAACTGCTAAAATAATGGAACCGCTTGAGTAAATGAGGGATACAAAGTATATTGAAAGCAGGTGCCTCCACATAGGAGTGGTTTCTTTAGCATCCCATCATGACCTTAAGCATGTATAAAAATGCTGGGCAGGCCATTATTTTTGACATATAAGATGACAGTGTTCTCATCCACAGGGCAACTGAATGGTTTGATGAGCATGAAAATGAAATGCCATGGCCATCTCAGTCACCAGATCTCAACACTTATGGGAAATTCTGGAGCGGTGCCTGAGACCATTTGTCACCACCACCAACAAAACACCAAATTATGGAATTTCTCATGGAAGAATGGTGTTGCATCCCTCCAGACTTCCAGACACTTGTAGAATCTATGCCAAGGTGCATTGAAGCTGTTCTGGCTCGTGGGGGCCCAGCACCCTATTAAGAGATGTTATGTTAGTGTTTCCTTAGTTTTGGCAGTTACCTGTATGTTGAGTAGCCATTAGCCAACTAATTCACCACCAGTACTCCTGCCGTGGCTGTGTTAGCTGTGGTAATGGATACAATATAAATAATGACCAGGTCATTTGATTTGCACATAATCAAACAAGCAAGTTTTTTTTTTATTATTGTTTTTATAGGTGGTAGATCAGCTTTAATGTTGCAAATACTGTAGATTGATAGAAGCTACAATGTAATTGTCTGCATCATTTAAAATCCCCCATATATATTTTTTTGTAGATACATAGTGCATTCGGAAAGTATTCAGATCCCTTGACTTTTTCCACATTTTGATACGTTACAGCCTTAATCTAAAATTGATTAAATCGTTTTTTTCCTCATCAATCTGCACACAATACCACATAATGACAAAGCAAAAACAGGTTTTTGTTTTTTTGTGCAAAAAATCTAAATGAAATCAGTTACATAAGTATTCAGACCCTTTACTCAGTACATTGTTGAAGAACCTTTGGCAGCAATTACAGCCTTGAGTCTTCTTGAGTATGACGTTACAAGCTTGGCACACCTGTATTTGGGGAGTTTCTCCCATTCTTCTCTGCAGAGCCTCTCAAGCTCTGACAGGTTGGATGGGAGCGTCGCTGCACAGCTATTTTCAGGTCTCTCCAGAGATGTTCAATCTGGTTCAAGTACGGGCTCAGGCTGGGCCACTCAAGGACATTCAGAGACTTTTCCCGAAGCCATGCCTGCATTGTCTTGGCTGTGTGCTTAGGGTCGTTGTCCTGTTGGAAGGTGAAACTTCTCCCCAGTCTGACAACCTGCTCCAGAGCGCTCAGGACTTCATCAAGGATCTCTGTACTTTGCTCCATTCATCTTTGCCTCGATCCTGCCTCGTCTCCCAGTCCCTGCTGCTGAAAAACATCCCCACAGCATAATGGTGCTAGGTTTCCTCCAGACTTGACACTTGGCAGTCAGGCCAAAGAGTTCAATCTTTGTTGTTTCATCAGACCAGAGAATCTTGTTTGTCATGGTTTGAGACTCCTTTAGGTGCCTTTTGGCAATCTCAAAGCGTGCTGTCGTGCCTTTTACTGAGGAGTGGTTTCAATCTGCCCACTCTACAATAAAGGCCTGGTGGAGTGCTGCAGAGATGGTTGTCCTTCTGGAAGGTTCCCCCATCTCCACAGAAGGACTTGCAGACCGTTTAATTTTTAATACATTTGCAAAGATTTCTAAACCTGTTTTTTTTTTGTCATCATGGGGTTTTGTGTTTAGATGGATGAGGGGGAAAAATCTATTCCATAAATGTTAGAATGTCTGTAATGTAATAAAATGTGGAAAAAGTCAAAGGGTCTGAATAATTCCCAAATGCACTGTATAACATTCTATTGCTTGCAAGAATTAAAAAATAAAAAAAATTATTGAAAAATGTAACGTTTTTTTAAAATCCGGCATTGTTTTGTGTATCAGTTTTATAAACCATGTACCATGGAATCGGTATATCGTAAATCGCTTCACAGCTATTTTGCAATCTACATGGCACAGCTGTCAATTTTTTGGTCCTTTAAATGAAACTGATATACTTTTTTATTTATGACAATTTTCTTTAACCAATTTTGGTCTTTAATGCAGGGCAGACAGACAACTTCCTTACTTTCCCCCCCTTCCACTTGCCTCATCCATTTTTGCGGCAATTGTTGACATTTTGGGTAGAGCAGACATTTCCATATGTTTCCATTAGCTGCATGTGTGACAACTCCACCAGTCCTATTTATGACATAATTTAAAAGGATTATACTCATACTAGTTTTTATTCCAAAAATGCTTTTTTAATCAATTAGTGTATTTTGTGTTTTAACTGTAATATTAGTATTTTTTTGTTCTGTCTTTTCTGGTGGATTAAACTGAAATTGCAACAAACTTTATGGTTTGTTATATGTATGTGTATATATATATATATATTTCTGAGATTTTCATTTTCAAATAAGAGTGAGAGGTTGTAATCAGAATGAATTTAATATGTAATCATTTCTGCCTTCTGAATTCATATTCATTATATAAATAGGCTCCTTTGCATTTTGTCTGGCTTACCGTTCCATATAATATAGTTTCTTAGCTAGGTGTAGGCAAGGCCATAAGCAAATAGGTAAACTGGCACATGACTAGAATTAATCAGGGGGATTTCTCTACAAATAGACAGGTATTTTCCTTTTCATGGTAGCAATATTTTCTTTTTTTTGCTAACTTTCTATTCAAATGTATTTTAGTGAGAGGATGTATTTCTTTCAGGATATGAATACCGAGGATGTCCACATCAGTCCGATTATTTTATTGTTAAACTACACGGAAATATAAAATGTTTTTTTTGTTTTGTTTTTTCTCCTGATGCAATACGTACATTTATCATAATTTGGTTGTAATCCAGAGGTTAGAAAAAGTATGTAGATCATCTGAGGCTGTGGAGGGATCCAAATTGTGGATTTAAAAGAACATGAATCATCAGTGTACAATGACACCTGTTTTTCACAGGGATGTAAAACTAGTCACCTTTTGGCGAAATTGTCCGTTTTGAATCCAAAATATGTGACCTACATGAATCGTGTAGATCCGATGAAAAAAGTTTGGGGAGGGGGGGCTTTGGATCACTACTATCTGTAAGCGTTTGGATGCGCGTTTGGAGCAATACTGACTGTGACCAAGGCTCAGCCAATCGTTCACATAACAATAGAATGCAGCACGCGATTGAAGAGATTTGCTAGTTACAGATTCAGCGAGGTCTCTGGAAAGACAGCAGTAGGGTGCAAAGGCAGTTTGTTAGTTACAGCAGCGCGTCCCTAAACGATAACGGAAGAGTTAGATGAGAAAGAAGCCTGACCACGAATGGGGGTGCGAATATGACGGTGCGTACCGTCAACTGTAACCGAAAAACAACTGCCATTTGTAAAGTTTGAGGTGAGGGAGAAAGTGTTGTTAGCGTTAAGTATCTCGCTATAGTAGCTGGATCTAATTCTCCATTAGCTAGCCAGATAAATGTTGAGCAACATTAGCCAATTCAGCTGATCAAATTATTGAATTTGTGTGAAAATTAGCTGGCTAATGAAGTCAGACAGCTAGCTTGCGAACGTTACAACATCAAATGAGCTAACGTTTGTAACCTAACCAATTCGCTATAGTATTAACTGGTATACAATTCTTGCCGTTTCTCAAGTTTTAACGCGTTAGTTGTTTAATGGACCCTGGCAATCTGTGTGAAATGTGAACTAGCTAAGGAACCAACTATATATGTGAACTAATGTTTTTCCTGTACAGTATGTGGTCAATTTTCAGAATGAGAGAATTAGGTGAAAATGAGGCGTTCCTTGTTAAACAAGTGGATTCAGGGATCAAGTGTAGCTGGAGCTGGGCCTGACTTATGCTGTAGGCCAATAGAGGTGACGGAAACAGGCCACACGCTTTCCCTCTTTCAATACAGGGAATTAAAAAGGGGTATGACAGGTGTACTCTCTGCCTGAAAGAGATCAATTATGCCAACAAAGGGTATCATGCTCTGCTGGCACATTGTAGAACCGATGTCCACAGGCAGAAAGTGAACAATGTAGCCCAAATATATTGCTTTTGTTGTGTTGAACTTGACAGTAACCCTTTTGTTGTGTTGAACTTGACAGTAACACTTTTGTTGTGTTGAACTTGACAGTAACCCTTTTGTTGTGTTGAACTTGACAGTAACCCTTTTGTTGTGTTGAACTTGACAGTAACCCCTTTGTTGTGTTGAACTTGACAGTAACCCTTTTGTTGTGTTGAACTTGACAGTAACCCTTTTGTTGTGTTGAACTTGACAGTAACCCTTTTGTTGTGTTGAACTTGACAGTAACCCTTTTGTTGTGTTGAACTTGACAGTAACACTTTTGTTGTGTTGAACTTGACAGTAACACTTTTGTTGTGTTGAACTTGATAGTAACACTTTTGTGTTGAACTTGATAGTAACACTTTTGTTGTGTTGAACTTGATAGTAACACTTTTGTTGTGTTGAACTTGACAGTAACCCTTTTGTGTGAGTGAGGGGGGATTATTAAATGTTTTACTCAGTTCATGTTATTTTTAAACACATGTAGCCTTGTGCACTAGATCAATGTCTACTATAGTGACCACTATAATAGAGCAAAAATAGAATGCCTGTTTGTGCAATATTTAAATGTGTGTGTGTGTGGTCACAAGCATTCTATTATAAAGACTGCAATATTATTATTTTTTTTCTTTTTCTCAAGACTTGAGTGTCATTTGTAGGAAAGTCTAGGCAACGAATAACATTGGATTGCTTTCCTTACATTTTTTTTTTTAGCTTTGAGTTAGGTTCACACTAACTTTATTTTACACACAGACTGATCATGTAGATCATATTCTTTGTTGTTTTAATTAGTTAACCAGCGTTCCCCCCTAGCAGGGATTTGTTTAGCATGTTTCAGTGAGAAAAAAAGAACGTCACCTTTTTGGGCCCACACCAGTTTGCATCCCTGTTTTAAGCCCTGGATTTCTAACCTCTTGATATTATTGTTGGATCTGATTTTAATAGCTAACATTTCGATGGCCATAATAAATAGATATGCCGATAGTTGACAGTTTAATACTTTCTGAGAAGCAGCCATTTATTTAATATTTTACACCTGGGGTTACTATACATAACTTTAACCTATTGTATAAGAAATTGAAATATTCCAGGCATTTATAAATACATTTCAGTTGTACTTTATCAAAATATTTAACAAGCAAGTATTAGCAAATCAGTGCAAAGTTCAAAACACATGGGTTGCAAGAGAGTGCAAACCCCCCCCCCCCAGGTGAGCAACATACACCTGACACAGCATTATCTTGACACAGCATTATCTTACCACATCAGTTCTTTCTGCTGTGTTGTGTAAATGGATCTCTTGTCCACTCGGTCCGTCTCTCGTGTTTTGCCCCTTCAACCCTTTAATCCTGCTATAACTCTAACCCTCTCCGTCTCTCTCCATCCCGATCCCTCCTGTCCTCCCGCAAGCTCTGTGAGCTCCTGGCCCAGGAGAAGGACACCATCCGGAGGGAGTACTGGAGCTACGTAGGCCGCTCCCTGCAGATGAAATACTGCTCTGATGACCCCTCTACCACCAGCAGCGCCCCAGAAACTGACCGAGGATCAGCCTCAGTCTCCGTTCACCAGGAGACCACCTGCAATAGCTAAAAGAAGACATAGAACCCAATGGGAGTCGAGGGAGCAACCACTTTTATTCAGTCTGCGTTTGTTTGGCAATAGTGCAGCATTACCACATTGGTTAAATAAAATACAAAGAGAAATAACAACAGAAACACTAAGCTACTGTAAAAGAGAACTCACTGCAGATAAGTATTATGACTTAGGATAGAAGATATGAATGCCTGCTGTCATTGTCATGTATTAAGGTTTATAGCCATAGGTGAGCTAGTTTGGATGTTGAAGACTTGAGTGTGTGCTAACCAAGAGTCTTATTGCTGTGAATGTTGGCTTTCAGATCATACTGTATCTAGAGTAATTATGCTTTTTTTGGGATTTCTTCTGCTGCGCAGTACACAGGGATATTTGTATATGACACTGTAGCTAAGAAGATGTTGCTTCTTGCCTAAAAGCCCTTAAAACATCTCTGTGTAGATAGATACATATTGCTGTCGTTGCCAAAACACTGTATAACCAAACTCGGCATTGCTGTAGGCTACAGAGTCTTTTGTACACTATAACTAATTATATGGTTATTCTAAACTGGAAGTTCTGCCCTTGTCTGTTTTCTCTCTCGATTACGTACCCACCTTTCACCTTTTTTTTCCCCCCCTACTGAGCCATTTTTGTCTGCACTACTGGGCATAATGGGCCTGTGTTTGAGTTCATACAGTAATTGTCTCATCTGGATTCGGTCCCACTAACGAGCGAGCAAAATGAATATAACACATCTGCTCATTGAACAAGCATTTCACCCTATTAGCAGTTAGCTGATGAGCTAAACTACATTTACCAGGGATTTTTGGGGGGTCATGTAGAAATTATACATCGAAAGCACGACCCAATCGCAATGGCTTTCCCCTTATGTTGAAACTAGAAAATCTTGACTGTAATTTATATCTGAGGTTAGGAGGGGAAAAGGCATATCTTAAATCACGGGACTAAAAGAGTAATTACAATGAAAAGGAGCAGCATGAAAGTCCCATACTAGGAATGAAACCATAACGATGTGTGCTGTAAGTACAACATTAACTTTCCAGTATGCCTGCATTGCAAATTAGTATGTATTTTAATGCAGACATTTCTCAAGACTGAAACAAGCTATTTTTTTAGTCAGGATCATGTATGACAAGTCTTCCAGAACAATACATTATAATCATATAATAATGCATTACACCAGTTGGCTTCAAAATACTACGCACATCAGTTGTCAATTCTGTAATTCCTCCCAGTCACATCAGTATTTAAGGGCATTAATAAATTGGGCAGAATGTAATCAGACCTCATAGATGCTGGACTGTCCAGAGAGAGGCCAGCCAGACGGCCTAGAGTCCGTTAGCACACGCCACGCTAATTAGCAGCATTATAGGCCTAGCGTCAGTCGGAACACGCCACGCTCATGAGCAGGATTATAGGCCTAGTGTATGTTAGCACAAACCATGCTCATTAGAGGGATTGTAGGACTAGTGTCCGTGAGCACACGCCACGCTCATTAGCAGGATTATAGGCTATGTGTGATTACTGCACCGATCGCTCCCACGAGTGCCCTGATTGCATCATAATCACAATGTAATGGCTGCCTGCCAGGGGGCATTGATAGGCTGGGCACGCAGGCGGGGGGTGCAGCAGTTGGGGGGAGGTGGAAATGAAATCTGTGTGTGTGTTTAAGGGCCCGATTCTGACCAAAGTTAAGCGAGCATATATTGAATATAATTCCCTTTTCTCTCTGCGTATTTAAACATGAGAATAGCATGCTATTTGTTCGGGTGGAATGAAGGTGCGGCAGAGATGTCTACAGATAAGACGTGTCCTTTTTATAACTTTTTTTTTTACCCCTTTTTCTCACCAATTTTGTGATATCCAATTGGTAGTTACAGTCTTGTCCAATCGCTGCAACTCCCTTACGGCCTCGGGAGAGGCGAAGGTTGAGAGCCATGCGTCCTCTGAAACACGACACTGCCAAGGCGCACTGCTTCTTGACACACTGCTCGCTTAACCCATAAGCCAGCTGCACCAATGTGTCAGAGAAAACACCATACAACTGGCGACCAAAGTCAGCTTGCAGGAGATAAGTGGTGTTCTGACCTTGACTTAATTCCCTTATAATTCCACCACCTTTATGTGTGAGGAAACCTGGAATAAGGTCTAGCGAACCTACCGATTCCAAATAGAAAAAGCAAATACTGCATTTTTTCATATAAAAATAACACCCTTCTCCATGCACTGTAATTTACAACTTGATACGAGCTATTAATAATAGCTAGGTAAATTAGTAATTCATTTGGATAAGGGAGTTGTAAATATAAGTGACACCAGTTTTGGATCTATTTTACCTTATAATCGCTGGAGACAAATGCGAAACCAGTCATATGGCAGTAATATGAAGCATATCAACTTTCCACCAGTAAAATGTATGCTGTGCCATTATGCAGAATTTTTATTGTGTAGTCTTTTAACTAACCGTCTGTAGCTCAGGCCGTGAAGCAAGGATATGCATATTCTTGATTCCATTTGAAAGGAAACACTTAACGTTTGTGGAAATATGAAATTAATGTAGGAGAATATAACACATTCAATCTGGTAAAAGATAATACAAAGAAAAAAACATGCATCTTTGAAATGCAAGAGAAAGGTCCAAATGTATTATTCCAGATTCGGCGCAATTTCGATTTTGACCCCTAGATGGCAGCAGTGTATGTGCAAAGTTTTAGACTGATAAAATGAACCGTTGCATTTATGTTCAAAATGTTGTATCAAGTCTGGCCAAATGTGCCTAATTGGTTTATTGATACATTTTCAAGTTCATAACTGTGCACTCGCCTCAAAACAATAGCATGGTATTATTTCACTGTAATAGCTACTGTAAATTGGGCATTGCAGTTAGATTAACAAGAATTTAAGCTTTCTGCCCATATCAGATATGTCTTGTTACTTACAACCTCCTACTAATCACATTAGCCTACGTTAGCTCAGCTGTCCCAGGGGGCTGCTGAGCAAACTCATGTTCAACAGTTTTCCGCGTGTATCACATGGACCAGCATCACTGTGGAACGCTTTTGACACCTTGTAGAGTCCATGCCCGACAAATTGAGTCTGTTCTGAGGGCAAAAGCGGGTGCAACTGAATATTAGGAAGGTGTTCCTAATGTTTAGTTCACTCAGTATTTAGATAGCTTTCTTTGATCCCTAATATTCTGAACCCATTCTTTCAATATATTCTAGTGAGTCTGTGGACAGAATTCTAACTAGAAGGTACAGCATATTTAAAGGGATGGCTTAAAATAAATGTACTGAAATCCCTATTGAATGAAAACTCCACCAAACTATCTGTTGGCCAATAAGTGGGACGATTTCCAGCGGTTGAATGAAATGTATTCAGAGCGTGTAAAGAAGCCACACCTGCAGAGCGTATTACACGACTGAATAAGGTAAGACTAAATACTGAGAAGTGCGTAGGAAAGACATGTGAAGGAAAGAGGTGGGGGGGACTCACCAGCGGGGAGTAAACATGTCATCAATCAATGCTTCTATCTATCGGTGGGGCCTGTGCCACATGCCTAATGGCTGAACCGGAGGATTGGAGTCTTAACATACTTAAAAATCCAATTTGTTTTTGCATTTGGTCGGTCGCATGCGGTGAAAGCTATTTTAGAACTGGTCTCTCTTTGTGAATGGAGATAGTTAGGGTTGTGTTTGTGTTAATGTCGGAGAGGACATTTGAACTGAGACACGTGGAATCATCCAAATACCTAAAGCGAACATTGGCTGCACGGAGTGACATTGACATAAATCCCATGCAGCCTTGTTTACAAGTTTGAACACTAGAATGTGAGATGTAATCTACACCTTGATAAGGCTGATAGAAATCCAAATGATTTCATTTATATATTTTCAATTTGAGCATCATTATTTTTATATAGCCTATACCAGGGGTACTCAACTACTATTTGAGAAAGTCCAGTGACACAAATTCCCTAGGTGGCAAAGGTCCAGATGGATATCGTCCTTGATAGGCGCTGTGGCACAGTGTAGTAACAAACATAGTCGACTACAATTTAGGAAATATGTTGTTATATAAAATGTACATTAAATACATTAAATGAGACTAAGAACTTTGTAATTAATTAATGTCTTTCGAATGTAAACATGTGCAACATTGCTGAAGAACAAAAGCGGTTGCATAATTGTCTGCAAAAAGTGCACTATGAACCATTGTTGATTTTTTTTTAAATAAAGTGCTTGTTTTCTGGAGAACAAAGGAGAGTTGAACAAAAATAATAATCTGAATGCACAGAAGGGCCATGCAATATTAATGTATAAGTCACTCTGGGCCTTGCTCTGCATTAATGAGAGAAGTTACACTTTCTGTCTCCTGCCAATGCTTTGAACTTTGGCACAAACAGTGTGAGAGAAACTCTGAGACACTGGTGCAGATGTTCATTGGTGAGCCTGGTGTGGTATTTGTTTTTAATGAAGTTAATTGTGGAGAAGGCTGATTCACAGCTGTATGTGGAGCCAAACATGATAAACATGATCTTTTCCCAGAAAGTGACAGGGTCACAATCACCAGCCTGCTCCTTCAAAGTCACATTTTCTTTCAGCTCAATCAACTCCATTTGCTGTGGTGCAACATCTACCCATCTGAAGATCAATTTAGCATCTTCTGACAACTTTGTCACATTTGTGACCAAGAATGGGTTCTGAATGGGCAACAGCAGTTCTCTTCCAACACGAAGTCATCAAAGCGTGCCTTGGAGGTTATCCATCAACTTCTGGATGAAATCTATATGGTTGGGAACATCTTTGTCTCTCTGCCTTTGCACCAGAAGATTGGGGAAGTGGACAATTTCTCCCAGGAGATCATTCTTGAAAAGCTCCAATTTCTTCTGGAAAGTCCGGTCTGCTGTTATCATATCACACATTGTGTCGTCCCTGCAGCTTATCATTCAGTTGATTAAGGTGTGATGAAATGTCTGCCAAAAATGGAACTGTTCCCATCTTCTCATTTTCCAAAAACTCTGAAAACTGAGTTGCCTTGTCACTCTTTTTTTGCTTTGATAAGAAAGATTTGATTTCCTCCTGAATGGCCCAAAAGCTTTCCAAAATCCTGCTTTTGCTGAGCCATCTGGCATTATTGTGCAGTAGTAAGTCATCAAAACTGGCATTGGCCTCGTAGCAGGCTATGTTGTAGGGACGATGTTGCTCTCAAAAAGTTGATCAGTTTCCTCATTGTTGTCATGACCTCAGAATACTCTTTTCCCAGACTGGTACACAGGACAGATCGATGGAGGATGCAGTGATATGATGTCAGGTCAGGGTGGTCCTCTTTCAAAACGTGCAACCAGTTCCCTCCCTCGTCCTATCATGGCTGGAGCTCCATCTGTGCTGATGGAGACCACTGACTTCAGATCTATCCCCCTTCTTGTCAGCATCCCTTTGATGGCCTCATGGATATCCTCTCCCCGTATGTGTGTGTGTGTGTGTGTGTGTGTGCTTCTAGATGTGTTAAGCCCAACAGTTCCTCACAGAATTCCTTATTTGTTTCGTTATAAAATCTGACAAACACCAGAAGCTGGGCATTATCAGTGTTATCTGTTGATTCATCCACCGCTAATGAAATGCATGGTGCATTCTGAATGACCTCATCAAGTTGTGAAGTTAAATCTTCAGCTAATATTTCAGTTCTCCTCATTGCTGTGAATCTGACAGTGGGATCTGTTTGATCTTTTCTATGAGCTCATCTTTTGTTTACCTTTAAGGAAGGTGTCAGCAACACACATGCATCCTTTTACCATCTCACCATCTGAAAAAGTTTTTTTTGTGTTTTCCCAAAACCCAACCTATCCTCAGTGAACACTCCATTGCACGTTGTTGGGCTGTGAGGGAATTGACAAGGACTTTGGTGGACCTCTCATATTGGGATTTGAGTTGGTTAATCTTGTTTGTTCTCACCTCTGTGAGGATACATCTGATCGAATTTACTATGCCTGGTGTCCAGTGAAAATTTTAGCATGTCAATCTTGGTGGGGCAAATGTCGGATGCATGCAGGCAAAGCCACATCACAACACTAAACAATACATGAATTGCACTATAACGGTGACAAACGGTGCCCACAAACTGTTAGGGCCTACATAAAGCTGTCCCAACAGCAGTCCCAACACCTTACCACCTGGCTATCAGCAGTCCCAACACCTTTACAATGCCTTGCACAAGTATTCCTCCCCCTTGGTATTTTTCCTATTTTGTTGCATTACAACCTGTAACTTAAATTGATTTTCATTTGTATTTCATGTAATGGACATACACAAAATAGTCCAACTTGGCGAAGTGAAATTTAAAAAATAACTTGTTTCAAAGAATTCAACAACAACAAAAAACTACGGAAAAGTGGTGCGTGCATATGTATTCACCTGCTTTGCTATGAAGCCCCTAAATAAGATCTGGTGCAACCAATTACCTCCAGAAGTCACATAATTAGTTAAATATAGTCCACTTGTGAGAAATCTAAGTGTTACATTATCTGTCACATGATCTCAGTATAAATACACCTGTTCTGAAAGGCCCCAGAGTCTGCAACACCACTAAGCAAGGGGCACCACCAAGCAAGCGGCACCACGAAGACCAAGGAGCTCTCCAAACAGGTCAGGGACAAAGTTGTGGAGAAGTTCAGATCAGGGTTGGGTTATAAAAATACCAGAAACTTTGAACATCCCACAGTGCACCATTAAATTCATTATAAAACAATGGAAAGAATATGGCACCACAACAAACCTGCCAAGTGAGGGCCGCCCACCACAACTCATGGACCAGGCAAGGAGGGCATTAATCAAAGAGGCAAAAAAGAGACCAAAGTTAACCCTGTAGGAGCTGCAAAGCTCCACAGTGGAGATTGGAGTATCTGTCCATAGGACCACTTTAAGCCGTACACTCCACAGAGCTGGGCTTTACAGAGGAGTGGCCAGAAAAAAAGCCAATGCTTAAAGTGTTTGCCAAAAGGCATGTGGGAGACCCCAAATATATGGAAGAAGGTACTCTGGTCAGATGAGACTAAAATGTAGCTTTTTGGCCATCAAGGAATATTCTATGTCTGGCGCAAACTCAACACCTCTTATCACCCCTAGAACACCATCATGCAGTGGGGATGTTTTTCCATCAGCAGGGACTGTGAAACTGGTCAGAATTTAAGGAATGATGGATGGTGCGAAATACAGGGAAATTCTTGAGGGAAACCTGTTTGTCTGCCAGAGATTTGAGACTGGGACGGAGGTTCACCTTCCAGCAGGACAATGATCCTAAGCATAGTGCTAAAGCAACACTGAGGGGTTTCATGGGTAAACATTTAAATGTCTTGGAATGACCTAGTCAAAGTCCAGACCTCAATCCAATTGATAACCTGTGGTATGACTTAAAGATTGCTGTACACCAGTGGAACCCATCCAACTTGAAAGAGCTGGAGCAGTTTTGTCTTGAAGAATGGGCAAAATCCCAGTGGCTAGATGTGCCAAGCTTATAGAGACATACCCCAAGAGACTTGCAGCTGTAATTGCTGCAGAAGGTGGCTCTACAAAGTATTGACTTTGGGGGAGTGAATAGTTATGCACGCTCAAGTTTTCTGTTTTTTTGTCTTATTTCTTGCTTCTTTCACAATAACAAATATTTAGCATCTTCAAAGTGGTAGGCATGTTGTGTAAATTAAATAATACAAACCCCCCAAAAATCTATTTTAATTCCAAGTTATAAGGCAACAAAATAGGAAAAATGACAAGGGGGTGAATAGTTTCGCAACCCACTGTACACCTGGCTATCAGCAGAGCCTTGTCTGGCAGCGAAAGAGTTCATTCAGCTTCATTTTCTGCCTTTTAAAAAACACATATGATATGGCTGATTTGCTTAAACAAATGTGGTTTCTACTGTCAATTGAGACGTACAAACTATGGCATAAGGGGACAACAAGCAGATAAGAGGCAATGCGTAATTTTGATTCAAACATTAATGAGCGAGCTAGGACAGACGTAGTCAATATAACTATTTGTTCAACACTTTTGAAATGTACAGTGACAGAATTTAGAACATGGGCCATTCTTACAGTGTTCTCCCTGTACACCAAGTCAGGGTGGCAGGGTAGCCTAGTGGTTAGAGCATTGGACTAGTAACCGGAAGGTTGCAAGTTCAAACCCTCGAGCTGACAAGGTACAAATCTGTCGTTCTGCCCCTGAACAGGCAGTTAAACCCACTGTTCCTAGGCTGTCATTGAAAATAAGAATTTTTTCTTAACTGACTTGCCTGGTTAAATAAAGGTAAAATAAATAAAACATTTTAAAAATGAAGTAAGCAGACAATGAAAGCTCTTAAAATATTTGACGAGTACATTTCTCAAAAACAGGTTTTAGGCTGCATGTGCAGCACCAAGTCAGAACAGTATGTGAAATTAAGAGGTGAAAATAGTCCAAATTATTAGGGTGAGGCGCATTGGCTGCTAACAGCTTACTACACAACATACACGTAGTATTACTTTGTTAGCTACAGTATGCATATCTCCCTGGCATATTACATAATTTATGCAGCAGCATAGAAGACATTTTTGGACTCACCTTGTTGTGCTGTGGTCACTTGAACAGGAAGGTAGCGCGTCGGTAGTTCGTGGGCAAATTTTCTCATCAAACTTTGTCATCAAAGTTTGGTATTCTCTGGATTTATGGTGCTTTCAAGACAACTGGGAACTCAAAGAGAAAAAAAAGGTAGAATCAGAATGATGTCAGTGATCTGTTGTAGCTCTGGAAAGAGGCCTGAGTACCCGATTTACAATTCCGAGTTGGATGAAAGTTCAAAACGTATTTTCCCACTCGTATTTTTTTTTTCCCCAGTTGTCTTGAACTCACAGTTAGCCACTGATTCCTTCCAAACCACTCATTGTTGAATTTGCGATTTCTAACTTGTTGTGTAATGTTTATGTCCAATGTTTATGTCCAATAATTTCTCTTAATTATTTATCTTCATATGAGAAGGATTAAAAAGGATTTTCCAGTAGATTGTCAACATGGCACGATGATTGCTAGCTAAGATTTTGAAAGTATGATGTTGACATGATCAGTCCAATCAAAGCTACTGTAGATATAACATGATTTGACTTCCTTTTATCTGTGGCCAATAACCTTGAGCCTTCTTGGATAGGCACTTCTAATGTACCTCTATGGCAGCACCCAAGGGGCTAGATTTTTTAAAGTCTACCCTTAGACTTGGAGGTGACGTAGTTTCCCCATGAGTGACAGAAAACTGAGCCAATCACAACGCAATGCTCCATATTTTCTGATGGCTTGCCCCACCACAAAAAGTGCAGAGCTAGGCTGAAACACCTGCATTTTGGAGCACCCTTACTCAAGAAAACAAAAAAGAGACCATGTTTGTATGCGGCTTTATTATCTCAATTATATATATATATATATATATATATTTTTTTTTTTACATTGTTTGCAAACTGATATGTGACTCGTATTAACGCCAAAATAACATGCAAAACAGGCAAGCCCCCCAAAAATGTATATTATTTTTACTAAAAATGTGGGGCTGCCCTGAATGACGGTTCACCACTGCTGGTGTCATAATGGCACTTAACATTGGCACTTTTCAAGAGAGCTACAGACTCGCTGCATATCAGGCACATTGGTTGTGTGTTAGTTGTGGGGAGAATTAATAAATACTGTTCCGTCCACTCGTCTTTGAATATACGGTTTTCAGAGTCAACTTAAATTTTTTTTAAACAAGCCATATTAACAAAGACACTGGTAACTAAGCTCCTTCTATCTATGATATTAACAGTTGAACCGCGGTCAAATATTTCTGTTTCTTTCTGCCTGCTTGTCCCAAGGTCCCGCAGAGGATATTTGGATTGATGTGATTGGGTAAGTCGCGGCCTCTTGTATTTGCATATAACCACGCAATTGGATTAGACAGGGCACTAGTAGAGGTGGGCGTTGCTTCCTGAGAGAGTGAGAAAGAGAGGTTGCTGAGTTAGAGGCCGCTGTGCGCGGTAGATTTTTTTAAAAGCTGTCTAAAAATAATTAAACTTTTATATCACAAAATGTGATGTTGTCCGGACCCAGACCTCGATCCACCAATTGAGTTTAGCTGGCCTACACTTTCTCGTTCTGAACTTCTAATATGAGTGGGATGGGTGTGGCTTCATGACAATGATAAAGAGCAGCTGTTCACCGATTTGACAACTCCAAAGTAGTTACACCTCCAAAACATCTGCTAGGCGGGTGTAGGCTATCCCCGGTTAGCGCTTGATCTGATTGACTCTTGGCCTCAGTTTTAGATATCGAAACGCTTTATATAAAAATGAAGGGCTCTATTCAATCTGTAAAGCTAAAGCATTACAGATTATGCTATAGAATGTAAAATTTATGCAGCGGTTTACCGTGAATGCAGTCTACGCTAAAGCGGGAACATTGCCTTTAAATTTCAATCATGCTGTAAAGATCTACTTCCCCCATGCCCCTAAGTGCTCGTTTCAATATGCAGCCCTGAAGGCCTGCGATATACTTCAAGCCTTTTCAGTATTTCTGTAGCCATCAATTGAGCAATTGCGGTGGTTAGAACACCAGCATCAAATTGACATTGAAAACAATGCGGATCATTAATTAAAAAGTATACTGTTATTAAAGTATAGGATTGTTTTTATTAGACAGTGTTGCTGCTTTTGGATACCTGAGTTTACAACTCATAATTTATCAGCAAGCTCAGTCCTGTGACTCTGTGATCTTCATAAGTTATTGAGGGAAATGCCAAGCACATGAAAAGAAATGGAGTAGAAAGGCATTAGAGGAGGTGTGTGGGAAAATACTGTCAGATATTTCCTTCCCCTACAGCTATTCAGAACTAATCAGAGGCTATGCTGAGCCCCTGTCAGGAACAGAGGTTGGTTTCACACCTACGCACCCACACATATTTGCAAGGTTGTGTGATATGATAAGATGGTTGTATACTGTACAGATAAAGGAAGCAGTGACTCTGGACTCCAACCAAACACACCGTCCACTATGACCCCATCCACCATCACCCAATCAGTTAGCAGCAGCAATGGGCCCAGTTCCATTTCACACAAACATGTTACACTATCCTTTGACATTAGCTAGATTTCCATCCAATTGGCGACAGATTTTCATGCAAATATTCAAAAATCCGCATTAAGAAAATATGCACATTTTCCCACCAGAGGTGTGTTTCCACCAAACAGACTTGTTGCCGATAAAAATCAGTGCATGATGGCAACTTTCGCATAAGTTGTCGTGTACGAATAAAAATCTAAAGTTCTATGAGTTTTCATCGCATTTTCAACACTACCGATAGTTTTGTCACAAACACTGTTGCGTTAAATAGCAAATGTGCCTACTCTGGTCTTGGCACGTGCTCTCTAGCGAACAGCTCGCAGACACATGCCACCATAATAATAACCTCAATATTTATTGGAAAGGAGCATCAAGATCATCGTTCACTTTCACCACCCTGTAAAGTCCATCATCGTTTATTTCATCTGTAGCCTAATAAACTGCATGGTTTCCCGAGTAGTAGTGGGAGGACCGCACACCTTAACATCGCGTGAATCCAAGTTTACTTCGACATGATGGTTATATCAATATTTATGCATGAAGGCATTTCCAACACCACTTCTCACATATTTAATTTTACCAACGCAAAAAGATCCCACCATGTCGAACGAACAAATGATTTATAACATTTAACCAAAAGTTCCAGTTTCCAAAACAGCTGTCCTGTTTTTTTATATGGTATGACTTTACACACATACAAACTGTGGATGAAAATGTGTTGAGAGACACATTGTCTTTCTGTGATTCCTCCCCTCAGACCCTCTTCTCCGATGCGTTTTAGGAAGGAGGGGAGGACATAGGATGCAAGGAATGGAGGAAAGATGAATTAAGAAAGAGACAACATATACAATATTGGGAAGCAAAGTTCAAACAAAGGCTTTTAGTATGTGACAGCTACCTGTTAGCAGTGGGCTTGGTTTGTTGTAAAGTTTGTTGGCTTTTGACCTAATTATCACATACTGCAATGAACTTCTACTGAGATGAATCAAGACGTTCTCATTTACATTTGCATTCTTTTTCACAGGTACGATATTTGCCTGATTCCTTCTGAAGGGACCAACATAAATCTTTGGAACATATAATCCCAAAAATATAGCATTTATTGTAGTGCCAAGTCCCAACATCCATGACTTTGCTTATATAACCTACTGTACATTTCCATTGATGTCCACAGTTCCTTGTTCGCATTCACCATCAAGCCATCAAGCTCTACATTGCATTTTTTCCTCGTTTAGGGAAGAACTTGAAATAGGGAGAGAGTGGCATACAAAAAAAATATTGCCGTTTTGAAACTGCTGTTAAAGTGCAGTAACTGCAGTCAACTGTGTTTTTTTGGACGCAATGATTGCAGCATTCTGCAGATATACTGCACTCTGACAAAAATATGTTTTAGTAAGGAGTGAGAGCGACCAATAATATGGTTGCTTAGCGACACCAGGTAAAACTTGGTTCACTCAGCCTTCATTATTGCTGTATGAGTGAAAAGAGGAATGAGTTTGGAGGTGAGGAACGGAAAACCCCTCCTCCCTCACCTTGTCACAGCGCAGGTAAACCTTCATTTTATGACCCGGCTGGGGACGAGAATACTGATGAAAGAGGGAGGGCTGCCTCGCCTACGTGTCTCAAGTAGGCCTGTGCCTGTCTGGATTCGTCTGGCACTTCTTTTTTGAAGCGTGAGAGCATCTAGATTTTCAATATACTGTATGTGTTTACATGGCAATATACTTCATTTTGGCCTTTTCTTTAAATCTGTTGTGATTCCATTGTCTGAGTAGTTTATCAAGAAAGCTGTCAAACTCCATCCAATGTGAGACCTGTAGTGAGTCATTTGGCCTTTGGCTTTGTTCGTGGCAGTGTCTAAGGGACTGGACTTTTAGGGTCGCATACATCGCATCGAATTTGGTTCTCCCATTCCTCTACCGATCGTTCAGCGCGCTGTTGACGCCTGACTGCAGATATTTTCGCGCGATTCTACATGTAAAATCGTTTTGAACTCGCTATTCTTGTGTTCGAGCCCTACGCCAGCTACTTTGCGACATAGCAACCTCAGCAACGACGGGATCGATGTAAAAACATGAAGGCAGAAAACAGCAATCTCATCATCTGTCATCTGTCCTCATTGTGCCTTTTATTTATTTTTTACCTGGCAAGCATGAACAAACAAGTTGGCGACACAGTCTTAACAGGACACATGTACAAACGTCTCACATCAACAGAGTCTAACTGGACACATGCACAGACGTCTCACACCAACACCGTCTAACTGGACACATGTACAGACGTCTCACACCAACAGTCACCAACACTTGCACAAGTAAAAAAATAAATAATAATAAATACATAAGCATATGTTGCTCATGCATATGTATGCTGGATGACATGCAGACACACAAGTAAGCATGTGTCTAATATCAAAAATAGCTATAAGAGAGCAGTGTGTACGGATTAATAACCTTATGGTATGATTAATTGATCCCCTTTGGTAACACATTTTATGCCTCCTGGTTTGTAATGCATAATAAATACATAGGCATTTAAACATAAAGTGACCTTTCATTTAATGCTTAATGGGCAATTCTACCACTGGTCAACCTCCTTTTCATTATCTCCAGCACAATAACAGTGTCTACATATGTGAAAACGATGCATTTCTACGTTTTGTATGATTGTTTTTTTTTTACAAAGTTCTACCTGATGACGTCATCAAAAGTTAAATAAAATAATAAAAACAGTGACACAGAGATTTGCTGGGAGTGCTAGAAACTTGTTGCAGGTTTTTAAAACCACAGTTTTTCATGGGGTTCTATTCAATATGTATAGCGGAAATTCAGGGTTACAGCATGATTGTAATTTAAAGGCAATGTCCCTGCCTTAGTGGAGACTGCATTCACGGTAAACGCTGTATAGGCTATGTCAGCTCAATCGGAAATGACCTTAACATTTCTATCACAGAATCTGTAATGCTTCAGTTTTACAGATTGAAAAGAGCCTTTACTTTTAATCCTACCCTGTGATGCCACAGAGAAGCACATTTTAGGACCTTTCTTCTTATCTTTTTAACCACAGATCATAGAAACGCGATGTTTTCACATATGTAGACACTGGTATGGTGCTGGAGATAATGAATATGAGGTTGAAAAGTGGCATAATTGCCCTTTTACATGTTGTATAATGCATATAGACATATTTATAGTCAGTCAATTTTATGAACACTTATGTTTTATATTGCATATGTCCATGTGTGTAATCCTTTAGGAATGCATATTTAGACATTCATAAAGGGTGTTAAAAGGCAATAGTTATGAATGCTTATAGCAAGTCTTATACTTGCACTATGTGGTAATATTATGCACTACAAGTGCATCCATAATGTATTATAAACAGGTAGCTTTTTAGAAACGGCTATTATTATGCCTTCTTCAAATACCAGTTTATGAAAGATGTTTGGTTTAAAACCGCTGATTTGTTATTTTGCTTGTCTAGTTTCACTTTCACTTTCTCTGGAGTTAGTACCTTCACATGCAGTAATACAATAACGCCATTGATCTATTTGGAGCGCGGAGGCCAAAACGGTATGACCTGAGCTGTCCATGGTGATAAAACACACACACACACACACACACACACACACACACACACACACACACACACACACACACACACACACACACACACACACACACACACACACACACACACACAGTTTGGACCAGTGTTCAGGGGTATTCTCTTTAAGATAGCTATCAGACATTGGGATCAGCAGTTAATTGCAGTGATTACTTGCTTAGCGGGATAATGGAGGATTTCACTGGAGGGTTTCATTAGTGCCTTGGATGTCTATGGATTATGTGAAAGGAAACACTTGGAATTGTCAAAATGAATCTGTGGATTTTGGAAAATACATCGTCTACCTCCACAGGGTTTTAGTTCCAGTGGATAGATAAGTTGTGGGTGCTCTCTAGTGTGAATTCTAAATAGAGTCAGGGTTATAGGTGCAGAAAAGGTTCTCTCCTACATTCGTTTTAGTCATCTGTCAGTCAGACTGTTGACAATCGCCTTCGTCTACAAGGAGATCTAATACACAGAACATAATCTCAGTCTCTAAAACCCTATTTTATTAAATAGCTAGGCGATTCATTTCATTATCAAGTTCCACAGCTGGATATTTAAACAGCATATTGAAGGCCTAAAACATAGAATATAAAATGTCGACATGGTGCATTGATAAAAAGTGTTCTTATGTTCAAAGAATGGGTCCAAGGTTAGCCGTACAATGGTTGGATTTAATTATTCTTCCCACCAAGTTGCAGCTATGTCCAGAGCACCCTAAAGTTGCTCAAAACAATTTATCACCATATGACCCTGGGTGCTTGCTTACAAATGGGAACTAATATGGCACTAATTCCTGTCACTAACAAAAACTAATTCCGTCATCTCAGTGTCAGTCCAGAAATGGATTATGATTGGATACCTGCGCCTCCCTGAACGAAAGACAGGTAGGCTAATCAAATGATGTGGACAGTAATGCTTTAAATCACATACATGATGTTACGTTCCTAGGTTGCCTAGCCCTAGAATTTCCTCAAATTACTTTTCCAACTTTACCAACTAGGCCTACATCCTCGTTAAACTCTGTATGTCCTCACTACCAGTCCCCTCTCGGTTGAGGCTGAGGTTAAAGCAATTTCTGCACAACGCATATCGCGTGCAATACTGAACAGCGACAACCAGGCGTTTATCCTCCCAACCCCTTCTCCCCTTCGTTTTGCCGAGGTTTCAGCACAATGGACAGCGCATGTAATACTGGTTAGGGATAACGCTTGTTAAAATGGACACAGACTAAAAAGCATGGGGCTATTCTTTTTCTTTTAAAAGCAAAACCACATACCAATTATTCACGATTCAGTTTGTACATGAGTGATGGGCCAAAAGGTGTAACAGGCTAGAGAGTGGCAGCCAGTATGGCCATTTGCTAGGAGCTGCAAGCCGTCTGGATTCTGAACAATTTAATAGCCGCCTTCTCTACTCCCTCCTCCCGGAAAGAGTTGTTCTGCTCTCCCAGCGGCACTCCACTGCCGCATGCCGTTTAGCACTCACCGTATGATCGCAATCACGCGGGTTTGAGCTAATGGTCCTACCTTAACAATTTGCACTGGCGTTTGGAGATGTGGCTGCTTGCATAACAGTGTGGATGGGGGGCGAGCAGGGTCATGAGGGTGATCATTACCTTTGAGTTGGATTTTGGGGGTCGCTACCGTAGAAGGAACGCGCTCTTCCTATCAATAATTCATCCATCCCTGAAGCAGCGGGAAAGGGGGGGAGAGCACACAGCTCCGGAGATACAGGTTTTGAACTGCAGTCACCGGCGTATTATGTCACAATCTGACAGTGCTTCGAGACGGGCTGACGAGGAGGACAAAGGAGGATGAAGGAGGGAGAGGGACCGGGAGAGGCAGAGGAGGAATATAATGAAGTTGAGTGGGAAAGGACTGTGTACCATCGTCTCCAGCGCCCTCCTCTTCGTCTGCGCGGTGAGCGAAGTTGTTGTCGGATTCAAATGTATCTCACTGGGCACCAAAGTAAAAGTGCATTTTCACCTGTCAACCGCGGCCGGGGCTTTCTACTCGGGGATACTGGTCGGACTCGGGCAGGCGCTGCTGGGCTTTGCGCTGCTTTGTTGCAAAGGGACGCCCGGGTGTCGGAATTTCTTTCTCCTGGGTATCCTGGTGTTTTTGTTGGGAGTTCTCACCGCCTTCTCCGGAGCCGTGGTGGACGGGGACACGGTGTCTCTGGTGGAGCGCAAATATTCCCATTATTGCCTAGACATAGACTCAGTGGAATTAACCGCCATCTGCAACCAACTGAAGGAATATCAGAGAAGTCTAGTCATCTCAACCATTCTTAGCACTTTGGAATGCCTTCTCGGGCTTATGAACTTGGTGATCATCAAAAGGTACAAAACAGCGCAGTTTTACAGACGGAGGCAATCACAGAGGCAAAGCGTGGGGACTATTATTTTCAGTGAGGAGCAGGACTTTACCGTGTCCGAATTCCAACCGGTTTCCTACATTAACTTGGGGGTATTTCAAGTGTTCGACGAAGCAGGTGTTGAAGTACAATGCGGGGGGCACCCGTCTATCGATCTCCCGGGTTACTCACCCACGGATCCCGAGCTCAACCATTCCTACCCCTTTTCTTACCCGCTCCCGAACGAGTTACCGCCCGCGTACGAAGACATTTTCCCTGGAGACGAAAGTAACAAATAGCAACTCACTCTGAACAAACAAAAAAGTTGGAACATGGGCTCTAAATTCTGCAGTGACAATCACTGGCTTTCTCCCTTCGGTCTATTCAGTGCTGGGACAAACAATCATGGAGAGATTCTTACCTAAACAGTTTTTTTCCATTACCTTCATGCTTATTTTTCTCAGCAAAGGTAGCCTCCTGGTCCACTTTATGTGCATCTACCATAATGTTGCCAATTAACTAGTCTATTGCCATCCATCGATATAGTCGAAATTCCATGGTAATAAATACCAGATCCATAGACCATAAGATGCTACCATACCAGTCCAAATTTCAAAGCAGCAGTTGTTTTGAGTTCAGATTGGATACACATCAAATGCCCATATAGTTTGCTGTTGTTATTGTTTTCTTTAACATATGAATAAAAGTGTATTTACTCTCACCTGATGTTAGAAGTTCTATTCAAAAACCAACCTGCATTTTACCTGCCTAATACTCTAACATCCACAATGGGCTTGTAATGTGTCTTGTACACCCAACAGGTGTAGCCCATTAAATTAGGCTAGGGCTTGATTAACAAGACCACAGGAAGGCCCACATCATTGTGAATCGGAAATGCATTTCTGTAGCCACATAAATGCAATACAGTAGTAATGAAAAGGGTAGATGTATTCCCCTTCCACCTTTCTGCACACTTTGCGGAGCCAATTGCTCTTGTTCTCACTGCATTATAACCTAATGGGTAGCCTGCATTTGTTTCACATGCTTAACTAAATAGCCACTAAACCATTGAGTATTATGTCTGCATCCCAAATAGCACACTATTCCCATAGTGCTCTGGTCAAAAGTAATGTACTGTAAAGGCAATTGGATACCATTTGGGATGCATCCATTCACTAGTATGAGTCACCAGAGCACCACACCTCCCATTCACCTCCTAAGTGGCAGATAAAAACTGTCATTGATGACTTCTTCGCTGAATTTCACCCACTGTTGAGTGGATGTGATGCTCTCACTCTCACCTGATAAGATAACTCAAGTTGGGTGTGAAATCACTTCCTCAGCCGTTGCTAGGTACTTTGATATTACCTGTTTCTTGCGTGCGACTAGCGAGTATGATTGGATATAAATGGGGTTAGATACTCACGTGATATTGGAGTACAGGAGTTCAACATATTTAGAAAGACATGTACCGTACTGTATGGGACAGTGAAACTGTAGGGCTGTATGCCTCTGAACTGTAGTGAATCACCTGATATAAACACTGTATGCTAATTTCAAAGCAAACTGTGACAATTGTTCAGTTCAAACTGCTGTCTTCACATGGTCATAGTGTTGTCATTTGTAAAAGGGATATAAAATATATTGTGAGTTGAGATAAACAACTAGTTTGTTTGCTTCAGGGGGAGACATACAAAACTGCAGGGCCTGCTAGTTGTTGCAGTTCATTATAGTCTATCTGATATCTCAATGAGAAAGTGATTTCTGGAATTGCTTAGGGACCACGGATATTCTGTTGTTGTTAGTTCTCAGTTTTACCTTGGATATTTTACAGAACAGTTTGCATAATAGGATACCTGTATGATTATGCTTGCATATAATTATTCCCTGAGATATACCATAAAACTCTTTGTTTTACAGTGGTAATAATGGAATTCTCTCATTACCAAGCACAACATATGTAGAATATGTACTTGCAGTTACAGTATATAGTGCTCAGCGGTGATATATGAGTATCCAACCTGGCATGTATTGCTGCAAAGCTGCAAGTCGTTAGGAAAATATGTGACATAATCTGGGTCATATGTTACATTAACACTATGATGTCAGGCATGTTTAGAATGTTACATTAACACTATGATGTCAGGCATGTTTAGAATGTTACATTGATGGCATCTTGGCATCCTGTCTTTCTGAATGGTCTATTGTACATCAAAACACTTAAAGCTGACTGAAGTTATCCTTGATTTATAAAATCACTGCTGGTTTCATTTGCTTAATGTAATGTATTGCAATGCAATCTTCTTCCTTCCTTCCTGCTCGCCTCATCTAATTAATGATTATTCAAATGACCAGGGAAAGAACATACAGGGCTGTTTATTAATTAATTTTCAGAGGGCACATGCCCTAGGGCTGTTAATTAGGCTAATTAATAATATTTCCAAGATGTAAATTCTAACTACATCGCTTATTTGTCAGACAGATAAATGGGGTAAGGGTTATGATTTACATGTATATGGACATGCATTGACTAATGTGACTTTCCTGTGATGTGTGATGTAATCAGGTACAGTAGGGTTCTTTGAAAGCAGTGTAACTTTAATACGAGAGGGCAATTTAGGCTCACGGATTCACAGGCAGTTTAACTAAACTGATTTACGTCATTTGGGCCTTTATGTTATTACCTCTAATGCACTTTAGTTTCCTTAATGAAGTTCTCTAAGACTGCCAGCCAGGAGATAATGGTGGATGGTGTGTATTCTTTCTGACTCTCCAATAGATATTCATATGGAACTGTAGTACTATCACAGTGGGTTATAGTATCCATGTTAAGTCATGGTACTGTAGTACTATCACAGTGGGTTATAGTATCCATGTTAAGTCATGGTACTGTAGTACTATCACAGTGGGTTATAGTATCCATGTTAAGTCAAGGTACTGTAGTACTATGACCCAAGGGTTATAGTATCCATGTTAAGTCAAGGTACTGTAGTACTATCACAGTGGGTAATAGTATCCATGTTAAGTCAAGGTACTGTAGTACTATCACAGTGGGTTACAGTATCCATGTTAAGTCAAGGTACTGTAGTACTATCACAGTGGGTTATAGTATCCATGTTAAGTCAAGGTACTGTAGTACTGTCACAGTGGGTAATAGTATCCATGTTAAGTCAAGGTACTGTAGTACTATCACAGTGGGTTATAGTATCCATCTTAAGTCAATGTACTGTAGTACTATCACAGTGGGTTGGGAGAGGATGGTATAGCTATCCTATCCTTGTAGGTAGGCAATCTTACTCTGCAATGTTCCAGCCAAGCAGTAACACATCTAATTAAACTAATCAGCTAACCACAAACTTCTATGTATACTTTAGAGTTGTTGAATCATATGTAGCCTAGCCCTTGGCTGGAAGAAAAGCCTGCACCCCCACTGCCCATCCCTTTCTAGAGAATACTGGGCACCTTCTAATGTGGAGAGGAAACCTTGGCATCAGAGCCCCTCCATCTTGGACGGTGTTATTTGTAGCTCTCGGTATTGTAATGCAAAGTAGATGTCTGAGGCCAGTGTTTTTTCTGCAGTGTTTCTGTTTGTTTCTCTGTCAGCACTGGCCTCCAGCCAAGGTCCTGACACCCGCACTGTGGTTACTGCACTCAGTCAATTGACAGGGAGGAGGAGGAATGGTGGAAGGGAGGGAGGGTGGGTGGGATGGCGGGGTGAACAAGAGGCCTACTTCATCTTTCTGCTCAGCAAAAAAGAGCTGGCAAAGTGAAAATCACATCTCTGGTGGGAGCAAAACAAGCATCCTGGCTAGTGGCTAACATCATATTTTATAATCTGAAGACTGGATTTTTCTTGCACTATTTTTCTCTCCATTTTTTCTCTCTTCAAAAGTTGTTTGATATAGCTACACTCTGGTGTTTGTGTGTCAGCACAACAGCAGCCCCACAACTTAAATTGAGGGATTAGACTGGAGAACTGTAACCACTCTTAAATTCATAGGCACATTTCATGATATCAACATCTGCAAATATCCCAGACTGCACCTTTTAAGACTATTTTTTTCAGCCTGAGCAATCGCAGATGGAACCTTTAAACCCAATGAGACACGTTGCATGAAAGCATCCCATTAATTTGACTCCTATCCAGTGTTTAATAAAACCTGTTTATTCAGTTTGTCTTTATTGCTTGGCCTTTCTGGGCAATTCCAGTGAAATCAAGAAGATTTACTGCACTGGCTCTCACCTACTACCAGGTGGATAATTTTTTTAATTTTTTAATTTTTTATTTACCTTTATTTAACTAGGCAAGTCAGTTAAGAACAAATTCTTATTTTCAATGACGACCTAGGAACAGTGGGTTAACTGCCTGTTCAGGGGCAGAACGACAGATTTTGTACCTTGTCAGCTCGGGGATTTGAACTTGCAACCTTTCGGTTACTAGTCCACTAGGCTACCCTGCCGCCCCAGGGTCATTTAAATTAGAGGACTGTGATTCCCTATATAGTGCACTACTTTTGACCAAGTTATTATTGTCTTGTTTTTTAATTCTGTGCTTGAAGGGCTCTTGATCCATTTGTAATGAAAGACAACAGCTGGTCTTTGGGGAGATCTTTCTACTGTCTTTCTACTACAAGGCTCTTATGGGGCCTGATTCAGACTTAGGAAATGTATGCCTTTCCTACGAACACCTTTCCTACGCACTTCTCAGTATTTGGTATTCAGACATACCTTATGAAGGTGCACAACAGACTTTGCAGGCGTGGTTCCCTTGCGCGCAATGAATACATTTAATTCAAACTGCTGAAAACCCTCCAACTTGCTTGCCAACATATTTTCTTGTGGAGTTTTCATTCAATAGGGTTTTCAGTATCTAAAGCCATCTCTTTTATCTGAAGCCACCCCTTTAAATTTGGTTTACCTTTAATTAGAATTTTCTCGACAGACTCAAATATATGGAGAGAATGGATCAGAATATTTGGGATCAATGAAAGGAAGCCATATATGCATATTCGTCTACTTTTCAGCACCAATTGGTAGATTTAAGAATACTCTGATGTTGTGTATTATTTAGTGTTGGAGAGCCTTTGCGCATTAAATATAGATGAATAAAAAATACAGTGGTTGGACGCATTCTGAAAGTTGCCATATTCAATTGTTCAATCCATTAAATATTAGAACGTGATGAAAAGTGTGCTACAGTGTTGAACTGTAATCCTATAAATCGACCCTAATAATCCTCACTAATCATGGAACTGTATGACAACAGTCCAGTCGTCGTGAACCGTGTGCCAGGCACCAGGTTTAATCGGCTACATATGGTCTGTGTTCCATAGTGATTAAAATATGCTACATGTCTTATTGCACAACTTGTAATACGTTAGCCTAATATGATCAACTATTGCTAGCGATCCTCAGGAACAACAACACGAATGTGACAGAGGAAAGAAAGGTAAACTAACAATGGGTAACTTGGTAGGTTTGGAGCCATACTGTCATTTGCGCTTGGCTACAGAAGCCAATAGCTTGGGTCTCCAAATTTTAACCCAAGTTATAAGGCAAGCATGTCATAAACTTCACCATGGAAAAGGTGATATGTTAATGTGCTTCAGATTGCCAGCATATGACTGGTTTCTCATTTGTCTCCATCAAACACAAGGTAAAATAAATCTAAAACAATTGTCATTAACATTTACAATCTACTTATCCAAACAAATGACTAATTTACCTAGCTCGTATCAATACCTCTTATCAAGTTGTAAATTACAGTGCATGGAGAATGGTGTTATTTCTATCGGGAAAAAATGAAGTAGGTGTGGTTTCACTTGGAACGGACAGGTTGCTCCATCTTATTCAATGTTTCGTTGCATGTAAAGGTGTTGGAATTAGGAGGGAATTAAGGTCAGAATACACACACCTCCACCACACCTTCATGTGCTGGATCTCCACCCAAAAGGTATAGCAGGTAAATAGCATGCTATTCTCGTCCTTAAGTTCAAGGTCAGAGCACATATAGAAAGAAAAGTGCATAAAAATTGAATTACCTTCCATTTACGCATGCTTAACTTGGGTCGACCCCCCCCCCCCTCTTAGCCATCAATAGCACCCTATTCCCTATATAGTGTACCACTTCAAATCAAGTTAAATCAAATTTGATTTGTCACATACACATGGTTAGCACATGTTAATGTGAGTGTAGCGAAATGCTTGTGCTTCTAGTTCCGACAATGCATTAATATCTAACAAGTACTCTAACAAATCCATAACAAATACCTTATACACACAATCTAAAGGGGTGAATAGAATATGGATGAGCGATGGCCGTGCGGCATAGGCAAGATGCAATAGATGGTATGAAATACAGTATATACATATGAGATTAGTAATGTAGGATATGTAAACATTATTAAAGTGGCAATATTTAAAGGGACTAGTTATACCTTTATTAAATATATTTATTAAAGTGGCCAGTGATTTGGGTCTGTATGTTGGCAGCAGCCTCTCTATGTTAGTGATGGCTGTTTAACAGTCTGATGGTCTTGAGATAGAAGCTGTTTTTCAGTCTCTTGGTCCCAGCTTTGATGCACCTGTACTGACTTCGCCTTTTGGATGATAGCGGGGTGAACAGGCAGTTGCTCGGGTGGTTGTCGTCCTTGATGATCTTTTTGGTCTTCCTGTGACATCGGTGCTGTAGGTGTCCTGGAGGGCAGGTAGTTTGCCCCTGGTGATGTGTTGTGCAGACCGCACTACCCTCTGGAGAGCCTTGTGGTTGACGGCAGTGCAGTTGCCGTACCAGGTGGTGATACAGCCCGACAGGATTGTCTCGATTGTGCATCTGTAAAAGTTTATGAGGGTTTTAGGTGACAAGCCAAATTTCTTCAGCCTCTTGAGGTTGAAGAGCCGCTGTTGCGCCTTCTTCACCACGCTGACTGTGTGGTGAACCATTTCAGTTTGTCCGTGATGTGTACGCAGAGGAACTTAAAACTTTCCACCTTCTTCGCTACTGTCCCGTCGATGTGGATAGGGGGTGCTTCCTTTTGACTGGGGTATAGTGCACTGTAGGGAATATGGTGCAATTTTGGACACAATTATACCTGGAAGCTATGTCACTCCATATTCATCTCTCTGACTGGTGCATTCGTTTAAATACAGTACATGTATTCTTCCCTATCAACTTTTAGGCCTTATTAGCATTATTAAGATGTTCAAGATGGGGGTTTGGATTGTATCTAACACAACTCTTGATAATGTACTTGGCCACTCAGTGAGAATTAATGTGCTGTCAAGAGCCAACCTTTACAGACTGGAGTGTGAAAAAGTAATTTCCTTGTTAGTTCCTTTCACGTGAAAAAACAGTATTATATGGAGGTTTAACAACTCAAAAATGAACACCTGTTTTTTGGAAGACATCATTGAAAGTAACCATTTTGCAAAAAAATGATTCTGTCTGTTTGAGGACTTGAAGACTAAAAATATCAGGAGGATAACTTCACATGATTTTACAATTGAACCTCTACTGTGCCAATATAAAGGTGAAGTATGACAGGAAATGTTGTTGATACAGAAACACTTATGTATAAACATAATGACAAACATAATATACTGTAAGAATGTGTCTCAAATCATGTTTGAGGTTTATCTGCAAACCTCCCTGGAAATATGGCATCAGAGCAATTTTCTCTCCAAAAAAGCAACAATTATAAATCGACAGATTATGTTTATCTTTCAAATTGCCTCCACTGCTCCATTGCCCCCACAATTGTATTTATTTGATAAATAATGACTGGCTGATATAAGATGGACAGAAATATCAGCCAAAGACAACATGCCTCATTTATTGGCCCTTTCCGTGATTGAATTTACCCTGAGCAAATTTCTATACGTTCTGTAGACAGAGAAATGCTTCTTTGAATAAATTGCTCTTCTTTTAGGATGAGGAAGATAAGCACCTCACAGCCTCACACAGCCTCTAGAAGCCTCCCAATTCCCATCTTGACAGGGGAGTATTCTGTGAGCTGCATCAAACACAGATTGTACACCTTTCCACGGAACAAAAACTGGTTGAATCAACATTGTTTCTACGTCATTTCAACCTCAAAAATGCAAAGTGATGATGTTGAATAAACCTGGAAAACTGATTGGATTTGCAAAAAGTCATCAACATAAGGGGATTTCATCATTTTTTCACCCAAACTTTAACCTAAATCAATGTCATGGTGACATTTTTTGTAGTTTTCACTTTGAATTCCCATTAGTTGAACTGACGTCTGTGCCAAGTGTTTTTTTTTCCTTTCTTCGATCAGTTGAGTAGAAAATACAATACCACAAGTTAGTTATCAGCGTATCCCCCTGACCTTGTGTTCCTGACTCCCCGAGCTGTTGTCACGAAATGTCCTCCACTAAGTTCATCAATCACAGAGACAAGGCTGCTGAGAAACGATGCTCGTTTTGAGAAATGGCCTCCTGCCATCCCCCAATTGCTCTTCTCTTTGCCTGTGAAGATATAACGGTTGAGAGCTGTGCCAAGAACCCTGTCTACGATTTCTCAGCCCCCAAGTCTCAGACATACAGGGAAAGCCTGTTGGTACAGTCACCCTCTCCCTCCAACTCGTTTCACATTTCAAATACTGCTCGAGCAACACCCAGGGAATGCCAACATCTCTGGTAGCCATTGTTTTTTTCTTGTGCTGCCTGGCATACTTTCTCCCAGCTTTTAGATTTGTTATTGAAGCTTGGTTTGGTTAAGAAATCAAGACGAGTCGTATTTTGCCTCTTCTTTTCTCTTACCTCCTTGTAGTTCTCAGAATATCTAAGCCTAATGGCAGCCGATTCAAATCATGTGTCACCGTGACAGTGACGTTATCCTTTAGGAGATGTGGACAATGTCACTGGATACAATAGTTAGTACAATTTCAAAAAAAAATTGGCGCTGTCAAACTGTTTGCTCATGTAAACTGTACTATCATGTCCCACTTTACAAATCAGTAGTTAGAGTGAGATTAGACGAGGCTTCCAGTTCCCAGGCATCATTAGGGAACAGGGGCAGACTGGCTATAGGGCAATTCTGGCAAATGCCAGAAGGGCTGGTTCCTTATTCAGAGAAGTAGGCCTGTCTACATTTATTTATCTTTTTGTTGCGCAGAATTACCATTATTTTACTAATAATGGGGCCTTCAAGTTAAACATGTCAGTGTGGGGGCCTTGAGTGAATAAATGTGCTGTTAGAAATGCTCAGTCCGATTTCTTGTCCCATTCCGTCCCTGGAAACCACTCTAATATTCTCCATTACTGATGATAATGGGATAATAACATCATTAGAGGTGAGACTGCTGAGCAGTGATCCCTGGTGATTGTCTTCTCAGTTGCTGTTCAAACAGCCAGTTGATGCCTTAATCCCTTTGTTGGGGCTCCTGGGTTAGGCTGCTCACTGGGGGCAGCAGTGGGATCCATATCACTTTTCCTGTAACTGCTCTTATCTCTAACTATTGATTGGGCGCTGTCGCCTGAGTGGTGTCCTGAGGGATTAACTGAGGGTGTGGCCTGACTCGGATCAACTGGGGGTGAATGATGTAATGTCTCTGAAAAGCCAGCGCTCTCTCTGGGGTGTGTGTGTGTGTGTGTGTGTGTGTGTGTGTGTGTGTGTGTGTGTGTGTGTGTGTGTGTGTGTGTGTGTGTGTGTGTGTGTGTGTGTGTGTGTGTGTGTGTGTGTGTGTGTGTGTGTGTGTGCGTGTGCGTGTGTGCGTGCGTGCGAGAGTGGGTACGTGCGAGAGTGGGTGTGTGCACCACGGTGACGTGACTATCATTAATGTGATGACATGCTATTTATCGAATCATTTACTTTGTTTAATTATTACGTGATTAAATTAATCATGTAACAATTAGTAAATTAGTAACTTGGGGCACCACGGGAAACATTTGTTTAATAACTGTATGGACGAAATACTGTAATGTGGGAAGGATACCCCCTTAATTTGTCAAGTTTCCATCCAATACGTTATCTATGTGATATGGAAATTGATGAAAGTATTTAGGTTAAGATAGGAATGTAATTTTAGGAGTCATAAGAGATAACTTCTAATCATATCCTTTGCACTTTACGTAGCCACGCCCGAGTGAGGTCAGAAGAGCGTGTCAGTGTGATGGAACCGTCCTTTTCGACCCGAGTGCTTAAAAGGACTGGCTATGAATTAACATACGAGACCATAACATTGCCATGTTGCTGCTGTGCATGTAAAGTTGTCTGGATCCTGAACCCTGAATAATCAACATGAGGTGTAGGCAAGAAGCTCACTTCCCAGACAATCACTGGTACAGCTCATTAGCTGCCCTAAGTTAGATATCAAGAAAAGCAAATCGAAGTGGGACCATCATACTATGCTGGAAACCATCCCACCCTACTACGAGTCTCAAATAACTATATGCTCCTAATCTCTTCACCAAGAGGAACCGTCGACACGTCTGTCTAACCATCACCCTAGGAGCATTGTCCAGAGTGAAAAGATGTAAGAAGAGGGAAAGGGGGGGACCCTCCCGGACCCTCCCTTTTGGACACCAGAGCCTTACAAGCGTGCCGCTGAAAGGCCAAACCAACATTCTTCCGAAGGATGGCTCATTCCAACAGAGAAACGGTGAACCGCATTGATACATAAATACATGAATGATTTTCGATTCCAAACAGACAGCGGTTTGTGTGCACAGTATATGATTAATGTGAGGACAGTCCTAGAATGTATCCACGATAAGTTTCCTTTTTTTTCTCTCTCTCTCTCCTCCCCACCCCTCTTCATTTGTTGTGTAAAAGCTGCCATATCTTGTCAGTCTACTAGGGACCTTTCTTCTCATGTATTATGTGTGTATTTTATCCTGTTTTCTCATTTTGATTAGCTAGTAAGTAAATAATCAAACCAATTGGTGTTTTATTGAATCATGAGTAAGGTTGGGTTTTTTGCAGATGCATGAGGTTATGACATTCAGAATTAGGATATGATTAGAAGTAATAATTAATAAGGTGATTGTTTATCGATGAAATAGGTACACAGCTCTGGAAAAAATTCAGAGATCACTGCAAAATCAGCTTCTCTGGTTTTACTATTTATAGGAATGTGTTTGGGTAAAATTAACATTTTTGTTTTATTCTATAAACTACTGACAACATTTCTCCAAAATTCCAAATAAAAAGATTGTAATTTAGAGCATTTATTTGCAGAAAATGGCAACTGATCAAAATAACAAAAAAGATGCAGTGTTGTCAGACCTCGAATAAGGCAAAGAAAATAAGTTCATATTCATTTTTAAACAACACAATACTAATGTTTTAACTTTAAAAAAAGTTCAGAGATCAATATTTGGTAGAATAACCCTGATTTTCAATCACAGCTTTCATGCGTATTGGCCTGCTCTCCTCCAGTCTTTCACATTGATGTTGGGTGACTTTATACCACTCCTGGCGCAAGAATTCAAGCAGCTCAGCTTTGTTTAATGGCTTGTGACCATTCATCTTCCTCTTGATCACAGAGGTTTTCAATGGGGTTCGGGTCTGGAGATTGGGCTGGCCATGACAGAGTCTTGATCTGGTGGTCCTCCATCCACACCTTGATTGACCTGGCTGTGTGGCATGGAGCATTGTCCTGCTGGAAAAAAACAATCCTCAGGGTTGGGGAACATTGTCAGAGCAGAAGGAAGCAAGTTTTCTTCCAGGACAACCTTGAACATGGCTTGATTCATGCATCCTTCACAAAGACAAATCTGCCTGATTCCAGCCTTACTGAAGCACTCCCAGATCATCACCGATCCTCCACCAAATTTCAGTGTGCGTGCGAGACCTGGAGGCCTACAAGCCACAGATTTAATTTCTTTGCATTATTTGAGGTCTGACAACACTGCATTTTTTTCTTATTTTTGTATACAAATAAATGTTCTAAATCACTATATATTTATTTTTAATTTGGGAGAAATGTCAGTAGTTTATAGAATAAAACAAAAATGTTCATTTTACTCAAACACATACCTATAAATAGTAAAACCAGAGAAACTGATCATTTTGCAGTGGTCTCTTCATTTTTTCCAGAGCTGTATATCTTATAGAGTTTAATTCGGGAGATGGTGACTCTTTAAACAAACAAACTCTTCCGTGGTGCCCCAAATTTGTAATGAGTTAACTGTTACATGATTAATTTAATAGGATAACAATTTAACATAGTTAATGGATTAAATCAATAACAGTCATCAGATTAATGAAAGTGAAGTCAAGACAGCACCTCAGACTCAGTGAACTTGTCAGTAACAACCACACCGTCAACATTAAGTGACATGGGCAGCTGTGAGGAGTAAGGTTTATTCTCCAGGTCTTTCATCATTTTCCAGAACTTCTTGGGGTTCGATCCAAAGAGGAAGAACTGCTCCTTAAAGTAACTAACTTTGACCTTCCGGATAGCCAGTCAGCCTAAGTATTTGTGTGCCGAGCCTTTCACCAAATGGTGTTCTTGAGATGGAGTAACTCTGCCAGAGCACGGTCAAACCAGTTTTTAATTGTCATTATCTTTATGGGGGTGTGTTTGTTAACAATACCACTGAAAATATCAGAAGAGAGAAGATACTTGGACCATGAAGGAAGACTTGCTCATTAAAGTTTTTCAGCAAATGTCTATGGCAAATCAGAACAGGTCGTTTAACAGAGCAGCCATTATGAACACAGGCTGTAAAACAGTGATCACATAGGTCATTACAGAAAGCGCCAGACTGATACCTATCAGGATTATTTGAGAGGATAACATCAAGGGGATTAGCCTTTTCTGGGTGTTTGGAGACATACCTTGTGGGATTGGTAATAATCTGAGCGCGATTTAGGGAGTCTCATTGTTTTAACACTTGGTCAGGTGGTTTAACGTGCAGAAAACCCAGGCTTTTACGAGAGCAGAAATCAGTGAAGCAGAAATCAGAGCACAAGTCAGATTTGGGTCTAGCGACAGTAGACGACCCAGGGTGTACATGCACATTTCCAGATATCATCAGCAGTAATGCAATCAGGGCATGGCAGAGGACAGGGAGCGCTCTGTAGTGTTGATTTATTATTACATTTAATGTACATGAGATCATCTACACGGCTGAATAGCCGTCCTCAGAAGACCAAGGAGTACAAGGAAACTGAAAACTAAGAGAAAGGACAGTGTGACATCTTGTGGACAATCAGTGACTTACACCCGGGAAGGAGATGGCCATCCAAAGACCAAGGCATCGGTCGAACCTCTCCCACTAAGAGGAACTCGGCAAACAAAGGCCTGAGCCCAACAGAGATACCCAACAGAATACCCGACGAAGACCTTCAACAGGTAAAGACATGCATTACACTTCTTACTCCTAATAGCGGCAGTTCGGTGCAAGGTATTAGGGCTAAACTAAGCGTAGTTTACAAATGTATCCAAGTGTTATTTCTCTTTCTATCTCTCTCTCTTTAAATCTCCATCTTGTGTAACTCCTGTCATATTGTGGTGGCAGTTAGCCTAGTGGTTTACCTCTACGGGATTGGTGTCTCCCCCACGGGACAGTTGAGCTAACGTAGGCTAATGTGATTAGCATGAGATTGCCGGCGCCGACAGAGATGGCCGCCTCGCTTCGCGTTCCTAGGAAACTATGCAGTTTTTTGTTTTTTTACGTGTTATTTCTTACATTAGTACCCCAGGTCATCTTAGGTTTCATTACATACAGTCGAGAAGAACTACTGAATATAAGATCAGCGTCAACTCACCATCAGTACGACCAAGAATATGTTTTTCGCAACGCGGATCCTGTGTTCTGCCTTACAAACAGGACAACGGAGGGGATCCTATGCAGCGACCCAAAAAAACGACTCCGAAAGAGAGGGAAACGAGGCGGTCTTCTGGTCAGACTCCGGAGACGGGCACACCGTGCACCACTCCCTAGCATTCTTCTTGCCAATGTCCAGTCTCTTGACAACAAGGTTGATGAAATCCGAGCAAGGGTAGCATTCCAGAGGGACATCAGAGACTGTAACGTCCTTTGCTTCACTGAAACATGGCTCACTGGAGAGACTCTATCCGAAGCGGTGCAGCCAACGGGTTTCTCCACGCATCGCGCTGATAGAAACAAACATCTTTCTGTTAAGAAGAGGGGCGGGGGCGTATGCCTCATGGCCAACGTGACATGGTGTGATGAAAGAAACATACAGGAACTCAAATCCTTCTGTTCACCTGATTTAGAATTCCTCACAATCAAATGTAGACCGCATTATCTACCAAGAGAATTCTCTTCGATTATAATCACAGCCGTATATATCCCCCCCAAGCAGACACATCGATGGCTCTGAACGAACTTTATTTAACTCTCTGCAAACTGGAAACGATTTATCCGGAGGCTGCATTCATTGTAGCTGGGGATTTTAACAAGGCTAATCTGAAAACAAGACTCCCTAAATTTTATCAGCATATCGATTGCACAACCAGGGGTGGAAAGACCTTGGATCATTGTTACTCTAACTTCCGCGACGCATATAAGGCCCTGCCCCGCCCCCCTTTCGGAAAAGCTGACCACGACTCCATTTTGTTGATCCCTGCCTACAGACAGAAACTAAAACAAGAGGCTCCCACGCTGAGGTCTGTCCAACGCTGGTCCGACCAAGCTGACTCCACACTCCAAGACTGCTTCCATCACGTGGACTGGGAGATGTTTCGTATTGCGTCAGATAACAACATTGACGAATACGCTGATTCGGTGTGCGAGTTCATTAGAACGTGCGTTGAAGATGTCGTTCCCATAGCAACGATTAAAACATTCCCTAACCAGAAACCGTGGATTGATGGCAGCATTCGTGTGAAACTGAAAGCGCGAACCACTGCTTTTAATCAGGGCAAGGTGTCTGGTAACATGACCGAATACAAACAGTGCAGCTATTCCCTCCGCAAGGCTATCAAACAAGCTAAGCGCCAGTACAGAGACAATGTAGAATCTCAATTCAACGGCTCAGACACAAGAGGCATGTGGCAGGGTCTACAGTCAATCACGGACTACAGGAACAATTCCAGCCCAGTCACGGACCAGGATGTCTTGCTCCCAGGCAGACTAAATAACTTTTTTGCCCGCTTTGAGGACAATACAGTGCCACTGACACGGCCTGCAACGAAAACATGCGGTCTCTCCTTCACTGCAGCCGAGGTGAGTAAGACATTTAAACGTGTTAACCCTCGCAAGGCTGCAGGCCCAGACGGCATCCCCAGCCGCGCCCTCAGAGCATGCGCAGACCAGCTGGCCGGTGTGTTTACGGACATATTCAATCAATCCCTATACCAGTCTGCTGTTCCCACATGCTTCAAGAGGGCCACCATTGTTCCTGTTCCCAAGAAAGCTAAGGTAACTGAGCTAAACGACTACCGCCCCGTAGCACTCACATCCGTCATCATGAAGTGCTTTGAGAGACTAGTCAAGGACCATATCACCTCCACCCTACCTGACACCCTAGACCCACTCCAATTTGCTTACCGCCCAAATAGGTCCACAGACGATGCAATCTCAACCACACTGCACACTGCCCTAACCCATCTGGACAAGAGGAATACCTATGTGAGAATGCTGTTCATCGACTACAGCTCGGCATTCAACACCATAGTACCCTCCAAGCTCGTCATCAAGCTCGAGACCCTGGGTCTCGACCCCGCCCTGTGCAACTGGGTACTGGACTTCCTGACGGGCCGCCCCCAGGTGGTGAGGGTAGGCAACAACATCTCCTCCCCGCTGATCCTCAACACTGGGGCCCCACAAGGGTGCGTTCTGAGCCCTCTCCTGTACTCCCTGTTCACCCACGACTGCGTGGCCACGCACGCCTCCAACTCAATCATCAAGTTTGCGGACGACACAACAGTGGTAGGCTTGATTACCAACAACGACGAGACGGCCTACAGGGAGGAGGTGAGGGCCCTCGGAGTGTGGTGTCAGGAAAATAACCTCACACTCAACGTCAACAAAACTAAGGAGATCATTGTGGACTTCAGGAAACAGCAGAGGGAACACCCCCCTATCCACATCGATGGAACAGTAGTGGAGAGGGTAGCAAGTTTTAAGTTCCTCGGCATACACATCACAGACAAACTGAATTGGTCCACTCACACAGACAGCATCGTGAAGAAGGCGCAGCAGCGCCTCTTCAACCTCAGGAGGCTGAAGAAATTCGGCTTGTCACCAAAAGCACTCACAAACTTCTACAGATGCACAATCGAGAGCATCCTGGCGGGCTGTATCACCGCCTGGTATGGCAACTGCACCACCCTCAACCGTAAGGCTCTCCAGAGGGTAGTGAGGTCTGCACAACGCATCACCGGGGGCAAACTATTTGCCCTCCAGGACACCTACACCACCCGATGTCACAGGAAGGCCATAAAGATCATCAAGGACATCAACCACCCGAGCCACTGCCTGTTCACCCCGCTATCATCCAGAAGGCGAGGTCAGTACAGGTGCATCAAAGCTGGGACCGAGAGACTGAAAAACAGCTTCTATCTCAAGGCCATCAGACTGTTAAACAGCCACCACTAACACTGAGTGGCTGCTGCCAACACACTGACACTGACTCAACTCCAGCCACTTTAATAATGGGAATTGATGGGAAATGATGTAAATATATCACTAGCCACTTTAAACAATGCTACCTTATATAAATGTTACTTACCCTACATTATTCATCTCATATGCATACGTATATACTGTACTCTATATCATCGACGGTATCCTTATGTAATACATGTATCACTAGCCACTTTATACTATACTATGCCACTTTGTTTACATACTCATCTCATTTGTACATACTGTACTCGATACCATCTACTGTATCTTGCCTATGCTGCTCTGTACCATCACTCATTCATATATCCTTATGTACATATTCTTTATCCCCTTACACTGTGTACAAGACAGTAGTTTTGGAATTGTTAGTTAGATTACTTGTTATTACTGCATTGTCGGAACTAGAAGCACAAGCATTTCGCTACACTCGCATTAACATCTGCTAACCATGTGTATGTGACAAATAAAAATTGATTTGATTTGATTTGAGATTGTAAGTAACAAAAACATTTCCCAGGACATAGACATATCTGATATGGGCAGAAAGCATATATTCTTGTTAATCTAACTGCACTGTCCAATTTACAGTAGCTATTACAGTGAAATAATACCATGCTATTGTTTGAGGAGAGTGCACAATTATGAACTTGAAAATGTATTGATAAACCAATTTGGCACATTTGGACAGTCTTGATACAATATTTTGAACATACCGTACATGCAATGATTCATTGGATCAGTCTGTATTCTCTTTGTTATGCAATTTGGTTTCCGCTCAGGTTATGGATGTGTCACTGCAACTTTAAAGGTCCTAAATGATGTCACCACTGTCATGGAGTCTAAGTAATGTTGTGCTGCTATTTTTATTGATGGCCAAAGCTTTTGATACGGTTATTGTGGATTGGCTAAGGAGTATTGGTTTGCTAACTACTAATGTGTAAAGTGAGAACATTTGCTTTCTCAGCCACTGCCTGTCACCAAGGGAGTACCCTAAGGCTCAATCCTAGGCCCGAGGCTCTTCTCAATTTACATCAACACCATAGCTCAGGCAATAGGAAGCTATCTCAACCATTTATATGCAGATGATGCTGTCTCAACTTCTGAATGCTTGGCAATGAAAAGTGAACTGACATTTACTCTTGAGTTACTAACCTGTTGTACCTCTAAGCACTGTGATTATTACATGACCCTGCTGGTCATCTTGAAGAGCAATCTGGCCTTAATGGCCATGTACTCTTAAAATCTCCACCCGGCAAAGCCAGAAGAGGCCACCCCTCAGAGCTTTGTCCCTCTCTAGGTTTCTTCCTAGGATCCTACATCTGCATTGTTTGCTGTTTGGGGTTTTAGGCTGGGTTTTTATAAAGCACTCTGTGATGTCTGCTGATGTAAAAAGGGCTTTATAAATACATTTGATTGAATTTGATTGATAGTCTTATACTCAGCTGGCCCCTCCCTTGATTTTGTGTTTAACGCTCTACAACAAAGGTTTCTTAGTGTCCAACAAGCTTTCTCTGCCCATAACCTTGTTCTGAACACCTCCAAATGTGTTGTAATCACTCCCTTTCACCCCAGCTGCCAAACAGACCCTGATTCAGATGACCATTTTACCCATGCTAGATTACGGAGACGTAATTTATAGATCGGCAGGTGAGGGTGCTCTCGAGCAGCTAGATGTTCTTTACCATTCGGCCATCAGATTTTCCACCATGCTCCTTATAGGACACATCACTGCACTCTATACTCCTCTGTAAACTGGCTATCTCCGTATACCTGGCGCAAGACCCACTGGTTATTAATGGTTAATTAGAAAACTCTTTTAGGCCTCACTCCCCCCAATCTGAGATGCCTACTGCAACCTTCATCCTCCACACAACCACCGTTCTGCCAGTCACATTCTGTTAAAGGTCCCCAAATCACAAACATCGCTGGGTCCCTCCTTTTTTCAGTTCGCTGCAGCTAGTGACTGGAACGAGCTGCAAAAAACACTCAAACCGGACAGTTTTATTTCCATCAATATATTCGGAATCAATCATGGCCACTCTTGCTGACACTTGTGGCTGCTTCGTGTGATGTATTGTTGTCTCTACCTTTTTGCCCTTTGTACTGTTGTCCATGCATAACAATGTTTGTAACAATGTTTGTGCTGCTACCATGTTGTTTTAGTTTCATGTTGTGTTACTGCCATGTTGTTGTGATGGTGTGTTGCTGCTATGTTGTGTTGTTGGCATATTGTGTTGCTGCCATGTTGTGCTGTCATGTGTAACTGCCATGTTGTGTTGCTACCATGTTGTTGTCATGTGTTGCTGCCATGTTGTGTTTTCATGTGTTATTGCCATGTTGTTGTCATGTTGTGCTGCTGCCATATTGTGTTGATACCATGCTGTGTTGTCATGTGTTGCTACCATGCTGTGTTGTCTTCGGTCTCTCTTTATGAAGTGTTGTGGTGTCTCTCTTTATGAAGTGTTGTGGTGTCTCTCTTTATGAAGTGTTGTGGTGTCTCTCTTTATGTAGTGTTGTGGTGTCTCTCTTTATGAAGTGTTGTGGTGTCTCTCTTTATGTAGTGTTGTGGTGTCTCTCTTTATGTAGTGTTGTGGTGTCTCCCTTTATGAAGTGTTGTGGTGTCTCTCTTTATGTAGTGTTGTGGTGTCTCTCTTTATGTAGTGTTGTATCTCTTTATGTAGTGTTGTGGTGTCTCTCTTTATGTAGTGTTGTGGTGTCTCTCTTTATGTAGTGTTGTGGTGTCTCTCTTTATGTAGTGTTGTGGTGTCTCTCTTTATGTAGTGTTGTATCTCTTTATGTAGTGTTGTGGTGTCTCTCTTTATGTAGTGTTGTGGTGTCACTCTTTATGTAGTGTTGTGGTGTATCTCTTTATGTAGTGTTGTGGTGTCTCTCTTTATGAAGTGTTGTGGTGTCTCTCTTTATGTAGTGTTGTGGTGTCTCTCTTTATGTAGTGTTGTGGTGTCTCTCTTTATGTAGTGTTGTGGTGTCTCTGTTTATGTAGTGTTGTGGTGTCTCTCTTTATGTAGTGTTGTGGTGTCACTCTTTATGTAGTGTTGTGGTGTCACTCTTTATGTAGTGTTGTGGTGTCTCTCTTTATGAGTGTTGTGGTGTCTCTCTTTATGTAGTGTTGTGGTGTCTCTCTTTATGTAGTGTTGTGGTGTCTCTCTTTATGAAGTGTTGTGGTGTCTCTCTTTATGAGTGTTGTGGTGTCTCTCTTTATGTAGTGTTGTGGTGTCTCTCTTTATGAAGTGTTGTGGTGTCTCTCTTTATGTAGTGTTGTGGTGTCTCTCTTTATGAGTGTTGTGGTGTCTCTCTTTATGTAGTGTTGTGGTGTCTCTCTTTATGTAGTGTTGTGGTGTCTCTCTTTATGTAATGTTGTGGTGTCTCTCTTTATGAGTGTTGTGGTGTCTCTCGTTATGAGTGTTGTGGTGTCTCTCTTTATGTAGTGTTGTGGTGTCTATCTTTATGTAGTGTTGTGGTGTCTCTCTTTATGTAGTGTTGTGGTGTCACTCTTTATGTAGTGTTGTGGTGTCTCTCGTTATGAGTGTTGTGGTGTCTCTCTTTATGTAGTGTTGTGGTGTCTCTCTTTATGAGTGTTGTGGTGTCTCTCTTTATGTAGTGTTGTGGTGTCTATCTATATGTAGTGTTGTGGTGTCTATCTTATGTAGTGTTGCGGTGTCTCTCTTTATGAGTGTTGTGGTGTCTCTCTTTATGTAGTGTTGCTGTGTCTCTCTTGTCGTGACGTGTGTTTTGTCCTACCAAGAGGCCTTTTGCCTTTCCTTGTAAATAAGAAGTTGTTCTTAATTGACTTGCCTAGTTAAATAAAGGTACAATATATATATATATATATATATATATATATATATATATATATATATATATATATATATATATATATATATAAAATAAAAAGACATAATAAATGTGAGTGAAAGAAAAGCAGAAGAACAGTATTCAGTCATGAGGGTCAAGATAAAAAGAAGCAACACTAACCTATATATTCCCAGTTACAGTACATGGCTCTGATTTCAGATAGGTGCTGACACGCTCTGGCCTTCTTTCTGCTTAAGTTATTTTTCAGCCTATTTAAAGGCTAATGTGGCCCTGCTGTTCCGTTCCATAAGCCTGATGCCAAACAGTTTGCACAACTCAAGATCATAGTCTGATATAGCTAAGACATGTCAGGGTTTGAGGTAGTCAGATTTAGAGGCTAGGCCATTAGTCATGCGATAGCCTACAGCACTGTCCGTACCAAGCCAAAGTTGCTGACTTGCAAATCAAACTAGCTACTGTAATTCATTCTCAGTGATACATGGGAGGGATTCTTACGCAACTGATTACACAGAGGAGAATTGAGATGAATGATAACATATCAACAGCGGTACATGTTTGGGAGGAGGTGGCTGAGGTAGCGCTGAAGGTAAAGTGCTGGGAGCGCGTGTAGGAAGAGCGGGAGGATAGATCAGCAACACAGACATGATTAATCGATTTGATCCACACAACAGTGAATAATGACCTTTATTAAAGTCATCGGTGCTGACTAAGGAATAATCACCTAACCTTAGGGGAACAATTAGTTTATATCTTGATTGAACATGGGGTGGTTCATTTCCTTATACTGTATATCCCTCAAACTCAACTCTGGACCTTTTTTGTATTGTTGCCCTCTAATCAACAACTGATTTAGACCTGGGACACCAGGTGGGTGCAATTAATTATCAGGTAGAACATAAAACCAGCAGGTTCCAACCCTCGTTGGCTAAGAGTTGAACACCCCAGCTGTATATCACTGGACTGGCGCCACGACCAAGTTTGTAATGGAATCGGAAAATGTATCTAATTACCACATTTTTTACATTGACGTCATGTTGGTCCTTTGTTGCTCAGCTGACAGAGCACATCGCTTGTAGTGGGTTTGATAAGTAAGCATTTCACGGTCAGGTTGTTGTATTCGGCGCATGTGACAAATAACATTTGATTTGAATTGATTCCCAGGACTACCCATACGTAAAATGTAGGCAACCATGATGAAGTCGCTTTGGATAAAAGCGTCTGCTAAATGGTATATATTAGATAGCTGCTTTATAGCCCTATTTACTTTCAGCTAACTAAGAGGCCGCTTTGACATCACATTTTTCAAAAGGGCCAAATAATGGCAGACAATCTCGATATTAGAAGACAGAGACAAACCAAACGGGACTTCAAAGCCAATTATGTGTTTAAGTGTTTTCAGGCGGCAATACTTAGGCCCAGTAGTTTTTCCCAGACATCTCCATCCAAGTATATTTCCAGGGTAAAATATCCAGCAACACCGGTGGGAAAAAAAAGTCAATACCCCCTAAAAGCCTTTCATTAAATGCATATCCATTTGTCTATGCAGGGCTGCCAGGGTGAAGTCAATGCTGGAGGGACTCCAGTCCAGTGGGTTTTAAAAGCCAACTGTGGGCCTTCATTTCCTGTGACCAAACCTGCTTCATTATCTCTGTGTGAGATTCCAAGCCATTAGCCTTGTTTCGATTCTCTCCGGCTGCTCACACGGATAACAGTACCTGACACGCTTTAATCTTTCTCAGTAAAGCAGAGACAGAGAATGAATCATGAACCCTCTTTTGACAGACAAAAGAAAGCATGACATGATGTTTTCCTTATGTACAGATAATAGCCAAGGTCATATCGGACAACATGGCATGTTACTTTCAGTCTGACAGAAGAAACATTGGGTGCAACAGCTCTTTGTGTCAAGGCAGCATTGGTAAAACCATGTTACAAGAAAGGGCTGCCAGTTGAACCAAATTTTGTAAGCACTTTCTTTCAGATACAGTCAGGTCCAAAATTATTGGCACCCATGATAAAGATGAGCAAATGTAACAGATGTATATATACTCTCCATGCGTTGGGTTTTCTCAAAATAAATCACTTCGGCCAGTGGTCCCAGTTGAGCATCATTTATTTCTGTTGTTAAATGGGAAACAGCACGTTAGTTGTGCAGGACTTAACGGTATTGATGGCTGTCGATGGCAAAATGTAATGGTCACAAAATATGTGACCATTACATCGGTGTATGCTAGCTAACACACTTATTTACAGCAATCATATGCCAAAGCACATCCCAGAATGCCCCTCAATCCCTAACAGGTACCATATACCCACACATGTATAAATGAGTAACGGACAGCAAACTTGTACACATTGTAAAATAGAAAATAAAAAACAGTATTCAGAACGTGACCTACCCCTTGCATCACATTTTCATACAAGGAAGACCTGACGTTCGCGATCTCCCCCTATCTGCAAGCGGGGCCAATCACAACACACCTTATTGTCATCAGAGTTGAACTAACCAATAAGAATGCTTGAACATTAAATACACATTTCTTTAGAGGCAAGTGGAAACATAACCAACCCTGTTACACAAAAAATAATTAATATAATTCATAATTGAAATACTGAGCTATATTGTATGCTCAAAAAAGTGAACAATTATTTTATACTAATACAAATATTTTTATTTATTTTAAATGGTTTTACCCCTTTTTCATGGTATCCAATTGTTAGTAGCTACTATATTGTCTCATCGCTACAACTCCCGTACGGGCTCGGGAGAGACCAAGGTTGAAAGTCATGCGTCCTCCGATACACAACCCAACCAAGCCGCACTGCTTCTTAACACAGCGCGCATCCAACCCGGATGCCAGCCGCACCAATGTGTCGGAGGAAACACCGCGGCAACCTTGGTTAGCGTGCACTGTGCCCGGCCTGCCACAGGAGTCGCTGGTGCGCGATGAAACAAGGATATCCCTATCGGCCAAACCCTCCCCAACCCAGACAACACTAGGCCAATTGTGCGTTGCCCCACAGACCTCCCGGTCGCGGGCGGTTACGACAGAGCCTGGGCACAAACCCAGAGTCTCTGGTGGCACAGCTGGCGCTGCAGTACAGCGCCCTTAACCACTGCGCCACCCGGGAGTCCCTACAATTGCTCAGAGAAATAGATTTAGTTTAACAAGTAATAATTTTGCCTTTCAATACTTCACCTTGCGAGGATAACGGCACAGCCTTTTTCTAAAATGTTTTATGAGATTGGAGAACACAGAACACATTAGGATGGATCTTAGACCATTCCTCCACACCACAGGTTTTCAATGGGGTTCAAGTCTGGAGACTGAGCAAAATGTTGATTTTTGTGTTCAATTAACCATTTCTTTGTGGATTTTGATGTGCGCTTGGGGTTATTGTCTCGCTGGAAGATCCACTTGCAGCCAACTTTCAGCCTCCTGACAGAGACAATCAGGTTTTTGACTAAAATGTCCTGGTACTTGTTTACGTTCATGATGCCACTGCCCCAGGACCACTGGAAGCAGAATAGCCCCATAACAACAAAGATCCACCACCATATTTTACAGTAGATCTGGGGATCTTTTCGGGATATACATCTTTCTTTCGACATCAAACCCTGTACTGATGTCCATGACCAAAGACCTATATTGTCATGACAAACGCCTGGAGTTTGCTAAACGTCATTGGCACTTGGATTGGAACTGGGTGCTATGGTCAGATGAGACGAAAATATAGCTCTGGCCACGCACACCAGTGGTGGGTTTGGTCTCGAAAGAAGGATGCATATGCAGAAAAGAAGCCCGTACCTGCTGTCAATGGCAAGACGGGCAAATAAATCAGGCTTTGTTGAATGAGTTGTCTTGCTGCCAGAATCCAGACACTTGGGCCCTAGCAGGTAACGATCAGTACTTTATAGGCTTTTTTTTGATGTAAACCAACGTGAGCCCGATCTAAAAACTAGGGAGTAGAATTTCTATAATCACTAAGCATGCTATGAATGTCAGGTTTTTTCAATGTGAAGGAAGTATCCATTGTGGTACAACATTTTGGGATTCATATACTGTTATGGTTATGTTATGGCTATATAGCCTACTACTATGATTATGTTATGGCCAGTTAGCCTACTGTTATGGCTATATAGCCAACTGTTATGGTTATGTTATGGCCATGTAGCTTACTGTTACGGCTATGTTATGGCTATATAGCCTAATATTATGGTTATATTATGGCCATATAGCCTACTGGTATTGTTATGTTATGCTATATTCAATTACATTTATTATCAATGCTCCAAAGTGGATAAGGTTGTTTTTTCAACTGCTACACACACTCCCGTGACTCAATCTTATTTACCATTCCTTAATAAAAAAAAATATATATAGCCTATACTGAAGCTACTTCTCTGTGACATCAGTTAAAGGGGCAATCTGGGATTACAACAAGTTATATTTTTCAAGAATCAATGGTCCACAAATCGATGTACCAATTGCAACTACTGACTAGCAAACGGACACCAAACGTACTGACACCAAACGTACTGACACCAAACGTATCACGCCTTTCTGGCATTTCTGAAAGAAAACAAATTAATAAACAGAAACTCAGAAAATATTCAGGTAGACCTACATAACTTCACATATTTTTAGACATGACAAGGTGCTTTACACATCATCAAACAAGTAGACAAGTAGTCAAATCAAATTGTATTGGTCACATTCACATACAGTACCAGTCAAATGTTTGGACACACCCACTCATTCAAGGGTTTTTCTTTATTTCGACTATTTTCTACATTGTGGAATAATAGTGCAGAAATTATGAAATAACATATGGAATCATGAAGTAACCAAAAAAGTGTTAAATGAATCAAAATATATTCTATATTTGAGATTCTTCAAAGCAGCCACCCTTTGCCTTGATGACAGCTTTGCACACTCCTGGCATTCTCTCAACCAGCTTCACGAGGTAGTCACCTGGAATGCATTTCAATTAACAGGTGTGCCTTGTTAAAAGTTAATTTGTTGAATTTCTTTCCTTCTTAATGCATTTGAGCCAATCAGTTGTGCTGTGACAAGGTAAGGGTTTGTTGAATGAGACAGAAGATAGGCCTATTTGGTGAAAGACCAAGTCCATGTTATGGCAAGAACAGCTCTAATAAGCAAAGAGAAATGACAGTCCATCATTACTTTAAGACATGAACGTCAGTCAATGCGGAACATTTCAAGAACTTTTAAAGTTTTTTCTAATGTGTAGTCTCAAAAACCATCAAGCGCTATGATGAAACTGGCTCTCATGACGTCCGCCACAGGAAAGGAAGACCCAGAGTTACCTCTCCTGCAGAGGATAAATTCATTAGAGTTAACTTCACCTCAGATTGCAGCCCAAATAAATGCTTCACAGAGATCAAGAAACAGACACATCTCAACATCAACTGTTCAGGTGAGACTGCCAGGCCTTCATGGTCAAATTGCTGCAAAGAAACCACTACTAAAGGACAATAATAAGAAGAAGGGACTTGCTTGGGCCAAGAAACACGATGAATGGACATTAGACTGGTGGAAATCTGTCTTTTGGTCTGATGAGTCAAAATTTTAGATGTTTGGTTCCAGCCACTGTGTCTTTGTGAGACGCAGAGTAGGTGAACGGATGATCTCCGAATAGGTGGTTCCCACCGTGAAGCATGGAGGAGGAGGTGTGATGGTGTGGGGGTGTTTTGCTGGTGACACCGTCAGTGATTTAGAATTTAAGGCACACTTAACCAGCATGACTACAACAGCATTCTGCAGCGATACACCATCCCATCTGGTTTGCGCTCAGTGGGACTATCATTTGTTTTTCAACAGGACAATGACCCGAAACACACCACTAGGCTGTGTAAGGGCTATTTGACCAAGGGGAGTGATGGAGTGCTGCATCAGATGACCTGGCCTCCACAATCACCCGACCTCAACCCAATTGAGATGGTTTCGGATGAGTTGGACCGCAGAGTGAAGGAAAAGCAACCAACAAGTGCTAAGCATATGTGAGAACTCCTTTAAGACTGTTGGAAAAGCATTCCCCATGAAGCTGATTGAGAGAATGCTAAGAGGGTGCAAAGCTGTCATCAAAGCAAAGGTTGGCTACATTGAAAAATCTAAGATATATTTGGATTTGTTTAAAACACTTTTTTGATTACTACGTGATTCCGTATGTGTATTTTCATAGTTTTGATGTCTTCACTATTATTCTACAATGGAGAAAATAGTCCAAATAAAGTAGAACCATTGAATGAGTAGGTGTGCCCATACTTTTGACTGATACTGTATATATAAGATGTTATTGTGGTTGTAGCGATATGCTTGTCACATATCAAAGAGGGGGACAGATGTTGACATTGTATCTGTAGTTGTAGTTGCAAATAACAATAACAGAGCTCATGCTCACCAGCGAAACTGAAGAGACATTGATCTATTTTTCATTAAACTCAGGATGTCGATTCAACAGTGCTCCACTGAGAATCATAATAAATACATTTGTCAGAGGTGAGCAATTTGTTGATGGATTTTGTTTCTCTTTGCCCCGCAACCGTAATACACAATGACCGAGTCTAAGCGAACAGTAGTACTGACGCGAGGCCAACAGGCCCACAGAGTGAATCACTGCAACCCAGCTTCTGTGAGTGAGAGCTCAACGATAGCAAATGCAGAGCTTCTGCTGCGAGTGTGGGTGTATACTGCCTTGATATTGAGAGACATTACTTACATGGATTTGAGTTGGAGGAGAAAAGACTCCATTATCTTATCCCACTCACCACATTGTTTGCACACCTTTACAGCTCAAGAGATTTCTGCTCAGCCATTCTACCCTTCACTTAGTCTGGCAGAGATTTTTCCTCTTCCTCCTCTTTAAGACCCGTTTTCCCTCCCTACAGGCATCTTTGAAGCACTCGCCCGAGGGTTTCTCAACGTCTGTCCACAACACGCTCTGTTTCAGTTGGACGCTGTTTGCAAATGTTTAAATGCGTTGGGGGAATTTTCAAACTTTTTAAAGGGACATTAACACAACGAAATGCACATTTTGTCAGATGATTCCAGACCTCAAAAGTTGTCCAATGTCTAGATGAGTCCAAGTCCCACACCATCGATAATGTAGATTCAGCTACTGTATATACCTCAAACCCAAATGAATGGAAAAGATATGTACTGAACATTAGCCAGATAGTCAGGGATGACTTCTATCATGATCAGAATATCACTTGAGGTCTAAGAATATTGGACAAACTTTGATTTTGGAGTCTAATGTCGCTTTAAGCTTTAAACACACTGCAACATTTCTGAAATTGCAGAGTTGCAATACTATCGACTCTGTGAGACACACCAGGGGTCCTCCTTGCAGACAAGGGGATAGAAGTAACATGATTTGCAGCACTCTATGGAATACATGTCTCTTTACATCGGTGGCTATATTAAAGGAGCTTGAAATATGGTCAGGATGTTGTCTAGGCACCACCGGTTCACAGAGAGTGCCCATAGAAGCTTTCACAATGTGTGGACCCCGGGAAGAGTAGCAGCTGATGGGGATCCTAATAAACAATACATGATTAGTCTTGGAGCTACATTTCCTCACTGCGAAACACTGCCAAAATACTTTTTTACTGTTGCATGAATGATCTTCTTTTATAATGTCCCTGGGAAGGTGGCAATTATTTTTGCAGATATTAAAGTAAACAGCAAACAGACAGCTGCCGTATTCTAAACAAGTTATTAAGTGCCATCTTTTTTAAATGTTCTAGTTATTGTAGGAAACTGTAAGGGCCGATGTATCTTTGGAGCCTTTTAGTTTCAGAAGGTTCCAAACCCCTCCAAAAGGCTTGATGTGTTGCTCATACACAAATTAGACCTGTGGAGGTGAGTGGAAAAGTTGCTTTTGAGATGTATCAGAATGAGTGACATGCATCAGAGGGACTGTCCTCAGAGAGAGACCATCACCGTGTGTTGTGACGGCCACCACACCGGAAACGGGCTGCTGTGTTCATCTCAGCTGCAAACTGCTTAGTGACTCTATTTGATGCCGCCAGCAGAAACAAGTTGCCCATCAGCTGGAGTGTGGAGGAATATCAAGGCATACTGGACCATGCCCACATGAACAACATATGCTGTGGCAGTCAAAACCTCAATTTGTGATCATAGTTTACTCTACTGGGACATCTAAATTGAATACATAGGTTTGATTTAATGGGGCCCTGTTCAGCTTTAGGGCTATATTCTATTCAGTCCATTAGGACTCTATTCAAGATATTTAAGGCTCTATTCAGGCAGCTAGGGCTCTATTCAGTCAGGTGTGGCTCTATTCAGGTAGCTAGGGCTCTATTCAGTCAGTTGTGGCTCTGTTCAGTCAGTTAGGGCTCTATTCAGTCAGTTAGGGTTATGTTCAGTCAGTTAGGGCTCTATTCAGTCATTTAGGGCTATGTTCAGTCAGTTAGAGCTCTATTTAGACAGTTAGGGCTCTAATCAATCAGTTGGGGCTCTATTTCTACTATGTCTCACCTACAGTAGTAGTCTGGTTATCTTTTTCATTCCCTTTCACTTACAATCACTTGTCACTCATACCTTCTACTGAGGATATTGATCGACCTTGAGGATAGAATCAAGACATATTTCTGTAAACGTCAAGACTTATCACTGACATGGATCTTGGGGTGTGACATGGAGGCAATATCCTTCTCAACATTTCTGGCTCATAGAAAATAGAACTGCTGTCACCTGAAGATTCCTTTATCTACTTGCCTTCAGAATGATAAGCACCGCAGGCTAAATATGTTCTGATGTTCTGTTTTTTTTTGTGTGTGTGTGTGTGCGCACATGTCTGTGTTGGTGAGTGAGTGTGGATGTGTGAGTGTGTGAGTGATTGAACAGGAATAGCTTGTGTAGTTCAGAATACCGTTGCCAAGGCAAAGAATAGAGAAGTATACTACTTAGCTATTGGCGCTATAAGCTAGCAGGCTGAAATTAGTGTGCCTCTGCATTGAATCACTTGGAAACCATCCAATGGAAATCACATTCACGTCCAAAATGAAAGGCCAGGCAAGAGGCATCTTCAGTCGCACAGCTTGGGGAGAGCTACTCAGTGTATGGTAAACAGTAAACTGAATGAAGGAGAGTTCCATCACACAGATGGACAATCTCCTGAAACTCTTTATCTCTTTTTCAAGTAGATTTCATTTAGTTGTCCAGTCTAGATTGAAATTGAATTCAATTTAGGCCAACATCCAGCCAATAAAATGTACATTTTAATCCATTTATACAACCCACCGTCACCACCCTCCACCCCCACGCTTATACACAACGATTTGAATACGCAGTAAATGATAGGTGCAACATGCAGTGAGTGACATGCCATGGCCAAACTCCAAGGCTATTTAATCTAATCGCTATACACCACACTTTGGCTCCTGCGCTGTCCTCGTGAATAGGTCACCGGCAGCAATGATGACTCATCAGCCATCCATCCTGTCGGCAACACTGAGGCTCAGTGGGAGATCAGTGGCCCAACATCCTCACCACCAGCCGGCTCTCCATGGGAACCCCTCACCTCCCAGCTACACTCTCAAACTTGGCCATCACTCAGCAATTAAAATCTTCTCCAAGGGGTGTCTCTGCCAGTGCTATCTATCTCCACTCCCTCTGCCTCATTGTAACTAGGCTGAGCCTGGCCTGGGTACATGAGGATGCTGAGGTGGACGTTTTTTTCTCATGCTCAGTGGGAGGGATGACTACATCACAGGATGCCAAGTTCCATCTCTGAACTACTCTGTCATGACCACTACTATGTTTAAGTGCTAAGTGTTTATCCGAGCTCCAAGCTAGTAAACACTTACAGTACTAGACCACTGGTGGCTATAAGGAGGAACGGCATTGTGGGCATGCCGGTATCGGACCTATGTGGACAGCCCATACCGCTAGCAGCCCAATAGCGCACCAACAGTGGCTAATGGATAACGAAAAAAGCTGCTGAGCAAAATGAGCAGTGGGCCATTATAAGCTTCCTATCAGGGATGTTTCCTGAGTATATCAGCAATGTTGCATGACAGCAGGCAATATTCTTATGCAACGAAACCCAACAGCAGAGGATATTGACTCTATCACTACTGTAAATGTCATACACACTAACCCAGCCTAAGCTGCCCTGTAAGTCAACCCGATTGTGAGGACTCTTATGTGTCTCATCACACTGTGTCCCAAATGGCACCCTTTCCCCTATGTGGTGCACTACTTTTGACCAGAGCCCTATGGGCCCTGGTCAAAAGTGGTGCACTTAGTAGGATATAGGGTGTCATTTGGGACACACCCTCAGACTGGAGCATTGGAGAGCAAACATTGGCTCTTAGCACCAGGGTGAACAACACAACAAAACACCAGCATCCACTGGAGGGTCTACAGATACAGCCAGACTATCACTCAGCCTGTCTGGTAGCCACACACTCCTCCTCTGTCTGTTCCCAAGCCTTATTCGGACTCTGTTGAAAGTGTATTTGCATTCAAACAACAAATCCGCCATGCGTTTCCTATGTCACTGGGCTTGGCTGAGAGACCACCTTTTGTCTGTTGCGCATAATAGCTGGAGTGGCATTAGTGACGTCTGGAACAGTGACAGAGAAGAATTGCCCCTGTGGGATTAACATAAACATTGACGCCAGGGAGAGAATGTGATGGAGGTTGAGGCCGTTGGTGGTTCAACAGTGCATCTGATTAGCATAACCAATCCTAACTGCGGCGTCAATTGACTTGGTTAGCATGCATGTTGACTTGGTTAGCATGCATGTTGACTTGGTTAGCATGCATGTTGACTTGGTTAGCATGCATGTTGACTTGGTTAGCATGCATGTTGACTTGGTTAGCATGCATGTTGACTTGGTTAGCATGTATGTTGACTTGTTTAGCATGTATGTTGACTTGGTATGTTTATCCAAGGCAGCCTTCATCACAAGTTTTTTTCCTTGATTGCAAGTTGACCCCTACTAAAGTAAGAAGAAGATTTTAAACCCATGATACTCAGGAATGTCACAACAAACTACTGCATCCTTTAGACACAACAACAACAGGCTCTGAGCATAACAACAGAGGTTGTTCTAAAATGGACACCATCCATTGGCACCAAATGAAGGTGACAAAATCTCTACAAAGCAAGGATTAAATCGGAATGCAATGCAGACTCTCATTATTTACTATTCATATGACAAGATGATGGTTGTTGCTTAGTGCCTGGTGTGGTCTAAAGGTCAAGCTACAACTGATATTGTCAACTTTTGGATGACCTTATTTAAGATTGACATACCATTAGATAACATTTGTGGTTAGCACTTTTACAAAAATCACATTTGTGTTTTTAATGCTCTGTTTACTTTGGGAACATCTCATTTGTAATGTCCTAATTGTTGGTCGTTTTAGTTATTACATTTCTATATCTATTGTGAATGTCAATTATTACAATCATGCAAAACAAATTAACAATAAACAAAAATTTTACCAAGCCAAACTACATCAAGCATTTAAGTTGTTTACAGATTATATTTCTAAGAGCCAGTGAGACAAGACTAGAAATACAGGACTAACACCTATTTTAGTTCTCTCCCTGCATTGGCAAATCTGATTCAACTACTCAATGGATAGGTCATTTGTGGATTAGTCGTGTGTCAGTGCAGGGCTATAACACAAATATGGGGAGAAATCCCAAATGGGATCCTATTCCCTATTTAGTGCACTACATTTGACCAGGGCTCATAAGGCCCTATAGGGTATAGGGTTCCCTTTGGGACTGGTGGTCCCCCAGGAGAGGGGTTGGGAAACACTGTCCCACTGCCATAGGTACTCTTTTGAATAATGGTCTCAAGTAAAACAAAAGTAGAGTTCCCTAACAACAAAGGGCTTTCAGAATGTGTGAGTGGTCATCCAGGCATTGGGTCGATTAGGGCAGGCAGGCTAGACAGGAAGCCGTCTGAACAGGCACCAGAGGGAGACTCAAATAGAGAGCAACTTTTCGGTTGCTAGTTTCCGAGCTTCTTAGAGTGCTGCGTGGTTGAGAGGAAGCTTTTTTTAGCCCTGCTAGGCTGATAGCTCAAGCCCCTGACAGCTGTGTGATTGTAGAGTGGCTTCATCATGAGCTGTCCAAGGTCCTGAATGGCTTGGGGTGGTGCTGAAGAACAGCTTTCCTCCTGCTCTGTAGTGCCTTCAGCTGCAGGGCTGGAGTGACCAGGAGCTGTCCATGGTCCTGAAAGGCTGGAGGGTGTTGCTGAAAGACAGCTCCTCTGTTCTCAACGGTCCTTCTGTAGAGGCTCAGCGGTTCTGAGAGACAGCTTCAAGGTTTATACCCTCTCACAGTGGCACTTGGGGTTGGGATAAAATGTCAATATCTAATGAAAATGTCTGACAAGCAGTTGATATGTATGAGGTAAATATACTGATGTACATGGAGTATACAAAACATTGAGAACATGCTTTTTCCATGACATAGACTGACCAGGGGTATCCAGGTTTAACTCGATATTTGGATGATGTTCTTAATGTTTTGTACACTCAGTGTATATACAGTGACAATAAAAAGTATGTGAAACCTTTGGAATGACCTGGATTTCTGCATAAATTGGTCATAAAATGTTATCTCATCTTCATCTAAGTCACAACAATAGACAAACACAGTGTGATAAAACTAATAACACACCAAGTATTGTATTTTTCTTTTCTATGTTGAATACATCCTTTAAACATTCACAGAGATGGTTGGGAAAAGTATGTGAACCCCTAGGCTAATGACATCTCCAAAAGCTAATTGGAGTCAGGAGTCAGCTAACCTGGAGTCCAATCAATGAGACGATATCGGAGATATTGGTTAGAGCTGCCCTGCCCTATAAAAAACATTCACAAAATTTGAGTTTGCTATTCACAAGAAGCATTGCCTGATGTGAACCATGTCTCAAACAAAAGAGATCTCAGAAGACCTAAGATTACGAATTGTTGACTTTCATAAAGCTGGAAAGGGTTACAAAAGTATCTCTAAAAGCCTTGATGTTCATCAGTCCACAGTAAGACAAATTGTCTATAAATGGAGAAAGTTCAGCACTGTTGCTACTCTCCCTAGGAGTGGCCGTCCTGCAAAGATGACTGCAAGAGCACAGCGCAGAATGCTCAATGAGGTTAAGACGAATCCTAGTGTCAGCTGAACACTTACAGAAATCTCTGTAACATGCTAACATCTCTGCTGATGAGTCCACGAGACTGCTTTGCTGCCTCAGGGTCTGGACAGCTTGCTACCATCGACGGAAAAATCAATTCCTGAGTTTATCAAGACATTTTGCAGGAAAATGTAAGGCTATCTGTCTGACAAATTGAAGCTCAACAGAAGTTGGGTGATGCAACAGGACAATGACCCAAAACACAGAAGTAAATCAACAACAGAATGGCTTCAACAGAAGAAAATAAGCCTTCTGGAGTGGCCCAATCAGAGTCCTGACCTCAACCCGATGTGGCCTGACCTTAAGAGTATGGTTCACACCAGACATCCCAATAATATTGCTGAACTGAAACAGCTTTGTAAAAAGGTAAAGAGGCTTTGTAAAGATGGTCCAAAAGTTCTCTTGACCGTTCTGGTCTGATCCGCAACTACAGAAAACGTTTGGCTGAAGATATTACTCTCAAAGGAGGGTCAACCAGTTATTAAATCCAAGGGTTCACATACTTTTACCACCCTGCACTGTGAATGTTTACCTGTGTGTTAAATAAAGACATGAAAATGTATACTTGTTTGTGTGTTATTAGTTTAAGCAGACAGTGTTTGTCTATTGTTGTGACTTAGATGAAGATCAGATCTAATTTTATGACCAATTTATGGCAAATTTTGGCAAATTGTGTTTATAGATTCAATATTCATTATGAAAGCTGATTGATGTAAATCCTTACTGTCTATCTTCTGCTCTGACGAATTGGGAGACTAGAGAGAGATTATCTTTTGAGCTTTTCTCTTTCAGCTCCCCAAAACATGAACACTTCCCTCCAATTTCTATAGTGGGGGCAGCATGTAGTCTCCATGTGGGCCTAGATGAGCTCTGAGCTGGGCCTTGATAACTGTCAGCAGTGCAGCCCAGACAATAGGTTGCTAGGCGACAGCATGTCAGACAGGCAGGTATCTCACCTCTGTGTGAGTGAGTGGGGTAGTGTCAGCACCCAGGAGAAAGCCTGGCTCTGGCAACTCTTTCTCACTCTGAAAATTGGTTTTGGAGACGAAAAAGAGCTGTTGACTACGTAGAGACGAAACCTCCTCCAGTACTGGCATATAAGTCTCTCTCTCTCTCTGTCGTTCAGACTGTATATGTTTGGCCTCTATTCTGCTAACAGTGTAAGTTTTAAAGGAATGTTCCCAACAATGGACACCATACAACTATAAGGATACTGCAGTTATGAAAGAACAAAGGAGTGATTACTCAGTAGAGGCAAGGCACTTTAAAACTGGTAGACTGTCAGGTCATCCTCGGACAAGGTTGTTATATCAAGTATATGAATATTTGTTGACCCTCTATAACAGAGTCATTTTAGAAAATAAATGCCCTGTGTTGTGCATCTTTGTAAAAGTACATTTGAATGTAAAAAAAATTCAGGTGCAACACATTACATCAGGAAACTAGAGGAGTAATCCCTTCAGAGAAACACAAAAAGGCAGAACTGATCATGCTCATCACACAGTCCTCACAGAATGATCCTATTGAGTGATATCCCCAATGTCTTTGATGTAAACTGAAATGGAAAATACTATAGCATGTACTAGTGACATACAGTGCCTTGCGAAAGTATTCGGCCCCCTTGAACTTTGCGACCTTTTGCCACATTTCAGGCTTCAAACATAAGGATATAAAACTGTATTTTTTTGTGAAGAATCAACAACAAGTGGGACACAATCATGAAGTGAAACGACATTTATTGGATATTTCAAACTTTTTTAACAAATCAAAAACTGAAAAATTGGGCGTGCAAAATTATTCAGCCCCCTTAAGTTAATACTTTGTAGCGCCACCTTTTGCTGCGATTACAGCTGTAAGTCGCTTGGGGTATGTCTCTATCAGTTTTGCACATCGAGAGAATGAAATTTTTTCCCATTCCTCCTTTCAAAACAGCTCGAGCTCAGTGAGGTTGGATGGAGAGCATTTGTGAACAGCAGTTTTCATTTCTTTCCACAGATTCTCGATTGGATTCAGGTCTGGACTTTGACTTGGCCATTCTAACACCTGGATATGTTTATTTTTGAACCATTCCATTGTAGATTTTGCTTTATGTTTTGGATCATTGTCTTGTTGGAAGACAAATCTCCGTCCCAGTCTCAGGTCTTTTGCAGACTCCATCAGGTTTTCTTCCAGAATGGTCCTGTATTTGGCTCCATCCATCTTCCCATCAATTTTAACCATCTTCCCTGTCCCTGCTGAAGAAAAGCAGGCCCAAACCATGATGCTGCCACCACCATGTTTGACAGTGGGGATGGTGTGTTCAGAGGGATGAGCTGTGTTGCTTTCAATTTTGGTTTCATCTGACCAGAGCACCTTCTTCCACATGTTTGGTGTGTCTCCCAGGTGGCTTGTGGCAAACTTTAAACAACACTTTTTATGGATATCTTTAAGAAATGGCTTTCTTCTTGCCACTCCTCCATAAAGGCCAGATTTGTGCAATATACGACTGATTGTTGTCCTATGGACAGAGTCTCCCACCTCAGCTGTAGATCTCTGCAGTTCATCCAGAGTGATCATGGGCCTCTTGGCTGCATCTCTGATCAGTCTTCTCCTTGTATGAGCTGAAAGTACTACAACAATTGGATACCACGAAATTGGGGAGAAAAAGGGGTAAAATTAAAAATATATATCTGCTTCTCTGCAGCTGCTAAAACTGGGGTAAAAGATTTTAAGGAATGTGAGTCTTATTCAGTACATTTAGTAATTGCATGCTTTTCTTAAGTCTACCAACCTTCCCAGCAGGCATGCCAGCTAAGATAGTTAGACAAGCTAGCTACTCTAACTTCATTGACAGCCTGAAATGACTTCTTGGTAGCTAGTTATGAGTTTGGAAAAGTGGAAACCTTTCTGTGCTAGCTAAAGCCAACTTCATAAAATAACTAGATGTTTTTTTTTTACACTATCTGAAGGGGTACGTGACCCTGTGACCCCTATGGGCATGATGCCTGTGCTTGCAAATCATGATCCTAATTGCTTGGAAGCCCAAGACACACCTCCCAAGATTTTTGCTGGCTTGACATCTCCTAGACATTTTCATTGGATATTGACATGATATGGAGTCCGATATTCCCCTCGGTCTCCACCCCCATCTTTATCCACTCCCATCCTTATCATAATACAATATTTTATGTGAATCCAGACCACAGGTCTCCCAACAAAATGTGTGATTGAATTAATACTTATATAATCCTATTTCTGGTATTTCCTGAGTAATGTGGTAATATGATATTTTGTTTGGTACTCTGAAGAATTCATCACAATTAGTAGTCTAACTGCCTGGTACCAGGCAATATGCAGTGCTTGTTTCAATGAATCCCAAAGAAAAAAGTAATGAATAGGTAGGTAATGATTATGTAATCACCATGTTCGCATAGAATCCATAGATGTAATACCATGGTAATTGCAGGCTGTGTAACCAAGATTAAAAAATACTGTTCCATAGGTTACACTTTGCATGGATCTGAATAGATCAGCTTATCTATAGGGACAGCAGCAGTAACCTGCTAAGCAAGAGCTCATTTAAAGCAAGACCCATAGCCTGAGGCTACTTCAAAACGTGTTTGATACAAAGACAGGTTCTCCAGTCTTAAGGTAAAACTCAAGTGTTTAACTGTGTTTAGATCCACCACCCTTACAAAGGCAGCCTTAGCCGATCAGTGTGGGAGGGCTCGATTAACCATCCTGATTTTAATGCCTTCCTATTTGCATACACCAATGTCAGTATAGCCTTTTAACATTCTTCAGGATAAATCCTTAAAAAGAAACCTTGATACATTTTAAGGAGGCAGACATTTTCCCATTGAGGTCTTAAAATGTAATCCAAGTAACACTCTCGGTAGCCGATGTGAACGAAACCTTTAAACAGGTCAACATTCACAAAGCCGCTGGGCTAAACGGATTACCAGGACGTGTACTCAAAACATGCGCGGACCAACTGTCAAGTGTCTTCACTGACATTTTCAACCTCTCCTTGACCGAGTCTGTAATACCTACATTTCAAGAAGACCAACATAGTCCCTGTGCCCAAGGAAGTGAAGTTAACCTGCCTGTGTCTACATCACCAACGAACTATCATTGTCAAAACATACCAAGACAGTCGTGAAGAGGGCATGACAAAACCTTTTCAACCTCAGGCGACTGAAAAGATTTGGCATGGGTCCACAGATCCTCAAAATATTCTACAGCTGCACCATCGAGAGCATCCTTACTGGTTGCATCACCGCCTGGTAAGGCAACTGCCCGGCATCTGACCGTAAGGCGTTACAGAAGGTAGTGCGAACGGCCCAGTATATCACTGGGGACAACCTTCCTGCCATCCAAGACCTGTGTCAGAGGTCAGAGGAAAGCCCATAAAATTGTCAGAGACTCCAGTCATCCAAGTTATAGACTGTTTTCTCTGCTACCGCAAGTCTAGGACCAAAAGGCTCCTCAACAGCGTCAACCCCCAAGCCATTTGACTGCTGAACAACTCATAAAAATCGCCACAGACAATTTACATTGACGACCCCCCCCCCCCCCCCAAAAAAAAAAAAGCCTACCAGTGTTCCTGCCTTTCTCTACTTCCTGTTTTTTTGTTTTCCCAGTTTTAACCATTCTGGCTGCCCTGACCCTGAGCCTGCCTGCTGTTCTGTACCTTTCGGACTCTGCTCTGGATTGCTGACCTCTGCCTGCCCTTGACCTGTCGTTTGCCTGCCCCCCTGTTTTTGTAACCCGGCTGCTGTTAGCAGCGTGGCCTCACCGGCCACCCCGGTTTTCCGGGAACCCTACTGACCTCCCCTGGAATGCTTCGCTGGAGAGTCAGGAACCTATCATGCATTTCTTGCGCAGTGTTCTCTCATCATCGAGCTGCAGCCCTCCTCCTTCCCCTCAGACTGCTCGAAGATAGCGTACCTCATCATGCTGATGCTGATGTCTGGGAGGGCTCTTGCCTGGGCTGCGTCTGTCTGGAGGAGATTGTGACAGAGGTGAAGAAGGTTTTCAATTGTCTATTGTTCGGGAGAGAGGCTGCCCGGAAGTTACTCCAGCTTTGGCTGTCCAATTCCACTCGCTCACCCAAGGATTCCACCTTGCATCCGAGGCATCCCTGAAGTCCCTGACATCTCCGTGGCCGAGAGAACCTGAGGCTACCAGAGTTCCCCGGAGAGTCTCCAAAGTCTGCTGATTCACCTCTTCCCAAGCCGATGCAACTAGGCAGAGCTAGGATGTCCCCAGCCTAATGTCTCCACCAGCTTCACACTGAAAAGTTGCCTGTATTGCAGGACTACTGGTCACTTCATGTCCTCCTGTCCACTAAAAGACCAGGCTCACCGGTAGGGGCGAGTACTCTGGTGGGCCATACGGATAACTTTTCCTCTCCCCTTACTTGCACCCCTTCTGGGCCATCCTGCTGTTGGGAAACCAGTCAAAATCTCCACCCTCAGTCCAATAGCCAGTCGGTGCAAGCCAATCAAGACCTGGAGATGACTCTTCGCTGCCTTGTCTCCGCCAACCCCATCACCTGGAGCCAGCAACTCGTGTGGGTTGAATAAGCCCGCAACACCCTCCCCTGCTCTGCCACCGGAATCTCACCTTTCGAGGAGTCCCTGGGGAAGCAAGAGGAAGAGGTCGGCATACCCTCAGCCCAGAAGTTTGTCTGCTGCCGTCACCGTTCCTGGAAGAGAGCCCGGTCAGCTCTTCTCAAGACTACCTCCAAGTATCTGCAACAAGCGGAATGCCACCGGACCCAGGCTCCGGGCAGAGGGTAAGGCTGTCCACTCGAGATCTCGAGTCCTGCAAACATTCCCCCCGTTTTATCGGCCCTTTCCCAATCTCCAAGCATATTTAATAAAATGTGTATTTTTTATTTTATTTGTTATTATTCCTCACATACCCTACCACCCCTCCCCCAATTGGAGTAAACTAGTAAACAATAACACTTAGGCTTCTACCTTCCGTTTATACATATTATACACATTTTACAGACACAATCTATTTTACAATAGTTATATTTTGTATATTTTTAGTCCTTCCTCTATTTCTGATGTCCATCCAGTTTGATTTGTATTCATAACTGTGCTATTTCACAACATTTCTGAACCTATATACATTTTACAGACCCTGTATGTTTTACATTGGTTATCTTGTTATTAGTCCCACCCTTCAACTACATTCAACCCCTCCCATCTATCTCTTAACACCATCCATTTAGGATTTCTATTTGCCATATATTTTTCAACTGTGCTGTGATGCTTCACAAAAGTACTGAACCTTTATATTCTCATAGCTTCTACAGATTGTAAACTAAAGACAAACATTTTTGCAAAAATAATTATTATATTATTGATTGATTGACTATGACTTTTGAAATCACCCAGTATTGCTATCTGCAGCGTTAGTTCTAGGCGAATGTTGCAATTCTTCAGCCATTCCTGGACCTGTGACCAAAAACGAGCTACATGTGGACAGTACCAAAATAAATTATCTAATGACTCTGTCTCCTCACAGCAAAATCTGCAGAGTTGGGAAGATTGTATCCCCCCATAAAACGTTCTATTGGTTGCAAGAATTACGTATACTAATTTAAATTGAAAAATTAGAAGTTTTGAATCCGGCGTTGTTTTGCGTGTCAATTCATGAACCATGTGCCATGGAATGGGTACATCGAAAATCACTTCCCAAATATTTTGCAATTTATATGGCACAGCTGTCAATCTTTTTGTCCCTAAATGAAATTGGTATACATTTTTGTTTATCACAATTTTCTGTAACCATTTATGTTCTTTAATGCAGGGCCGACAAACAAGTTCCTTACTTTCCTTGCCTTCTACTTGCCTCTTCCATTTTTTGTGGTAATGCTGCAATTGGTTGTAATTTTGGGTAGAGCAGACATTTTCACATGTCTATGTTAGCTGCATGTGTGACATAACTCCACCAGTCCTATTTATGGTATAATTGACAAAAATTGATTTATCGAAAAATCACTTTTTTTTAAATCAGTTAGTATGTTTGAGTTTAACCATAGTATTTGTTGTATTATTTGTTCTGTCTTTTTAGGTGGTTTAAACTGAAATTGCAACCAACTTTCTAAGGCTTGTTTAAAAAATAATTATATTTTGGAGATGATTTCGTTTTGAAATAACCGAAAGTGAGCAGTTGTAATCTGAATAAAGGGGAAAAAGGCCATTCTTGAACATTCCTACTGTAACGTTTCTCCTCTTCATCTGAGGAGGAGTAGGAAGGATCGGACCAATATGCAGCGTGGTAAATGTCCATGTTAATTTATTAGAACTGAACACACAAAACAAAATAACAATGTGAATGAAAGAAACAAAACAGTCCTGTCAGGTGAAACAACACACTAAACAGAAAATAACTACCCACAAATCATAGTGGGAAAACAGGCTACCCAAGTATGGTTCTCAATCAGAGACAACGATAAACAGCTGCCTCTGATTGGGAACCATACCAGGCCAAACACAGAAATACAAAACCTGGAACAAAAACATAGAATGCCCACCCCAACAAAAAGGAACTAAGGTCAGAACGTGACACCAACCAATTTACTAGAGAACCATTTTGGATTTAAGTATAACCTTTGTATGACTGATACCTTTAGTGAGAGGTCTAATACTTTAATATTTAATCATTTCTGCCCTCCTTAATATTTGTTACATAAATAGGCCCTTTTAATTTTGTCTGACTTGCCATTCCAAATAAAATATAATATTTTTTGTTCATATAATTTAAAAAGCAGGTCACTAGGTGCAGGCAAAACCATAAGAAAATAGGTAAACTGATATGACTAAAGAGTTAATCAGGGTGATTTTTCCACAAATAGACAGGTATTTTCCTTTCCATGGTAGCACGATCTTATCTATTTTTGCTAACTTTCTGTAAAAATGTATTGGAGTGAGGTCATTTCTTTCTTTTGGGACATGTATATCGAGTATGTCCACATCCCCATCAGACCATTTTATTGGTAAACTACATGGTAATGTAAAAGTTGCATTTTTTAGTGATCTAATACGTAATATACACTTAATATACACTTATCATAATTTAGTTTTAATCCAGAGAGAATAGCAAAAGTATCTAGATCCTCTATGAGGCTGTGGAGGGATTCTAATTGTGGTTTTAGAAGAAAACATGAATCCTCAGCGTTCAATGACACCTTTGTTTTTAAGCCACAGATTTCTAATCCCTTAATATTATTGTTGGATCTAATTTTAACAGCTAACATTTCGATGACAATAATAAATAGATATGCCGATAGTGGACAACCTTGTTTTACTCCTCTTGACAGTTTAAAACTTTGAGATGGAGCCATTATTTACTATTTTACACCTAGTGTTACGATACATAACTTTAACCCATTTTTATAAGAGATTCTCTAAAATTGAAATATTCCAGGCATTTATATATAAACTCCAGTCATATTTTATCAAAAGCCTTTTCGAGATCAGCTATGAAAACCAGGCCCCGATATTTCATAGTATTCTATTGTTTCCAGTACTTGTCTTATATTATCTCCAATGTTTGATTAGGATGAACAATATCTGACAGTACCTTTTTAATTCTATGCGCCAAGCATTTAGCTAGAATTTTTGCATCACAACACTGATGTGTAAAAGGTGTAAGAGGCCTCACATTTTTTAAGTGGACTGGATCTTTATATACACCACTTGGATCCTGTTTCATTAATAATGAAATTAGACCTTCTTGTTGCGTGTCCGATAATCTACCATTTATATAGGAGTGGTTAAAACATGCTAATAATGGTCCTCTGATTATATTTTAAAAAGTTGTGTATACTTCCACTGATATGCCATCCAGCCCTGGAGTTCTCCCCGCCTTAAAGGCTTGATTTGCATCAAGAAGTTCCTCCTCTGTAATTTGGTCTTCACATGACTCTTTCTGTACAGATGTTAATTTGACATTATTAATAGGAAAAAATCCATACAATTACCTTCTGTTAGTGGAGATGGAGACTGAAACAAAAACATATTCTTAAAGTACTTTACTTCCTCTTTCAAAATATCATTTGGTGAATCATGTGTGACTCCATCATTTGTAACAAGTTTCAATACATTGTTTTTGGTAGCATTTCTATGTTGAAGTTTGAAAAATAATTTGGTGCATTTTTCCCCATATTCCATCCAGTTCCCTTTATTTTTTATAATCTATTACACTGGATCTTTCTTGAATAAGTTCCTCCATTTCTTATTGTTTTTCCTCTAACTTATTCTGTGCCTCTATGGTACAGGTTTTATTGCTATCTAACTGTACTGTTAGTCCTTCAATTTCCTTTGTTAATGTGGACTCTTTTGATCTAAATTGCTTTTGTTTTATAGATGAGTACTGAATTGCATGGCCTCTAAAGGCCATGATATTGCATGGCCTCTAAATGTGAACTTAACGCTACAGCATACAATGGCATCCTAGATGATTCTGTGCTTCCAACTTTGTGGCAACAGTTTGGAGAATGCCCCCATGCACAAAGTGAGGTACATACAGAAATGGTTTCCCAGACAACCTAGAAGCCTTGCCAAACATGGCCTTGTTCAGTCTTAAGGAAACACTAAAGCACAATAAAGGCACCACTGAAACTAAGTAGCTGATCTACTGGGATACCAGCTCCAAACAATTGATAAAATTGTCTCCTAATGGAGAAACATCCATCTGTTTAGGTGGGACTCAACTGAAAATACAGTCAAGTTTTGGAGTGAAGTGAATGACTACACGGACTCTTCCGGGTCAAATCCATTTGAAGAACTGTGCAGAGCTGCACTCGCTGCCCTCTCCTTGCCACACTAAAATGCGGAGGTTGAACGGCTGTTCAGCCAAATTAGTGTGGTCAAGTCAAAGTTAAGAAATAGAATGTCACTGCACACTCTCAACTCCATACGCCTGGTGCGGTATGGACTGAAGCTCGCTGGTGATACCTGTTACCAGCATTAAATACCAAGTGAAGTTCTGCAGCAGTTTGGCACCACAACAGCTTTAAGGCCACTCCATCCTCTTCTGCTGGTTCCAGCTCTGTGACAATGCAGTTGGACAGTGAAGATGATTTCCTTGCCAATCTATGATTCATCATATTTACAGTATGTATGCAAGGAGTGGACTTTCTGGAACTAGCGAAGACACACAGCTGATGGTGACAGTGTGCACTGCAGTGTCAACGAGAACAGTGGCAATATCTGGAGGAAACCGTTGAGCAGCTAGCCAGCCAAGCAGCACAACAACCTGGAGAGAGCTGGAGAGAGATGCCTAGCGCACACATCATTATTTGGGTTAAGTTGCTTGTTCAATAAGATAGCATTTATACCTTGTTATTAGCTTGTACCTATAATTGTTGATCAGTTAGGTAGCATGTTAACTAACTACCAATACACTGCTTCAAACTATAATTGTTCAGAATGCGTAGGTTTACTAGTTAAAAAGAAAATAATTCAAATGTAATTGTTCAATAATGTGTAATGTGTTAAAAATAAAAATATCTGATCATATAAAATGTGTTGTGTTAATATTATAAAAAATATGTGATAATAAACAAACAAATCTAAACTAACGCCGACTAACGCTATTTTTCGCCGAGATGGCCAGTCAATTTGAGTAACGTTATTGTGTATTCTACGTAATGACGCAGTTTTACGTTATTACGTAATGACGTCATCATGCAATGACATCACAATGTAATTTAGCTACTTTTAGCAACAAATCGACCTGCCCCCTAGAAACTTCCCCTGAAAATTAGTTGGCAACACTGGCCAGAACAGGTCTTTTCACAGTCCCCAGGTCCTGAACAAAATCAAGAAAACCTACAGTATCATACAGAGCTATGAGTGCATGGAACTCCCTTCCATCTTATATAATGCAAGTGAACAGCAAACCTGATTTTTTTTAACTAATAAAGCAACACAACGCCTCTCCCCTATGTGACCTACAGTACTTGTGGTGTGTATGTACTGACATGTACACTACTGTTCAAAAGTTTGGGGTCACTTAGAAATGTCCTTGTTTTTGAAAGAAAAGCACAATTTAGTACAATAAATAACATCAAATTGATCAGAAATACAGTGTAGACAATGTTAATGTTGTAAATTACCATTGTGGCTGGAAACGGCTGATTTTTAACGGAATATCTACATGGCGTACAGAGGCCCATTATCAGCAACCATCACTCCTGTGTTCCAATGGCACATTGTGTTAGCTAATCCAAGTTTATCATTTAAAAGGCTAGTTGATCAATAGAAAACTATTTTGCAATTATGTTAGCACAGCTGAAAACTGTTGTTCTGATTAAAGAAGCAATAAAACCGTCCTTCTTTAGACTAGTTGAGTATCTGGAGCATCAGCATTTGTGGGTTCGATTACAGGCTCAAAATGGCCAGAAACAAAAACCTTTCTTCTGAAACTCGTCAGTCTATTCTTGTTCTGAGAAATGAAGGCTATTCCATGTGAGAAATTGCCAAGAAACTGAAGATCTCGTACAACGCTATGTACAACTCCCTTCACAGAACAGCGTAAACTGGCTCTAACCATTAGAGTACATTAGAGTGTCTAGTTTGAGAAACAGACACCTCACAAGTCCTCAACTGGCAGCTTCATTAAATACTACCTGCAAAACACCAGTCTCAACATCAACAGTGAAGAGGCGACTCCGGGATGCTGGCCTTCTAGGCAGAGTTCCTCTGTCCAGTGTCTGTGTTCTTTTGCCCATCTTAATCTTTTCTTTTTATTGGCCAGTCTGCGATTACTTTTTCTTGCAACTCTGCCTAGAAGGCCAGCATCCCGAAGTCGCCTAGTCACTGTTGACGTTGAGACTGGTGTTTCACTCTGTACATTATCTGGAACTTATAAACTCGGGCAATACCAAGTCGTCCATTGTTTCATGATAATGTAGAAAGCGTCAGTGTTTATCCCTTACATGTATGTGTGTATGGCGACTGTGCATCCGGAAAGTATTCAGACCCCTTCAGACTTGTTCCACTTTGTGACGTTACCGCCGTATTCAAAAATGGATTCAATCGTTTCCCCCCCCTCATCAATCTACACACAAAACCCCATAATGACAAAGCAAAAACAGGTTTTTAGATTTTCTTTGCAAATGTAAACTCATCAAAAAAAGAAACGTCCCTTATTCAGGACCCTGTCTTTCAAAGATAATTCGTACTAATCCAAATAACTTCACAGATCTTCATTGTAAAGGGTTTAAACACTGTTTTCCATGCTTGTTCAATGAACCATAAACAATTAATGAACATGCACCTGTGGAACGGTCGTTAAGACACTAACAGCTTACAAACGGTAGGCAAATAAGGTCACAGTTAAGGACACCTAGGACACTAAAGAGGCCTTTCAAATTACTCTGAAAAAGACCAAAAGAAAGATGCCCAGGGTCCCTGCTCATCTGCGTGAACGGCGAGTCGCGGTTTTGTCTCACCAGGGGTGATGGTTGGATTCATGTTTATCGTCGAAGGAATGAGCGTTACACCGAGGCCTGTACTCTGGACCGGGATCGATTTGGAGGTGGAGGGTTCATCATGGTCCGGGACAGTGTGTCACAGCATCATCGGACTGCACTTGTTGTCATTGCAGACAATCTCAACGCTGTGCGTTACAGGGAAGACATCGTCCTCCCTCATGTGGTGCCCTTCCTGCAAGCTCATCCTGACATGACCCTCAGCATAACAATGCCACCAACCATACTGTTCGTTCTGTGTGGGATTTCCTGCAAGACAGGAATGTCAGTATTCTGCCATGGCCAGCGAAGAGCCCGGATCTCAATCCCATTGAGCACGTCTGGGACCTGTTGGATCGGAGAGTGAGGGCTAGGACCATTCCTCCCAGAAATGTCCAGGAACTTGCAGGTGCCTTGGTGGAAGAGTGGGGTAACATCTCACAAGAACTGGCAAATCTGAGGCAGTCCATGAGGAGGAGATGCACTGCAGTACTTAATGCAGCTGGTGGCCACACCAGATACTGACTGTTTCTTTTGATTTTGACTCCCCCTTTTTTCAGGGACACATTATTCCATTTCTGTTAGTCACATGTCTGTGGAACTTCTTGATTTTATGTCTCAGTTGTTGAATCTTCTTATGTTCATAGAAATATTTACACATGTAAAGTTTGATGAAAATAAATGCAGTTGACAGAGAGAGGATGTTTCTTTTTTTGCTGAGTTTACATAAAAAACATAAAAATATATCACATTTACATAAATGTAAATGTATTTCATCAATTTTAGAATAAGGCTGTAACATAACAAAATGTGGAAAAAGGGACCTAAATCGTTATGCAATGTATGTTTGGCTCTGTTAGGGAAGAACAGTTCAAGTAAGGTCAACAAGCGTTTACAATGTATTTCTTCAAGAATCAATGGTTATACTGTGCCTTGTGAAAGTCCACACATCCTTGAAGAGTTTTCACATGTGAGATTGACTCCTTCACTGTCCAGCCACACCAGCTCAGGCTCAGGGTGCCAGCCTTCAGATTCACATTTAGAGTATTTGGAGCTGAGAGTGGAGAGACAGAGTCTGCTGGTAGGAAGGCAAACAAGACATGTACTGTCGAGCACATCGCTTTACATGGGGTTCAAATAAGGAATGGGATCAGCTGGAAACATTAATCATTCAACCTATATCATTTTGTTTTACATTATAGCTTTTTTATTTTTTATAGATGTGCTTTCCAATGAAAGAAGACAGCAGCTGATTGACCCATTGACTGTATAGACTTTAAACGTATTGACTTAGCTAGATACTATACCTTTCCTCTAACAGTTAGCTAAGATAGCTAGCAAGCTAACATTAACTTTGGCTGACGTTAACAGATAAACTTTGACAACAACCATGACCAGTCCAGAAATGAAGACAAGTTAGCTACAATGTCACAAACTAATTAGTGACTATGATGAAATACACTACTACAACTACAATAGCTACAAATACCTATTTTTAACTTTTTGGTATCTTCTCCGGCTGTTAACCAACTGACTGACTCTCACAACGACCGTTTGAAAGTCAGGTGCCGAGGCAGGCTCAAGGCAGACGGCTCTATCAGCAGAGGCCAACGCTGCTTGGATCATGTGTTTTTGGTTTCTTTTGAGGTAATGCTAGCTCCCTATTAAGGATACTTCAGCAGGCATTGATGTGGGCAACTGACGATAGATGTTTGCTGCTATTTACTATGTTGAAAATTACAATCACAGATTTGTAAAAAAGTCAATCAATCAAATGTATTTATTAAGCCCTTCTTACATCAGCTGATGTCACAAAGTGTTGTGCAGAAACCCAGCCTAAAATCCCAAACAGCAAACAATGCAGGTGTAGAAGCACGGTGGCTAGGAAAAACTCCCTAGAAAGGTCAGAACCTAGGAAGAAACCTAGAGCGAAACCAGGCAATGAGGGGTGGCCAGTCCTCTTCTGGCTGTGCCGGGTGGAGATTATAACAGAACATGGCCAAGATGTTCATAGATGACCAGCAGGGTCAAATAATAATGACCACAGTGGTTGTAGAGGGTGCAACAGGTCAGCACCTCAGGAGTAAATGTCAGTTGGCTTTTCATAGCCGATCATTCAGAGTATATCTACCGCTCCTGCTGTCTCTAAAAAATTGAAAACAGCAGGTCTGGAACAAGGTAACACGTCCGGTGAACAGGTCAGGGTTCCATAGGCGCAGGCAGAACAGTTGAAACCGGAGCAGCAGCACGACCAGGTGGACTGGGTACATCAAGAAGTCATCAGGCCAGGTAGTCCTAAGGCATGGTCCTAGGTCTCAGGTCCTCAGAGAGAGAGAGAATGAATGAGAGAATTAGAGAGAGCATTCTTAAATTCACACAGGACACCGGATAAGACAGGAGAAATAATCCAGATATAACAAACTGACCCTAGCCCCCGACACATAAACTATTGCAGCATAAATACTGGAGGCTGAGCCAGGAGAGGTCGGGAGACACTGTGGCCCTGTCCGACGATACCCCCGGACAGGGCCAAACAGGCAGGATATAACCCCACCCACTTTGCCAAAGCACAGCCCCCATACCACTAGAGGGATATCTTCAACCACCAACTTACTATCCTGAGACAAGGCCTAGTATAGTCCAAGAAGATCTCCCCCATGGCACGAACCCAAGGGGGGGCGCCAACCCGGACAGGAAGATCACGTCAGTGACTCAACCCACCCAAGTGGCGCGCCCCTCCTAGGGAAGGCATGGAAGAACACCAGTAAGCCAGTGACTCAGCCCCTGTAATAGGGTTTGAGGCAGAGAATCCCAGTGGAGAGAGGGGAACCAGCCAGGCAGAGACAGCAAAGGTGGTTTGTTGCTCCAGTGCCTTTCCTTTCACATTCACACTCCTGGGCCAGACTACACTCAATCATAGGACCTACTGAAGAGATGAGTCTTCAATAAAGACTTAAAGGTCTAGACCGCGTCTCTCACATGGATAGGCAGACCATTCCATAAAAATGGAGCTCTATAAGAGAAAGCCCTGCCTCCAGCTGTTTGCTTAGAAATTATAGGGACAGTAAGGAGGCCTGCATCTTGTGACCGTAGTGTACGTATAGGTATGTACGGCAGAACCAAATTGGAAAGATAGGTAGGAGCAAGCCCATGTAATGCTTTGTAGGTTAGCAGTAAAACCTTAAAATCAGCCCTAGTCTTAACAGGAAGCCAGTGGTTTTAGTCAAGATTCTAACAGCCATGTTTGGCTATAATTGAAGTTTATTTAGTGCTTTATTCTGCATCATTTTTGGACAAAGTTTCTGATTTTTGCAATGATACTTTGCTGGAAACAGTTTTATTTGAGACGACTGCACAACCATCACGATTAATTGTCATATTCAACAGAAGGTCTCTTTGTTTCTTGGGACCTAGAAATAGCATCTCTGTTTTGTCCGAGTTTAAAAGTAGAACATTTGCCGCCATCCACTTCCTTATGTCTGAAACACAGGCACCCAGGGAGGGCAATTTTGGGGCTTCACCATGTTTCATCAAAATGTACAGCTGTGTGTCGTCCGTATAGCAGTGAAAGTTAACATTATGTTTTTGAATGACATCACCAAGAGGTAAAATATATGGTGAAAACAATAGTGGTCCTGAAACGGAGCCTTGAGGAACACTGAAATTTACAGTTGATTTGTCAGAGGACAAACCATCTACAGAGACAAACTGATATCTTTTTGACAGAAAAGATCTAAACCAGGTCAGAACTTGTCCGTGTAGACCAATTTGGGTTTCCAATCTCTCCAAAAGAATGTGGTGATCGATGGTATCAAAAGCAGCACTAAGGTCTAGGAGCACGAGGTCAGATGCAGAGCCTCAGTCTGACGCCATTAAAAGGTCATTTACCACCTTCACAAGTGCAGTCTCAGTTCTATGGTAGGGTCTAAAACCAGACTGAAGCGTTTCATATACATTGTTTGTCTTCAGGAAGGCAGTGAGTTGCTGCACAACAGCTTTTTCAAAAACTTTTGAGAGGAATGGGAGATTCGATATAGGCCAATTTTTGGTGAGTTTGGTAAACATCCGGTGGACTGAAAGACGTTTATTATGTTCAACATTATAAACGGCAAAAATGTGACGTGCAACCTTGGGTTAGGACAAAGAAATACTTAGACAGGAAATAGTAACCTATTGTTGACTTGGTGATGTAAGATCTCAATCTTGAATGAAACTTTGTCTATGTTCAGGTTCAGCAAAAATGTGGCATGCATCCTTGGGTTAGGACAAAGAAATACTAATGTCAAAATTACACAGTTGGAGATACAATTCAGAATTTACCCGGTTTAGATAAGCAGTTTTACTTTCTTCTGTCTTCTCAGAATGCACAGGCAGCCCATAGCTACTGTCAAAAGAAAATGTTAGATGTCTCACAAATATGAGGTGTGCTAAAAATAATAAATGTGACATCATGGAGACGCTTTAATCCAAAGCGTCAGCATGCATTCATTTTCCATTCGTGGCCCCTGGAATCGAACCCACAATGATGTATTATTTTACTATTTTAAATAGGTAATAGACAAAATTTGTAACCGTTTAATAGGCTATTGCAGTAATTCAACATGCATGGTTGTAGGCTGCATCCTTCAGCCAATCAAATGAAAGATATAGGCCGTTTTTAGAAAATACAATTATTCTACGTCCTAGGCCACAACAACAAAGTGCAACGAGGAATGTATTATTGTTAGGACACACTATAATTAATGTTGCCACCAGCATATGCCTAAAAATCGCTAATGCCATTATATTAAGTCAGGATTGGCCAAATGACTGAAATTAATAGAATTAGTATGAGTGTGGTAAAAAACTAAATTATGTAGTAAAAATCTATTCATGTATAGGGTCCTTCTCCATCTAACAGCCTAATAGGCCACATTTTTGCTTGCAAATGACCGAGCAAATTCAAGTAACCTTGATCAGACAACAATGGGCTGTGTGTTATGGACTGGTACCCCAAACCGCTATCATAATGTGTAAAATTTCAGAGATCTGACAGAATTTCAAACATTTCAAATGTACAGGAAAGTGTCTGGAACTATTTTGGAATAGCTGCAGAAAGTATTGTCAGGAATGCAGTCATTTTGCACATTTCCACACTGTTTGGCCATTAACCGAAAGTTTGCTGGATCGAATCCCCGAGCTGACAAGGTCAAAATCTGTTGTTCTGGCACTGAGCAAGGCAGTTAACCCACTGTTCCCCGGGTACCGAAGACGTGGATGACGATTATGGCAGCCCCCCGCACCTCTCTGATTCAGAGGGGTTGGGTTAAATGTGGAAGACACATTTCAGTTGAATGCATTCAGTTGTACAACTGACTAGGTATCCCACTTTCCCTTAACAGATAGAAAACGTCACCCATGAGGTCTGACCTGGATAGCTATCCAAATCCAAATTGGATGTAATATCTGTCAATTAAAGTGTATCTGATAGGTTCTGTTTAAATATCGAATGTGGAAAGTTTTTAGCTCCAGATACAGACAGAGGGCGGTGTGCCTCAAGATCTGACAGCTCAACTCTCGTGTCACCCTTCCACTGCTTATAAAATGGCAAATGCCCTAGATATAATATAATCCTGCGGAAACAGGAAATCTGAATTATTATCTGGATTATAATTTATGGAAATGTTTGTAGGGGTTGATACATTTTTCATAAGAGAAAAGGAAGTCTGAAATTACAAAGTGGAAATTACAAACTTCAGAAGCTTTTTTAAACCTCAAATACACTACAAGTTTTAAAATGTCCTGCTTTGCAGGAAAGTTCTCCTGCAACAGGGTGATCCTAAGATCCTACATCTGTAGGCTAGGCTAGCATATCTATCTTTCCAGGAGACAATTCCTTGGTCACACACTGTTCCTCCGGCCAAAATTGCCTCTTTATCCTCTGTGATTATGTCCCAGAAAGGCATAATGGCAAATTCGTCTTTAAATCCCATTTAATCGGAAATTGATCAAGTGCGGTGACCACGGTAATTCACAATCTGGGAAGCTTCACCTTTGTCTAATTCCTTTTTGCAGAGAGAGCCCAGGGGTGTCGGATGGGGGTTATCAAAGTGAGTTTAAGACGTCCAACACATTCAATTACTAGCACTGGTTTGACAAGGGCACTCATTCTCCTGGTCGGGATTATGGCCTATTCAGTGTCTTCTGATGGCAGGCAGTCTCAATCCGGCCAGACTAACTTTGATTAGCAAGGGATCACCAATGAGCTGCCTTGCTGATTGGAGATGTGATTGGCTTAGCCTAGTCTATTGACAGGGGTCATGTCGTAGTGATGTGCTCAGTTCATATCAATGAGTAATTTGACCTGATCACGTTTATAGCAGAATATGGTAATAGAACAATAAAAATGTATGCACACGCACAGTATGTGTATGAGAGATGTAGTCAAGGAGGTGAAGAAAGTTTCCCTATATTTTGCATGTACATCACCTTGCCTCCACTCTAAAAACATGCAGTGAAAGACAGTGTTAAAAAAAGGACCTAGCCAATGTTTTGTACACTACCTTTCAAAAGTAGCAGACTAGGTCCCATCCCTGTCACTAACTAATCACTACTTCAGGAGAGATTTATTTTGGTAGAGGCACTATGACAGTTAATGGGTTATAAAACTAGCCATTAATCTCTGATAGCAGTTTGAAGCTTATTATTTTACCCAGACTGGCGGCTCACTTCGTATCCATGGATACCGGCGGATGTCATGCAGTGTTGGTTTCACCACCTCTGTGCTAACAATTTCATATTAAGCAACGAAATACATTGTCCTCGCCTCCTCTCACATTATACATAATTAGTAATGTGTTTCATTCTTGATGCAGAAGTTGTGTCACTGATCCATTGTGGGAAAGGCAGATGCTGTATCTTGGTTAGCCTTTGTGGTTTGCAGTCCTACCTGAAATTCCCTTGGATGTTTTTCAAGCCATCAGAGCAGACTAAACAATCACTGTCCTGCTATTATGCTGTCAATACCTCTAACGTTAAGTGGTGTTGATTGTACATTGCTATAATGACAATATTAAGGGTAAAGAGCCTGTAAGGGTTGTACATTCCGGGATGTGGGTTGTGTACCAAATAACACCCTATTCCCTTTCATTTGCACTACTTTTGACCAAAGCCTTATGGGCCCTGGTCAAAAGTAGTGCACTATAATGGTAATAGGGTACCATTTGGAACGCAACCCTGTTTTTTCCAGCGGAGCTAAGAGTAGCATGTAGTGATCTGGTAAAGTGGGAACCATATTTGGGAAAAGATTGGACGGGCACTCACTGTGCAAATAACTCTTTGTTATCAGAAACTTGACGAAACACATTGAATCAACGGGGATAAAAAATAGTTGCTTTCTCCATCAGTCTTCAGTCTTTGGGGATGTGTGTCTATTTTGGTGTGCAGGTTGTCATAGGGTATTACCATTTTATGAGGTCTACATTTGGTCTTTCCTACACACCGAGCACAGACGTCAGTTCAACGTCTGGTTTTGTTTATCATTTGATTTAGTTGTCAACTAATGTGAATTCAATGTGAAATCAAAAAAGATGTGAACCATGAAATTGGATTTAGGTTAAAAGTTGGGTGAAAAGAAAAAACAAATATTCCCAAAATTCCTTTATGTTGATAACTTTGATTCAACGTCATCACATTGAATTGTTTTGTAGGAATGACGTGGAAACAATGTTGATTCAACCAGTCTGTACCCAGTGGGTATGAACATAGGAAATATAGTGTTTTCTGATGTATTCAATAGGATCTTTTTTATAAAATGTTATGAAAACGTTTTTTAAATTTGTATATATAATGATGCAAGTAACGTGTGTTCTATCACTATAATTTTACTACTGCCTTTTTTTACTACTACATATTCATCTGTTGTTTGTATTACAGAGTACATATATTTATACATGTTGTCTGTAAGTATACTTACTGCAAAACAAAATGCTTCTCTGGGTAAAATTAGGACTAGTGTACTTCAAGTAAAGAGGCTTCCCTGTTCAATATGGCGTATGTCACACGTCACTACATCACAGAAGAGGCATTTGAACGTAGACATACATTTTTTTTTAGCAAAATGTATTTTTGGGCAGAAATGCCTTCTGGAAAATGTGAACTTTCATGTGCTTTAATAACAAACTTGTATTCCATCTGTACATACAAATACAATTGTTAAATTATAAGCCTTGTTGGTTAAGCCACAAAAAAGACAGGAAAACAACATGTTTCTACGTTCTCTAGTTCAAATTATAAGAAGACATTTCCTAAAAAATGGCACGATGTCATCAAAAGTACTTCTTAGCCATTTCTAGGCCTGTCCAAAATGGCAACGTCTGGTTTCTTCTCGTACCTTCTCATGGCCAGATGACCATCATGATCAACTAATATTATATATTTTAAGGATGATGACCAATATAGAACAAAAAAGGATGGCATGATGGGAAACAGGAACTAGCTATTTCCAGCTAAAATCAACTCCAGACAATCTCACGGGTGTATGAGTGAACTATTACCTGGCTTGCCACTGGAAAAAACTCTTTGAATTCGCAAGGGGTTTGCTCAGAGTGGACCCGTGTGTGCAATGATGCAGAGAAGTGTGATCTTTAGCCATTGACAACTGCATCTACCTGGGGCCTGCTATTTTGGCAGGACTGGTTGGACAAAGAAGAAGCAAGAGAATTACCTGTCTTGCCGATCTGTCGCCTGACTAGCTGTCTCTTTGGTGCCTGACTGGCTGCCTCTCTGTCGCCTGACTGGCTGCCTGTCTGTCGCCTGACTGGCTGCCTCTCTGTCGCCTGACTGGCTGCCTCTCTGTCGCCTGACTGGCTGCCTCTCTGTCGCCTGACTGGCTGCATCTCGAGTGAAAAAATAACATTTTAAATGTTCAGCTATGGGGACTTCTGGGGACTGCCCTTTTGTCACGGAGTGTCAACATGCTCAAATGATTTAGTTTTGCATGAGAATGATCACCGTCAGGCTGCATATATTAAAAGGTTAGAGCTGTCCCTCCTTATCACAGAACCACACACCAGCTGACTGGCGGAAGGAAGCAGAGCGTATCCCAATCTCCTCTTTGTCACACTGACGCCGTTCTCTCCGAATACCTGCGCAGGTTAACAGAGAGGTTCTGCACAGGAGGACGGTCGCTGACACAAAGACGTGTGGTAATCTACCTATATTCACATTTCTCTGTGTTTCTCTTTCCTAGTATTATTCCTGCTCCCTCTGGCTTATCAGTATATTACTGAACTCATGACTTATGTATGGCGACGAAGGGTTATAATGCCAATAAATCCAAATGTTGTCAGGCACCGAGGCACACCATAAATTAAATATGAACGCTGGGGATGGCAAGGGTAATTTGTTTATCGTGAAGTTCTATGGGTAGAAGTTTCAAGCATCTGCGTCTATATATTAAGAATGTCTTTCCTCCTACATGTTGGGTAACATTTCAACTTCTCTGTTTATTATGCAGTGCAATGCATCCACAATGCTTACTGATTGTTTAGGCCCAAGGGAAATCTAACTAACTGGGCTTGTTGCACTAGGACTACTTTCTAAATAAACAGTACTGAGTGTATCTTCAATTATTTATTATGCTGAATTGATAGATCATTGTAACCAACGAATGCATTAGGAACAAAATTACCTGCTGGAGAATATACTTATTTACCTATTTATTTCAGTTTGTTTGGAATTTTCTGCCTTGTCATTAAATGTGTACTTCTATTACAGAATGTTTTCCAAATCTCTACAAGTTATATAAATCATGGTTACACATGTTAAATGATGGCTACACATGTCAACTCATTGTTAGACATGTCAAATCATGGTTACACATGTTAAATCTTGCCTGACAAATGCAACTTGTGATTGTGGTGACAGTGTCATCTAAACTGCAACATGCAGTTATCAGGAGTCATTTACTGCACTGCGCTTCAAAAAAAAGAAGAGAAGGCACGTTCTCAAAAGTGCACTTATCAGGAGTCAACTGTATACTCTCAAACCTTGTGTTGTCTTCAAAACACCAAACCCAGACCCGGCAAAACCTGAAGCCTTCGGTTGCACCTCCATATATATTTGACACCGTGCAATAGGCCTGCTTAACTGTCCTGACAGGTAATCAACTGCAATTTCATGCGCTATTCTAATGCAGTCGTCTGACTGAATCCTGATGCTTTCCTCCTCTGCCTTGGCAGACAGCCATGATTAGTTTTCGGGTGAAGCGTCTCGAGCGAGCAGCTCTGGGAAAGTGACAGGGTCAGGGGCACCGGAACATGACCTCCTTGCCACCTAGCTTCAGCGTGTGAGGTAATACACTCTCTCGCTCTCTTTCACAGGCACAGCCCTTAAGTAACGGTAAACCTCTGACCTTGCAATGATGGCTGTCTATCAAAAGGGTAGAGTTGTGTCTGTGATTCTCATTCCCTGTAAGATTGATTGGCCCTAAGCAAATCCGTTTTTGTGTTGTCTCCTCTAGAGTTCGGTCTTTTAAGCACCCCTCCAGTGAAAGTTCATATGCTGATATTCTTTGATTATTCAAATGGCTTGAACTAAAGTTGCTGTTTTGCAGAAGTCACTGTAGGTAACAATGAAAATGCACAACACAACAACTCCCAGGAATTGCTAGATGATTTATCATGACTTGTTCTGGGTCTTCTCTGCATGATCTACAAATAGTAGATGAAGCAAGTCATCAAAGTCAATGGTCTTCAATAAGCACATCAAGATGACAGAGGAAGACTGGGGGCTGGGGGGAGAATAAAACTCCCATTAAATCTCAACATGGACTCCTCAGATCTAGCAACAGAGAAAACATGCCCCTAGATGTAGAGATTTGACAGTGAAGCCAAAAAAAAGACAAGTGATGAAAAAAGATCTACGTAAACAAACCATTAGAGGCAAAAAGCCTACAAAGTCCAGAGTGGCCCTGGAGTTTTAGTCTCCTTCAAAGTCAACCCCCTGATGCTTTCAATATGAGATCACAGTAAAAGTCCTATAGTGCTGCTGTATTGTACTGTTACAGCGATTGAAAAATACCCTGCTGGAAATGCTATTTCCGGACATTTGGATGCAGCTTCGATTAAAGCCTGGCTTATTTTTCACTTTTAAAGATGCCATTTTTTTCTCCAGACTTCTGAAGGAGAAAGGCTAAAATGGTTCTGTGGCTTTGTGTAAACATGACAAGGCTGTAAAGCCACAGCCACAGCGAAAGGGAGTCTTACTACTGGGCTTGAAAGCTAGCGCATGCTGTTCTTTGGGATCACACTGTTTTGAACCAAAGCTGTTTTGAACCAAAGCTACTGCAAAATACAAAAACACAATCACTATACACTACATATTTGAAATTACATGGTTACGTTCTCACAGTATTGACAACTAGGTGAATGCAGGGAAACTGTTAAATATTCAAGGCGTCTGAAAGTACATTCTTCTCTCCAGTGATACTCTTTCATCATGCTGTGTTTGTGAACGGATCACGAGGGAGACAGGCATCATCTCCCCTTGAGAACTCTCCTCTCAGCCTCTACTCTCTCTCTCTCGGTTTACCTTCATTTCTGTTTCCTTGCCCTGTGAAGCTGGGTTGCAGGAATCCCCGGTGAAAGCAACAAGATGAAAGTCTTCAGGCAAAAGCAAAGCTCGGCCCAAAGTTCATTGGCAAAGCAAGGAGAAGAATGACGCAGACAGAGGGGTATTTTGCAAAGAGAGCTGAGCAAAAACCCTAGATAATTTAAAGGTAGACAATGTCAAATTGCGTCTATTTCTGGAATCAGACTCCAGCTGGATTCAACTCACAACCCTAATCAAAGCAGAGCTGAACATTTTTCTACCTGCTAATTCGTTCTACACATTGATATGATAGGAGTATCAAATACAAACACATATATTGGGCCAGTATCAAGAGCATAACAATATTGCTGCCAAGTGAGTTTACCTTTTCAATTATTATTTTAAAAAAGTGGAATTTGTTGGTCAAGAATATGGTTGAGAATAGGGTTGAGGTTGCTCACATTGTAACAGGTTGCAGATTAAATGTCTAGGAATTACCGGACTACATTTTGAACAAACCTTAAAAATATCTTGAGTTGCTTCTGTGTTTACAGAACAGTTAAGTCCCCAGCCCATTGCGCTGGCTATGTGAAATAAAGCTTTTCGTACAACTCCAAAGACGGGACAATTTCGGATCTTTAAGCGTGTGTTACATTGCTGTTTGATCATGTATTTCCTTTCCAAGAACAAAAACTGTAGGCTACTCACTTTCATTTCACAATCTCTCCACACACAGAGAACGAAATTCAGGGATGTGCTCTGTCTAGACACACTAAACCCTCCCAAGGCACTCCCTCCCACTCACCCTTCATAACACACACACACACACACATACACACACCCTCCACCACCTTACATACACACACTAAAACAATCAACACACACCCATGCTCTCACATCACGCTTTCATGGCTGTTGTTATTTCAGAACCCTTGTTTTCGTGTCTATCGAGTTTCCCCTCCGTCTGTGAAACGTAAACGATCAGGCGGAATGTTTCTGAGTGATTCAACAGTGCATCAGTGTCTGGGCCAAACTGGCAAAACCAAGCGATGCATATTGATCAGAGCAGTCACACCTGGAGGAGTCAGGGAGAGCAGAGCAAGCACACTGCTGCTACGGTGGTCGTCATGACAAAAACTATACTGGTCGCCATGACAAAAGCACAGAGGAAGCGTCAAGTGGCCACAAGAATATATAAGCTGTGTCCACAGCACTTCCTGCATCGCAGTCAACGTTCATGCCAGAAATTGGTGTATTCTGCTAGATGCACAAAACCAATGGTAACACTTTACATGAAGGTAATTAGAAACCCTTTATGAAACCCTTTATGAGATTGAGAGGTTTTCTGGTTGAAAACGGCCTTTGTGGCATCCATAGTAGCCTGAAACATTTATTCCAGTGTCAAAATTAACAAAAAATTGTAAGTAGGATCATAATACTCAGTATATTGCAAAACGGTAAGATCTGTGTAACTGAGATCATCACGACTTACATGAGGGTTGTAAGACTAGGGAGAAATAGCTGCATGAAGAACAAGTTACACGGTGTGCGCTCTATCCAATCATATAGCAGCAGATGCTCTAGACATTGAGACAGACCCACCCATTACACCACGCCTCGGACTCAGACTGGTTTACATAAAACAATACATTGCCAATATTATGTTGAAAAGAACACTTGGCCCCTCAGCCCTTTATGGAGAGGCCACTTGCTGATATGTATTATAGGGATCACTTGAGTCTGCCACTGTTTTGGGAAAAATTCAAGCATCTAGTGTCCCCCGCGACCTGTTTTGTAACATGATGTTCCAACTCTGGTAATAGATAGTGAGAAAGTTGGCACAACAAAACATCACTGAAGCACACACACGTCACCACTCGCCAGTGACTTGATTAGCTGATTTAGCTATGTGGCCTGGCTGCCCAATGTGCCTACTAGCTAATACTAGCTAGCTTCATTGACAAACAGAGATGGAATGTAGCTAGCTAGCAATTTTAGGCACTAATAAACAGCGTGTAGATTATACGTTATTTACGATAGTTCAGCAGCTTGCTGATAATGAAGTTGTAGACAGCAGTGCTCTGACTAGTTGTGAAATGTTTTTACTTGAGAAATCAAAACCTGTAAAAATGCACGACTAAATGTAAAATGTAAAAATGTCTTGATTTATCTTAGATTAATTATGACTATTTGAAGAATTAGTAGTGGCTATGTTGTTGCTACCGTGCCTCAAGAGGGACAAACAGTAACTGCCAGAGTACGATAGTGTACATAACACACCCACATCGAACCACACACCCAAGACTAAAATTTCGTAATTCTTAATGGGCAGCAGAAAAATGTGGAATCGGTGAGTTCAGCCGCTCTTTAATGTCAAGCGTTATCAAACCAATTTAGAGTCGCCGTTAGCTGGCTGGAATAAGCCTGTGTTTTACAGTCGGTAATATGTAATCTCTCGTGCATGTATTGTTGTGTACAGATGGAACGGCGAGAATCTGTCAAGGCTCACATTGAATTGTGTGTGCAACAGTAGTTCCTGGTTTTAGTAAATTATTATTTGGACGAATCAAAAATGGGCGTAGGTGGTGCGTAAACTGGCGCAGTGATTTTTAAACCCAGATGATAAACGGTTTCCAAATGATTCCACAGCCATAAAGTCAAAATTAGCTATATTGTAAAATATTTATGAAAACAAACAATTGGTATTGTTTTGACCATGATAAACACGGGTAAATTCCCCCCAGAATTAAAACAGGACATGACATTTTTGAAAGATAATTCTACTTCTGGGTAACCAAGATTAGGTAATATAAGATTTCCATAAATATCATTATTTGTCTTTATGATGACGTCAAACAGTCTTTTGCTGCCACATGAGGCTTGGATAGATCTAGCAGGACCTAGCTCGGGGGATCTTTTGCTGCGGCATCAGGGCTGGAGTCAGTGTAGTGGGTGGGTGAGGGAAAATGGGGATTTTCTCCTCGGTACCACAACAGGAAAGGAGACAACCGGCATCCCTGTCTCAGCCCCCCAGTAAATACACATCTAAACACAGTTCTCCTAGAATGGGTTGCCCTCAATTGAAGGACATAAACTGGGAGGGAAGAGAAGCTGCATATAGAGGTGGCCTGGGAGAAGAGAGGTAGACCCCGCGGCAGGCCAAAACGAGCTGTCCATTGGATCAATACTTCATTCCGCCTCAGTATTTTTAGAACGAGCTCCTTCGCAGCTTTGCCTCCCATAAATTGTTTGGCTCTCTGCCAGCTGCCACTTGGCAGACAGTCAGCTCCTGGAGGATCAAAGGAGAGTGTGGAGAGTGAGGGGGGAGTGGCGCCGTTGAAGTAAGCTCAGCCTCAGAGACACAGCTGGATCTCACCAGGGTTGCACAGGCTAATTCCATCGGCCGCGATAGCAATTGGAGAGGCTGCTGCAGCACCTTTACAAACGATCCCTGTATCGCTGATGGTGGTTCTAAATCATGAGCTAGTCATGATGTGTAGACTGCACTGGTGTCTGACACCGCCAACATTGGAAGATACTCGAGGGTGTCCTAAAATGGACACTTTAATTGTTCTGCCCTTACTCCTTCATAGCGGCCATGAGAAGTATAACCTGTTATCTCACTACAGTACGATTCATATGTTGCAAGTGCCATGCATCTTTCATGGAACTACAACCTGTACTGACATCATCCTCCACTTGGGCCCTTCATTCCAAAACTGACTGTGTTATCTGATCATTAGATTACACATCACACACCACCTGCTCGGTCCGTTATCTCAACAGACCTGGGGTTGCAGAAAGTCAGAGAATAAGTCGGTGTCTTGATTAAAGTTCAACGAAGGAAAGGAGTTTGTTCAGAATGTTTATACAGGGAGTTAGCTTTGAATATACAGTAGCAGTCAAATGTTTTTACACACCTACTCATTCAAGGGTTTTTCTTTATTTGTACTATTTTCTACATTGTAGAATAATAGTGAAGACATCAATACTATGAATGAATACATATGGAATCATGTAGTAACCAAAAAAGTGTTAAACAAATCTAAATATATTTTATATTTGAGATTCTTCAAAGTAGCCACCATTTGCCTTGACGATAGCTTTGACCACTTTTGGCATTCTCTCAACCAGCTTCACCTGGACTGCTTTTCCAACAGTCTTGAAGGAGATCCCACATATGCTGAGCACTTGTTGGCTGCGGTCCAACTCATACGAAACCATATCAATTGGGTTGAGGTCGGGTGATTGTGGAGGCCAGGTCATCTGATCCAGCACTCCATCACTCTAAGTATTGGTCAAATAGCCCTTACACAGCCTGGAGATGTGTTTTGGATCATTGTCCTGTTGAAAAACAAATGATAGTCCCACTAAGCACAAACCAGATGGGATGGCATAGCGCCTCAGAATGCTGTGGTAGCCATGCTGGTTAAGTGTGCCTTGAATCCTAATGAAATCACTGACAGTGTCACCAGCAAAGCACCATCACATCTCCTCCTCCATGCTTCATGGTGGGAACCACACATGCGGAGATCAGCTGTTCACCTACTCTGCGTCTCACAAAGACATGGTGGTTGGAACCAAAAATCTAAAATTTGGATTCATAAGAACAAAGGACAGATTTCCACCGGTCTAATGTCCATTGCTCGTGTTTCTTGGCCCAAGCAAGTCTCTTCTTCTTATTGGTGTCCTTTAGTAGTGGTTTCTTTGCATCAGTTCGACCATGAAGGCCTGATTCACGCAGTCTCCTCTGAACAATGTTAATGTTAATGTTAATATTGAGATGTGTCTGTTACTTGAACTCTGTGAAGCATTTGTTTGGGCTGCAATTTCTGAGGCTGCTAACTCTAATGAACTTATCCTCTGCAGCAGAGCTAACTCTGGGTCTTGCTTTCCTGTGGCAGTCCTCATGAGAGCCAGTTTCATCGTAGCGCTTGATGGTTTTTGCAACTTCACTTGAAGAAACTTTAAAAGTTCTTGAAATGTTCCATATTGACTGACCTTCATGTCTTAAAGTAATGATGGACTGTTGTTTCTCTTTGCTTATTTGAGCTGTTCTTGCCATAATATCGACTTGGTCTTTTACCAAATAGGGTTATTTTCAGTATACCATCCCTACCTCGGCCCAACACAACTGATTGGCTCAAACGCATTAAGGAAATAAATTCCACAAATTAACTTTCAACAAGGAACACCTGTTATTTGAAATGCATTCCAGGTGATTACCTCATGAAGCTAGTTGAGAGAATGCCAAGAGCGTGCAAAGCTGTCATCAAGGCAAAGGGTGGCTACTTCAAAGAATCTCAAATATAACATATATTTTGATTTGTTTAACAGTTATTTGGTTACTACATGATTCCATATGAGATACTTCATAGGTTTTATGTCTTCACTATTATTCTACAATGTAGAAAAGAGTCAAACAAAAAAGAAAACCCCTGGAATGAGGTGTGTCCAAACTTTTGTCTGGTACTGTAGGTTTACCCTCATGACATGGCAAGCTTAACCTAGTTTGGATTTCAAGGCTCTGGCAAGTTAGCTATCAGTAGAACACAGAAAGTAGACATTTCAAGTCCACATTTCTTTTACCATTTACACCGTCCTTTGTATTTATTCGGACAGTGAAGCTAAAACGTTTCATTTGGATCTATACACCAGCATTTTGGATTTGAGATCATGTTTCATATTCGGCAACTTTACAAAATGTCACGAATGTCATGAATATCGTACTCCCCCCAAAATGCTAACCTCCACTGTTATTGGTAATGCTGAGAGGTTAGCATGTTTTGAGGGGCATGATCTTTGTGCCTCTAACATACTCTCTTAACATTTTTCACAATTCAGTCATAGTTACCCGTAATCATGGTAGCATCCACATTAATGTAGAACTGTTTAGAAACATATTCTATTCGGATTTACAATAAAAGTGACTCCAAAATGACACAATACATAACTCACCATTCAGTTCCTATTGGGAAAAAACCGAAACACAACCAAAACAAACTGTAAATGCATACACGTTTGCAGAGTCACAAGCTAAATGTAGTCATTGCGTGCTAGGAATATGGGACTAAATACTAAACCTTTGACTACTTTCATACACTGTAAGTGAATTTGTCCCAATACTTATGACACCTTGAAATGAGGGGGACTAGATGCATCAAGTGCTTTAATTTAATATTTCTAACTGGTAAAACAGATATGTATGAAAATACCCTCAAATAAAAGGTGGCATTCTGTACTGTCGCCTCAAAACATTTTTATTTCAAATCCAAAATTAAACGTTTTAGCGTCACTGTTCAAATAAATATGGAGTAGTGTGTGTTCTCTGTGATATGGACTTCTCTCAGGATCCTCTTCGGAGCATTACAATGTCAATAGCCTACATTCTCATGTGTGTTCAATTCAATTCACACCATCATGCTCCTATTTGTTGAATATTCATAGGACAACGTGCTTCAATAGAAAGTGTTAGGTGAAACCCTCAGAGGTGTAAATGACTTTATCCCATGTGACTAGTTCCAGTGGTGTGGCTAATCAAAAAATTTGACATGAACCAGAAACCTACAAATACAGTGAATCACAAATTAAACAATTAAAATAAAATATTTTTTCCATCATAAATTAAAAAATGTAATAACAATATCGACAACCTTTTAGTGTCTGGACGATTGAACTGATAATCAGCATGGACCTTTCAGGGAATCTAGCTTATAGGCTTAATACCAGGGTTAAAAAAAAAATCTGTCATTCTCCATATGCTGAAATTAGTGTCTTTTTGAATAATAAAAAAACAGGTGTGTAAGCATGAATGAGTGAGTCAGCAAGGCTAAATGAGCCAGCAAGCAATATTCTCCTGCATTGGCTAAATGACAAGATTGGGCTGTGAATTGTTGGCTGTATGAATGTAATATCTTTAATACATTGGCTGAAAATCTTTGTGGTAGTGTACAAAAACTCACACTCCATTCGCCAATTACTTGAAAATGTGTTTAGTCATTTGGAAATATTAGATCTAAAAAGCCTGATTCATAGACTCTCTGATGCCAGAGTAAACAAGGCCTGAAAGACTTCAGGGCTGTGGACATCCAAGCACTGCATTGAGGCAGAAATCTAAACCAGTCCTCTTCCTCCCTTTCTCTCTAGCCCCCCCTTCTTTCTCCATCCCCCTATCTCAATTAAGATGCAGACAGGAGCAAACCTCATCGGTGAGAGCGAGGGAAAGAGACAGAAAATAAACCTTAGGTAACGTGTAATCCCTCAGGCCTTTTGTCCTGCATATTCATGACTTGTTCTGTACCCATCTCATTTTTCTTAGTTTCATACTTTTTTTCTTCCTCAAACTTTTTTTTCAGGCATGGAAAAAAGGACAGGTAGGGAATGTTTACTGAACTTCTGAAGGACACTCTTGAGGGAGATATGGCACACCTGAGGGTTCCCATTATCAGCGTTGCAGAAATGTGTGAACTATTAGAAAGAAATGGGATGACCGCTGCTGTATTGCTTTCACTCTCGAAGGGAAATATGTCCAGTATTTTGCTCTGCCTGTTGTGTGGGAGGGTTGAAGGGGGATTGTTCTCGGTCTCAAGTGGGAGGTGTTGAACCACCATAGAAGACAGGAGAAGAAGGCGGCTCAGTGTTAATGTCATCAGTTTAACTTCATTGCCAGCTTTAACTCAAATCACACCTCTCTGGGCTTAGTCTTTTGGGCAGTGCACCACCCTAAATTTCGGCCCAGTTATGCTATGATTCCTTTGCCATAAACACAAACTCAATGAAACATTCACTTGGCTGTACAAGCCACAATTAAATTAGCCACACACTCTCGGGAATGTTGCTTTTCAGTCCAACTGTTGCTTAACATCATGGTCTGACCTGTGTTCATCTTTGTCAAAGTGATTTCAGAAGACCAATATTCTGATTTGGTCATAAGTGGTTTCAGAAGAGCTCTACTCTGATATGGTCATAAAGTGGAGCTCTATTCTGATTTGTTCATAAGCAGTTTCAGAAGAGCTCTACTCTGATATGGTCATAAAGTGGAGCTCTATTCTGATTTGTTCATAAGCAGTTTCAGAAGAGCTCTATTCTGATTTGTTCATAAGCAGTTTCAGAAGAGCTCTATTCTGATTTGGTCATAAGCAGTTTCAGAAGAGCTCTACTCTGATATGGTCATAAAGTGGAGCTCTATTCTGATTTGTTCATAAGCAGTTTCAGAAGAGCTCTATTCTGATTTGTTCATAAGCAGTTTCAGAAGAGCTCTATTCTGATTTGGTCATAAGCAGTTTCAGAAGAGCTCTATTCTGATTTGGTCATAAGCAGTTTCAGATAAGATCTATTCTGATTAGGTCATAAGCGGTTTCAGAAGAGCAATATTCTGATTCGGTCATAAGTGGCTTCAGAAGAGCAATATTCTGATTTGGTCGTAAAGTGGTTTCAGAAGAGCGATATTCTGATTTGGTCATAAAGTGGTTTCAGAAGAGCGATATTCTGATTTGGTCATAAAGTGGTTTCAGAAGAGCGATATTCTGATTTGGTCATAAAGTGGTTTCAGAAGAGCGATATTCTGATTTGGTCAGAAATTGGATTCAGAAGAGCTCTATTATGATTTGGTCATAAAGTGAGTTCAGAAGAGGTATATTCTGTATTATCTGTGTGTAGTCATATCAACCTACCATTGATCCACAAGTAGTTACACAAAAAACGACATGCTCAGGAATGGCAATCTATTTGAAGAGGGGTTAGGAGATATTTTTCTATAGCAAGATGGGAGTGACATGAAACATGAAGTGATACAGAACTAAACCTAAAAGGTAAAAAAAACTACCTATTATTTGAAAGGGATCATCCTCTCTCCTTCACCTCTTCTGCCCACATGGCTTGAAACAAAATAATGTAACACAATAGCAAAATGGAGAAATCTTTGTTATCCACATCAGAAAACAATCTCTGGAGCTGTTGTGTCATATTCTACCATGTACAGGTTTAGAATTCAAGAGTGTATTAGAACATTTAAGCAAATCTATTTCTCCCGCTCCCCATTTCTACCACACATCCACAGCCGAGGAGCTGAACTTTTACAACTTTTTTGTCTTCGCCAAGGTCGACAATGCAAACATTTCTCATCAAAATATTAGCATTCTCATTTTGAGATGAACGATTACTCTGGAAGATGAGCTTAGCCATGTGCAATAAGAACGGACGCAGGTACACAGTGTGCAGAGAAGGCTAGACGACACCACGGGTCGCTTATATTAAGTTGTTTAACTGTCGTTGTGCCCTGGGGAAATAGTTTTTTTTATTTAACCTTTATTTAACTAGGCAAGTCAGTTAAGAACAAACTCTTGTTTACAATGACGGCCTACCAAAAGGACTCCTGTGGGGACGGGGGCCTGGGATTAAAAATCTAAAATAAATACAATATAAATATAAGACAAAACACACATCGCAACAACAGAGACACAACGCTACATAAAGGCCTAAGACAACAACATAGCAAGGCAGCAACACATGACAACACAGCATGGTAGCAACACAACATAACAACAACAACATGATAGCAACACAACATGGGAGCAGCACAAAACATGGTACAAACATAATTGGGCACAGACAACAGCACAAAGGGCAGGAAGGTAGAGACAACAATACATCACACAAAGCAGGCACAACTGTCAGTAAGAGTGTCCATGATTGAGTCTTTGAATGAAGAGATTGAGATAAAACTGTCCAGTTTGAGTGTTTGTTGCAGCTAGTTCCAGTCGCTAGCTGCAGCGAACTGAAAAGAGGAGCGACCCAGGGATGTGTGTGCTTTGGGGACCTTTAACAGAATGTGACTGGCAGAACGGGTGTTGTATGTGCAGGATGAGGGCTGCAGTAGATATCTCAGATAGGAGGGTGTGAGGCCTTACAGGGGTTTATAAATAAGCATCAACCAGTGGGTCTTGCGACGGGTATACAGAGATGACCAGTTTACAGAGGAGTATAGAGAGCATTATGTGGGTAATAATAACATTTGAAAAATACATCTTCTGCAGTTCTTTGATCTTCCACAACTTATATCTGCAATAATGTCTGACAGTATCCAGATTACCATCAAACAGTTTTTACGAGATTAAAATCAGAACGTTTAAAAACTTCATGTAGAAATGAAGTCACAACTGTCACCAGAAAACAGCCAAATGGTTTCGAAAATGGTAAGTAAAAAATGTATTAATTAACAATAAAGGAAAATGTAATATATATATATACATATATATATATTTATAATAATACAAATAAAAAAATAGATTCAAATGTATTTTACTAATTACGCACATTAATGGAATATTGTTAATTTTGATAACCTGACCAATTATGTGATGCTATGTCGTCCAGTGATAAAATGATGCGCCATAATGTAGAGGAAATTATCCTTGAATGTTCATCACTCCTCATTGAATTCCACTGTTAATGAGATCTCACGAGTACGTGTTGCCAGAGCTTCAGTATCAACTGTGCAAGTTGAAAAAGTAAATGTTTATAGTTCAATATTTAAAATTCTACATAATCTATACTTTATTATAATTTATAGTTTTATAATGTAATCTTTAACCTATTGAGGATGTTCTCTTAAACAGTGCAATTGATAAAAACATTTTTTTTATTGTTCACCTAACAGAAATAAGGGGAAAATGTTAGCACAAAGCTTCTTTGAAAACCTGTTGGGTGAGGGAGGATGAGTAAGCAGAGAATGCTGTAGTGGTCTTGGCTGTCTCAAAATGTTAGTAATTATCGCCTAAAATAGTCCCCGATTTTTCTTAAACTAGAAATTCTAAAATAGTCCCCCATTTCTCTTAAACTAGAAATTCTAAAATAGCCCCCCATTTTTCTTAAACTAGAAATTCTAAAATAGCCCCCCATTTTTCTTAAACTAGAAATTCTAAAATAGCCCCCCATTTTTCCCCAATCTAAAGAGATTCCACAACCAAGATGCATGACTGAATGGCAGATATTGTATCCACTACAGAATCAAGGCTGCATCTCTGTACATTTAGCCATAAATAAGACATACAGCAGCTTAGCCCATCACAGTGGTCACAGCTAACATAAGGAAAACACATTTGACCAAAAAAATAAGACAAAATAACTTAACACATACATAACTATTAGATTAAGGTGAGTAAAACATACATAACAATCACATCTAATATCATATATTAAAAGTTGTGTGACATGCTGCAATCTGCAACTTCATATGCTTATTTACCAGACATGTTATTATTGGACATGGAGAGTCCTTTATAAGCATATGGATCTCTGTTCAAGTTCTTCAAGTTAACCAATCAGATTGTGTCAAATTAACTAACCGCTTTATACATTGGAATTGCATTCAGTATTCACAGGGACATTTTCCTAGGGGATATCTTCATGAAAGAAAACAACTTTAATTTAAGTAAGCAATTTATTAGTTCATTTTGTACTCTAATTTGATTAGCGTGTTAGGGCAAGGGCTCCCAATTGCCAATGATTAGATTTCACAGGTCTGGCAGAAGTAGGAAGACATCAAATTGTGGATTGGAGCACATTTTTAGATTAGAAATCAAATGAGCAATACAGAAATAGAAGTGAAATATGGCTTCAAACAAAAATGTATTTATAAAAATGAACCGCTTTTAGATATGGAAAATGTAACCCAAGAATTAAGCTTTGTCCCCACACAGCAGGTGAATCCAAATTATTTTAAGATTAACAACATTCACCAAGTGAATCAACTAGTAATGATCCACTGTATTCACAAAGCTTTCACTGCATTTCTATATATTCCCAGAGTAAAACATTTGACATAAACATACAGTTGAAGTCTTAAGGACAACAACGGCTTAAGGACAACAAAGTCAAGGTATTGGAGTGGCCATAACAAAGCCCTGACCTCAATCCTATAGAAAAGTTGCAGGCAGAACTGAAAAAGCGTGTGCGAGCAAGGAGGCCTACAAACCGGACTCAGTTACACCAGCTCTGTCAGGAGGAATGGGCCAAAATTCACCCAATTTATTGTGAGAAGCTTGTGGAAAGTTACACGAAACGTTTGACTCAAGTTAAAAAATGTAAAGGCAATGCTACCAAATACTATGAGTGTGTATGTAAACTTCTGACCCACTGGGAATGTGATGAAATAAATAAAAGCTGAAATAAATCACTCTCTCTACTATTATTCTGACATTTCACATTCTTAAAATAAAGTGGTGATCCTAACTGACCTAAGACAGGGATTTTTTTAAACTATTTTTACTGCATATATTAATTAATATATATATATATATATATATATATATATATATATATATATATATATATATATATATATATATATATATATATATATATATATATATATATATATCTCTCTCTATACACACATATATATCTATACATACAATAATATATATATCCACACACACACACACACACACACACACACACACAACTAAAATAATGCATATTAATTTAGGGTATGAAATAGTTGAATAAAGTTTAAATAAAAATGTTTAATTAAAATAAACAGCTTACGACCTGTGTATCGTATGGCAGGAAGTGGGAGGGAAGTATGGCTTGCTATCAGCTTGGAACACATCTACAGTGCATCATTTATATAACCTATATAATTGATATAAGTGTATGGAGGACTATTAGAAATATAATGCAACTGGGATAGAGCACTACAGAGCCGGTGGTCAATAGAAGAACTTACTACTCTACTGGGATAGAGCACTACAGAGCTGGGGGTCAATAGAAGAACTTACTACTCTACTGGGATAGAGCACTACAGAGCCGGTGGTCAATAGAAGAACTTACTACTCTACTGGGATAGAGCACTACAGAGCCGGTGGTCAATAGAAGAACTTACTACTCTACTGGGATAGAGCACTACAGAGCTGGGGGTCAATAGAAGAACTTACTACTCTACTGGGATAGAGCACTACAGAGCCGGTGGTCAATAGAAGAACTTACTACTCTACTGGGATAGAGCACTACAGAGCCGGTGGTCAATAGAAGAACTTACTACTCTACTGGGATAGAGCACTACAGAGCCGGTAGTCAATAGAAGAACTTACTACTCTACTGGGATAGAGCACTACAGAGCCGGTGGTCAATAGAAGAACTTACTACTCTACTGGGATAGAGCACTACAGAGCCGGGGGTCAATAGAAGAACTTACTACTCTACTGGGATAGAGCACTACAGAGCCGGGGGTCAATAGAAGAACTTACTACTCTACTGGGATAGAGCACTACAGAGTCGGTGGTCAATAGAAGAACTTACTACTCTACTGGGATAGAGCACTACAGAGCCGGTGGTCAATAGAAGAACTTACTACTCTACTGGGATAGAGCACTACAGAGCCGGTGGTCAATAGAAGAACTTACTACTCTACTGGGATAGAGCACTACAGAGCCGGGGGTCAATAGAAGAACTTACTACTCTACTGGGATAGAGCACTACAGAGCCGGGGGTCAATAGAAGAACTTACTACTCTACTGGGATAGAGCACTACAGAGCCGGTGGTCAATAGAAGAACTTACTACTCTACTGGGATAGAGCACTACAGAGCCGGTGGTCAATAGAAGAACTTACTACTCTACTGGGATAGAGCACTACAGAGCCGGTGGTCAATAGAAGAACTTACTACTCTACTGGGATAGAGCACTACAGAGCCGGGGGTCAATAGAAGAACTTACTACTCTACTGGGATAGAGCACTACAGAGCCGGTGGTCAATAGAAGAACTTACTACTCTACTGGGATAGAGCACTACAGAGCCGGTGGTCAATAGAAGGACTTACTACTCTACTGGGATAGAGCACTACAGAGCCGGTGGTCAATAGAAGAACTTACTACTCTACTGGGATAGAGCACTACAGAGCTGGGGGTCAATAGAAGAACATACTACTCTACTGGGATAGAGCACCACAGAGCTGGGGGTCAATAGAAGAACTTACTACTCTACTGGGATAGAGCACCACAGAGCCGGTGGTCAATAGAAGAACTTACTACTCTACTGGGATAGAGCACCACAGAGCCGGGGGTCAATAGAAGAACTTACTACTCTACTGGGATAGAGCACTACAGAGCTGGGGGTCAATAGAAGAACTTACTACTCTACTGGGATAGAGCACTACAGAGCCGGGGGTCAATAGAAGAACTTACTACTCTACAGAAACAAAACAAACAATAACACAACAAAAGGAAGGAATACAAATCCAATTTCAAGAGATTGTGCTTTGACACATTCAAATGAAATAATTTATAAAATTTACTCCATTACCCATTTTCAGCCCTGCTCAATAAATACCTGAACAGACTTCAGTAGAACCCACCACCTTAAAATATCTAAATCTTACTAAAAAAGTTGTGCTTTAGTCCATACAAGAGACAAAGTTCCATCTGAGAAAAGATATTGCGTACCAAAAGGTGAATTTGAACATTTTTGTATTAATTTAGCAGACACTCTTATCCAGAGCCACTTACAGGAGCAATTAGGGTTAAGTGCCTTGCTGAAGGGTACATCGACAGATTTTTCACCTAGTCTGCTCAGTGATTCAAACCAGCAACCTTTCGGTTACTGGCCCAACGCTCTTAAACATTAGGCTACCTGCCACCCAAGTGAATGCTGAAATCCTAGAAGTCCAGTGCAGTGGACAGTACATTCCCACCTTCTCCTTCAGAGTGTAGGAGTGGGGCATCCAGAATCAACTAGGACAGTATCAGGACCACCATTACCCATGAGTCTTTGCCCTTCTCCTTAACCCCTTCCTGAAAGTTGAGAGCCCTCTGAGCCGTGGGCTCCCTAGGGCCTGCGGCTCTGCTCCATGGTGGTGAAGAAGAGGCAAATTGCAGTGGTGAGCAGTGTGTGCATGGACTCATACAGCAGCTTGGGTGAGAAGACGCTCCAGATGAAGAGGTGGTAGCGCAGGGCCGTGACCAACACCACGTAGGCCGCCGCCGGCACGGACCGCAAAAGGGCCAAGCAGTAGCATCCATGGCCGACCGCCACTGAGCTCCTGGAGAGAGGAGGAGAAAAGGGAAAGATGGAGATGAGAGAGGGTGAAGAGAGATGATGGGAGAGAAGAGAGAGAGATTGATTATCTTTCAATCAGAAGAATGGAAAAACAGATATCACCAGCAGTCAAAACAACAAATGCCTAATGTACCTGACAAAACAAATGGCATTTGGCATGAGACATTGCAGGATTGAAGGTTTGCATGTCATAGGTCACGTTTTAAAGCACAGATTTGAGTACACCACGTGTACATTCAACCTCCACATCTAAAGTATTTGATATAAAACAAATGCTATTGAACCGAGGCCTGGACTCAGACAAATCCTAATGCATCTCTCTTAGCCTTGAGGCACATGCTTTCAATCAGCCTTTCAACCTGAGAACTTGTATCTCGTCTGTCTCAATGCTTACGGTTGCATTAGCCTGACATCGACTCCTTAGTACCCCTGAAAAGAGCCTGACCTCATTGTCTATTTAGATAGGGCTGATAGATGCCAGCACATGTAGAAAGTACAGGATATGACCTTCGACGGCAGCCTTTCAATTCAAATGAAAGGCAGAGATGGAGAACAAGTTGCACACTCTTCAAAGGGTTCCCCACAGTCTCTCATTTGAAACAATCAGAAATACAGAGAACTGTACAAGCTGTTTGCACGTTGTCCTTTTATACTCGCTCTCTTTCACATTTGATCTCTTTCACACACAAGTACACATGTGCACAAACACACATTCAATCGCAGCATCTGAAAGCTCCTCTGAGTCATTTCAATGCCTTTGTCGGTCTGAACAGAGCCACAGTTCATCCCATATTCAGACAGGGATATTGCAGCCAGGTGAACCCAAAACTCTGGAGGAGGAACAGCAGCCAGGTAATCTCAAAACTCTGGGGATGGAACTGCAGCCACGTAATCTCAAAACTCTGGAGGAGGAACTGCAGCCAGGTAATCTCAAAACTCTGGAGGAGGAACAGCAGCCACATAATCTCAAAACTCTGGAGGAGGAACTGCAGCCAGGTAATCTCAAAACTCTGGGGATGGAACTGCAGCCACGTAATCTCAAAACTCTGGAGGAGGAACTGCAGCCAGGTAATCTCAAAACTCTGGAGGAGGAACTGCAACCAGGTAATCTCAAAACTCTGGAGGAGGAACTGCAGCCAGGTAATCTCAAAACTCTGGGGGAGGAACTGCAGCCGGGTAATCTCAAAACTCTGGGGGAGGAACTGCAGCCAGGTAATCTCAAAACTCTGGGGATGGAACTGCAGTCAGGTAATCTCAAAACTCTGGGGATGGAACTGCAGCCAGGTAATCTCAAAACTCTGGGGGAGGAACTGTAGCCAGGTAATCTCAAAACTCTGGAGGAGGAACAGCAGCCACGTAATCTCAAAACTCTGGAGGAGGAACTGCAGCCAGGTAATCTCAAAACTCTGGAGGAGGAACTGCAACCAGGTAATCTCAAAACTCTGGAGGAGGAACTGCAGCCAGGTAATCTCAAAACTCTGGGGGAGGAACTGCAGCCAGGTAATCTCAAAACTCTGGGAGAGGAACTGCAGCCAGGTAATCTCAAAACTCTGGGGATGGAACTGCAGCCAGGTAATCTCAAAACTCTGGGGATGGAACTGCAGTCAGGTAATCTCAAAACTCTGGGGATGGAACTGCAGCCAGGTAATCTCAAAACTCTGGGGATGGAACTGCAGCCAGGTAATCTCAAAACTCTGGGGGAGGAACTGCAGCCAGTTAATCTCAAAACTCTGGGGATGGAACTGCAGCCAGGTAATCTCAAAACTCTGGGGATGGAACTGCAGCCAGGTAATCTCAAAACTCTGGGGATGGAACTGCAGCCAGGTAATCTCAAAACTCTGGGGATGGAACTGCAGCCAGGTAATCTCAAAGCTCTGGAGGAGGAACTGCAGCCAGGTAATCTCAAAACTCTGGAGGAGGAACAGCAGCCACGTAATCTCAAAACTCTGGAGGAGGAACTGCAGCCAGGTAATCTCAAAACTCTGGAGGAGGAACTGCAGCCAGGTAATCTCAAAACTCTGGAGGAGGAACTGCAGCCAGGTAATCTCAAAACTCTGGAGGAGGAACAGCAGCCACGTAATCTCAAAACTCTGGAGGAGGAACTGCAGCCAGGTAATCTCAAAACTCTGGGGATGGAACTGCAGCCAGGTAATCTCAAAACTCTGGGGATGGAACTGCAGCCAGGTAATCTCAAAACTCTGGGGGAGGAACTGCAGCCAGTTAATCTCAAAACTCTGGGGATGGAACTGCAGCCAGGTAATCTCAAAACTCTGGGGATGGAACTGCAGCCAGGTAATCTCAAAACTCTGGGGATGGAACTGCAGCCAGGTAATCTCAAAACTCTGGGGATGGAACTGCAGCCAGGTAATCTCAAAGCTCTGGAGGAGGAACTGCAGCCAGGTAATCTCAAAACTCTGGAGGAGGAACAGCAGCCACGTAATCTCAAAACTCTGGAGGAGGAACTGCAGCCAGGTAATCTCAAAACTCTGGAGGAGGAACTGCAGCCAGGTAATCTCAAAACTCTGGGGATGGAACTGCAGCCAGGTAATCTCAAAACTCTGGGGATGGAACTGCAGCCAGGTAATCTCAAAACTCTGGAGGAGGAACTGCAGCCAGGTAATCTCAAAACTCTGGGGATGGAACTGCAGCCAGGTAATCTCAAAACTCTGGGGATGGAACTGCAGCCAGGTAATCTCAAAACTCTGGGGGAGGAACTGCAGCCAGTTAATCTCAAAACTCTGGGGATGGAACTGCAGCCAGGTAATCTCAAAACTCTGGGGATGGAACTGCAGCCAGGTAATCTCAAAACTCTGGGGATGGAACTGCAGCCAGGTAATCTCAAAACTCTGGGGATGGAACTGCAGCCAGGTAATCTCAAAGCTCTGGAGGAGGAACTGCAGCCAGGTAATCTCAAAACTCTGGAGGAGGAACAGCAGCCACGTAATCTCAAAACTCTGGAGGAGGAACTGCAGCCAGGTAATCTCAAAACTCTGGAGGAGGAACTGCAGCCAGGTAATCTCAAAACTCTGGGGATGGAACTGCAGCCAGGTAATCTCAAAACTCTGGGGATGGAACTGCAGCCAGGTAATCTCAAAACTCTGGAGGAGGAACTGCAGCCAGGTAATCTCAAAACTCTGGAGGAGGAACAGCAGCCACGTAATCTCAAAACTCTGGAGGAGGAACTGCAGCCAGGTAATCTCAAAACTCTGGAGGAGGAACTGCAGCCAGGTAATCTCAAAACTCTGGGGATGGAACTGCAGCCAGGTAATCTCAAAACTCTGGGGATGGAACTGCAGCCAGGTAATCTCAAAACTCTGTGGGAGGAATTTCAAACCTGGGAAATTATCCCTCCCAAACAAATAAAGGCTAGCTGAGAGCTGCACTAAGGCAGTGGGTGGTAGTGTAATTTAGGGTAGGTGTTGAATCAAACACCTGTGGGTTTGTTTGTCTGCGTGTTCGCATAATCAGTGAGCGTCCCCACACAAGCCCCCATGTAGGTGCCAACAGAAATGACTGTACTTAGCGACACACACTGAATGTGTCCTTCTATATCACTCTCACAAACAGCTATCAATGCACATAGCACACACATTTTGGGCCAGAAGAAAAGTATTGAAACAAAGGTCCGGACCTGAAATGTATGATGTTTTATCGCAAATCTCTTTAGCTCACAAACCATAAAGTTTTTTATATCAACTAACATTCACATTTGTAGCATTTACTCTGATACAGCTAATCAATGGGGTTTAGAATCTAAACATGATCAAGCACTAAATACATTTTAAACTATGTCATCTGCATAGGTGTGGAAGCTGGCACAATATTCAAAGATGATTTTGCTTAGTGGGAGCCATGTATAAGAGAGAAGTGGACAAATAATAGATCCCTGTTGGACACTGGTAATACCTGTATATGAATTCTGCTCTGTATCAGATAATTCTACAGGAGAATATCAGGCCATCCGCCTATGAGCTGAAGCTCAGCTGGACAATGCAGCAAGACAATGATACCAAACACACAATCACGACTACATGAAAATGGCCAAAATCCAGACCTAATCCCAATTGAGATGTTGTGGTAGGATTTGAAACTAGCAATTGACGCTTGAAAACCCACAAATGTTGCTAAGTTAAAGTAGTTCCACATGGAAGAGTGGGCCAAAATTCCTCCACAGTGACACCTAAAGGTGGAACGAACAACCAGTTAATAAGTGTAAGGGGGCAATTACTTTTTCACACAAGGGCATTGGGTGTAGCATAACTGTTGCATAATAAATATGTAATTGTTGTATTTTGTTCATTCATGTTCCCTTTATCTAATATTAGGTTTTGGTTGAAGATCTGTTAACATTTAGTATAAAAAATATGCAAAAGTAGAGAAAATTTGAAAGGCAAATACTTTCTCACAGCACTGTATGTGTGGGTTACAGAGAGGAGGTAGTCATTCAAAAATCATGTTAAACATTATTATTGCACACAGAGCGAGTCCATGCAACTTATTATGTGACTAGTTAAGCACACTTTTACTCCTGAACTTATGGGTTGAATACTTATTGACTCATGACATTTCAGCTTTTCATTTTTTAATTAATTTGTAACCATTTGTAAAAACAGTCCACTTTGACATTATTGGGTATTATGTATAGGCCATTGACAAAATCTAAATGTAATCAATTTTAAATTCAGGCAAATTCAGGCTGTAACACAACAAAATGTGGAAAAAGTCAAGGGGTGTGAATATTTTCTGAAGGCACTTTTTTCTGTTACTCCTACACCAGAGGCGTATGACGCAAGTTACTGTATTAGGTGTAGTGTACTCTTCAGAGACTATACCCTCAAGGCATGTGTTGCTGTTCTGCTCAAGTGGCCTATGTAGCAGGTAGCATTGACTGCACTGGGAGTGTGTGTGCTCAGCTGTGGCTCCGGTCTGCCAAGACACACACAGCTGGTGTAGCAAACCACAACAATGTAATTATTACAATGATGTTGCGATGCAGAACAGGCCACATTACTCACCCATGGGGCCTGATTCAACAGATATGTAATTAATCAAGGGATCCAGATGAATCCAACTCATTTTATGCCTAATATCTACGTTTTAACGGAATGCACAGGTGTCATGAATAAAACTACAGATGATTACATAAAAGGTCTACATAACCAGTAGAAAGACATTTGTCTTGTCTTTGTTGTGGTGATCACGTCTCTCAGCTCTATACATCCCCATTCCTTTACAGCAGGAGAGACCTGTCCGGCATCTGGCGAATTAGGTGTCTGTTCATGTCCTGTCCTAGGCAAAGGTCTCTAGCTCCCTGATGAGGTAGTAATTGAAGGGCATTCCCCTCTTTGGAAATGAGTTCAGGCATTAGTCAAGCACCTTCACGCCTGTCCCACACCCACCCACTCTCCCTTTACTTCCTGTCCTCTTCTTGGGCTGGCTTTAGTATTGATCCAGTGCGCTCCCTCTATCATGACCCAGGGAGCAGGACTAAAAAGGGATGACTGCCTGTAAAGGAGTGTGGGATACAGGATGTGGGTCAAGGGATACCACCTATAGAGCTCTGGAGCGTTTGAGAATTGCCCCCTTTTGACACTCAAAAACACAGCCCTGGCAATGCGTTTGCACCACATGTATTTTCCCATTTCTGGGTGCAGTCTGCACAGATTTGACCAGGATATATGTTTGAACTGCAATAGCAAATGTTGGGAAAAGGGGTTATTGAATTCTCTTTGTTTGCTTTGACTACTTTGGAGCACTTTTATCCTGGTGAAAACATGGCCCTAGACAGATCCTATTTAACAGCAAAATAAAACTTTAGTTTTATCTTCCCCTGTGGTTTTAGGGTTTCCCGACAAGGGAGGTATTGATCAAAGCCCATTTCCAGTATTTGGTTCTGTAGTGTGGATGCTGATGGGGCATAGTGCATTATAAATGAGCTGCATTGTGTCAGACTACTTAAGAGGTTCATTTATCACGCAGACATCTCAAACTGCACTTTGTGAGTGGGGTCATTCTGGTGGAAAACTGCAGAGCTGGATGGTGGGGATGGAGGATGTGGACATGAATAATGAGAATTTACAAATCTCGGTCTGCTCGTATTATGTATGAGATACTCAGAGGGGATGGATTGTGTGAGGCACGTTTCCTCAGATGAATCAATTGGTTTATGACAGTGTTACAAATATGGGACTTTACTTGAACTGGCTTCCTGCAAGAGCATATGTAAGGGATAAAAAATGACAGGCTGTCGTAGGGGGTTTGATGAGGTCCCCGAGGCTGAACTTCACAGTTAACAAACCAACAAACTACCTGTCGTTAATATTATTGATTAAAATAAAGAAGAGGGCCGTCAACTGAGAAGGTGACCAGTCTCAACTTGGCCACAGTTACGATCTGACACAGACAACATCATCGTAGAACAAAAATTGTCAACATATCAGTGGCTCTTGTTAGCGGGGCACAACTGACTGTCCTTGACTTGACACCAGCACCACGGGTGGTCCTAAAAGCCACCCAGATATGCAAATGGTGACATTTCGTGACATAGCGGAACGCGACTCGGTGACATAGAAGCAGACTCCCAAGGGGCGAGACAGGGAGTAATGGGATTTGGAATGTTCTCCTGCATCCGCACTATGATGCTAAGTCAAAGAGGGGATGATGTGACAGACAATTCTACCAATTTCTCTGCTTTAATTAATGTGTGTGAATGCATGTACAGTACCAGTCAAAAGTTTGGACACACCTACTCATTCAAGGGTTTTTCTTTATTTTGACAATTTTTTTTACATTGTAGAATAATAGTGAAGTCATCAAAACTATGAAATAACACATATGGAATCATGTAGTAACCAAAAATGTGTCAAACAAATCTAAATATATTTTAGATTTTAGATTCTTCAAAGAAGTTACCCTTTGTCTTGATGACAGCTTTGCACACTCTTGGCATTCTCTCAACCAGCTTCATGAGGTAGTCACTTGGAATGCATTTCAAATAACAGGTTTTCCTTGTTAAAAGTTAATTTGTGGAATTTCTTTCCTTCTTAATGCGTTTGAGCTGATCCGTTGTGTTCTGACGAGGTAGGGGTGGTATACAGAACATAGCCCTATTTGGTAAAAGACCAAGTCCATACTATCGCAAGAACAGCTCAAATAAGCAAAGAGAAATGACAGTGCATCATTACTTTAAGACATGATGGTTAGTCACGAGCAATGGACATTAGCCTGGTGGAAATCTGTCCTTTGGTCTGATGAGTCAAAATTTGGGATTTTTGGTTCTAACCGCGGTGTCTTTGTGACACGCAGAGTAGGCGAACAGATGATCTCAATGTGTGTGGTTCCCACTGTGAAGCATGGAGCAGGCGGTGTGATGTTGTTGGGGTGCTTTGCTGGTGACACTGTCAGTGATTTATTTAGAATTCAAGGCACACTTAACCAGCATGGCTACCACAGCATTCTGAAGCAATACTCCATCCCATCTGGTTTGCGATTAGTGGAACTATACTTTGTTTTTCAACAGGATAATGACCCAAAACACACCTCCAGGCTATTTGACCAAGGAGAGGGATGGATCAGATGACCTGGCCTCCACAATCAACCGACCTCAACCCAATTGAGATGGTTTCGTATGAGTTGGACCGCAGTGGGAAGTCCTTCAAGGCTGCTGGAAAAGCATTCCTCATGAAGCTAGTTGAGAGAATGCCAAGAGTGAGCAAAGCTGTCATCAAGGCAAAGGGTGGCTATTTTAATTATTTGTTTAACACTTTTTTGGTTACTACATGATTCCATATGTTTTATTTTATAGTTTTGATGTCTTCACTATTATTCTACAATGTAGAAAAATAAAGAAAAACCCTTGAATAAGTAGGTGTGTCCAAACTTATGAGTGTAAGTATATGTGTGTTCACAATTCCCTTTTTCCCTCTCCAAGAGCAGGACTTCAAAGTGGTCGTTTTCATAAATTATTGAAACGCTGGCGTGCATTAGGAGAAGGGGTCCCCCTGTTGGACTAGGCTTTACGATCTGCTTCGGCTGCATTTCGGAGCTAGTTATCACTCAACCTAATTGGAATTAGATGCCAGTAACAAAGAAGCTTAGAGGCCTCTTTAAAGAAGAAAAAAAACACCCACCCACAAACAGCTTTTTGATATTAACCACATCCTCCACCCCTTCTTTTTTCCATTCCATAACTGTTAGCTTATAGTGCTGTGATTCATACTGTAATGTACATTCAAGACACGGGGTAGCAACACTTATCTCATGTATTAATAATCACGTTCTTTTATCTTATGCTCTTTGAATTGTGCTCTAGGTGGCTAACTTGTTGCCGGAATCAAATGAATTAATGAGACAATCAATTAGGGGTGCAAGCGTTAAAACGATGTACAAAGTGTTCCCGGATCAAGGCGATCTCTTGCATCTTTGATGATCACTTTTGCATTTCCAAATAACATCCAGGGGTAGCTTGCTGCGCTGCTGTTTTGAATCCAAAATAAATTGGCATGTGGCCAAGGCGTTGTCATCGCATTATGATCCAGTCCCAAAAATTACACACTGCAGTCTCATGCTAGACGGAAATAATATACTGTTCTCTGTTAGGTTACTGTGCTCTGTTGGGTTAATGTCCTTTTTTGTCTTTATGTATTATGGTACGGTAGTGCTCAAATCAGTTTCCATTCCAGTTCCGTAAATCAGTTGAAATTCCATTCATGAACAATTGAATAACTGGAAAGTTTCACCAGCCTCTTGTTTTAGGCCAAATCAATGTTGTGAGTACATGGACGCCCTCCCTGCACAATAAAAAAAAAATGTAATTCAACCTTTTTTAACTAGGCAAGTCAGTTAAGATCAAATTCTTATTTACAATGAGGGTCTAGGAACAGTGGGTTAACTGCCTTGTTCAGGGTCAGAACAACAGATTTTTACCTTGTCAGCTAGGGGATTCGATTTAGCAACCTTTCGATTACCGGTCCAACGCTCTAACCACTAGGCTACCTGTGAGTACATGGACATCCTCCCTGCACTAAATCATCATGTTGTGAGTACATGAACGTCCTCCCTGCACTAAATCATCATGTTGTGAGTACGTGGACGTCCTCCCTGCACTAAATCATCATGTTGTGAGTACGTGGACGTCCTCCCTGCACTAAATCATCATGTTGTGAGTACGTGGACGTCCTCCCTGCACTAAATCATCATGTTGTGAGTACGTGGACGTCCTTCCTGCACTAAATCATCATGTTGTGAGTACGTGGACGTCCTCCCTGCACTAAATCATCATGTTGTGAGTACATGGACGTCCCCCCTGCACTAAATCATCATGTTGTGAGTACATAGATGTCCTCCCTGCACTAAATCATCATGTTGTGAGTACATAGATGTCCTCCCTGCACTAAATCATCATGTTGTGAGTACGTGGACGTCCTCCCTGCACTAAATCATCATGTTGTGAGTACATGGACGTCCTCCCTGCACTAAATCATCATGTTGTGAGTACATGGACGTCCCCCCTGCACTAAATCATCATGTTGTGAGTACATAGATGTCCTCCCTGCACTAAATCATCTGTTTCAAGGCTTTCAATCTACCAAATCTTCTACTTCATCATTGGTCTGCTATAGTAAGACAAACAAGCTCAAAAGATAAACCCATGGTTAGCTGGTACCTGGGCTGTGTATGTTCGAATGAATTAACTTATGAATGTATCATCACTAATGACACTTACTGGTGTGAGGGGGCTGAGTCTACAGTAACTGACCTCTTCTCTGAGCTGAGGTAGCAAACCAGGTGCGCAGCCCAGAGCAGGGGCCCGGCATACGTGCTGAGGGCGGTGAGGAAGAAAGCCGGGGCCTCTATGTAGCTCTCCAGTCCCACGAAGCCCACCGAGATGTCAACCGTGGCAATGCTGTTGGAGTTCCCCTACAGACAAACAGCCAGCCAAACAGAAGATGACCATTTTATTAAGCTTCATTTTCACACCTAGCCTTAGCTTACTTAGCTAACGTAGTAGTTAAATCATGTAGCTTAGCTAGCTAAAGTAGCTAACATACAGTAGCTAGTGTAGCTAAATACATTAGCTAATGTGACTATTTAAGTTAACAAAATGTAGCTAAGTTGGGTAACGTAGCTAACTAAGTTAGCTAACTTCACTAACTACATCTGACTTAACATTGGGAAAAATGTATATATGAAGATTACGGAATACAGTCAATGTTAACTTTCGAAAGGAGTCAGAAGCTGATACTATTAAAATGTGTCGGTCTCCTGCATGCTCCTCCACTTCGCAGGTAGCTATTCAGAGCTTGTCACCTCACTGGCCTTGTAAGGGCTGCAGTGATGGTGTAAAAACTCCCCTCCACCTCGTCTCTCCTCCCCACTGTTTTTGGCCCAGTCTCTCATTCCCCTTTCCATTTCCTGACGAGGGCTCAGGTGTGATGGAAGAGCTTTCGCGATTGCCGCGGGAGCTGAATTAATTCACTGGCTGATGAGGGCCACTAGCTCCTCTCTCTCTTGCCTGGAGGGGTGGATGGATGGAGTGAGTGCATGCGTGCTCGTGCGTGTGAAAGGACCCATTCTGTCAAAGAGCCTGACTAAGCCACCCTCCAATGGACAAACTCAACACCATATTTTAGTGGATCAATTAAACTATTGAATCATGTATGTTCCACAGGGCCGACCATGGAGTGGCTACAATAGGAGTTTTAGGACATTGGACTGCTCAGCTTGGCCTACAGTAGGGCTGGTTTACAGCTTTGTTGAGACTAACCATTACCCAGGGTCAATAATTTCACGCATGGACACCTAAAGTGGTAATTGGTCATTCCTGACCCCTTCATAATGATCTGAGAGTGGTAACAAAGTGACAAAATCAAGGGGTTGGAGGAATTCAGGGACGCCAAAATTGTTTTTATCTGGTGAACACTTGGGCTGTGTGTGTGTGTGGGTGTGGGTGTGTGGTGTCTCGGGATGTTAGGTATTGTGACAGCAAAATATAATTGTACACTTGATTATGTTCACTGAAACAGAACGACATGAGGAAATCTAGAAGACCTCTTCTATCCTGCATGAAAAAGTGACCTACCTACACACACAGAGTTGAAGTCGGAAGTTTACATACACTTAGGTTGGAGTCATTACAACTCGTTTTTCAACCACTCCACAAATTTCTTGATAACAAACGATAGTTGGCAAGTCGGTTAGGACATCTACTTTGTGCATGACAAGTCACTTTTCCAACAATTGTTTACAGACAGATTATTTCACTCATAATTCAGTGTATCACAATTCCAGTGGGTCAGGCGTAGACCTCAACAAGACTGGTTCATCCTTGGGAGCAATTTCCAAATGCCTGAAGGTACCACGTTCAGCTGTACAAACAATAGTATGCCAGTATAAACACCATGGGACCACGCAGCCATCATACCGCTCAGGAAGGAGACGCGTTCAGTCTCCTAGAGATGAACGTACTTTGATGCGAATAGTGCAAATCAATCCCAGAACAACAGCAAAGGACCTTGTGAAGATGCTGGAGGAAACAGGTACAAAATGATCTATATCCACAGTAAAAAAAAGTCCTATATCAACATAACCTGAAAGGTCTCTCAGCAAGGAAGAACCACTGCTATAAAACCGCCATAAAAAAGCCAGACTACGGTTTGCAACTGCACATGGGGACAAAGATCATACTTTCTGGAGAAATGTCCTCTGGTATGATAAAACAAAAATAGAACTGTTTGGCCATAACAACCATCGTTATGTTTGGAGAAAAAAGAGGCTTGCAAGCTGAAGAACACCATCCCAACCGTGAAGCACGTGGGTGGCAGCATCATGTTGTGGGGGTGCTTTGCTGCAGGAGGGTGCACTTCACAAAATAGATGGCATCATGAGGTTGGGAAATTATGTGGATATATTAAAGCAACATCTTAAGACATCAGTCAGGAAGTTAAAGCTTGGTCGCAAATGGGTCTTCCAAATGGACAATGACCCCAAGCATACTTCCAAAGTTGTGGCAAAATGCCTTAAGGACAACAAAGTCAAGGTATTGGAGTGGCCATCACAAAGCCCTGACCTCAATCTTATAGAACATTTGTGGGCAGAACTGAAAAAGCGTGTGCAAACAAGGAAGCCTAAAAACCCGACTCAGTTACACCAGCTCTGTCAGGAGGAACGGGACAACATTCACCCAACTTATTGTGGGAAGCTTGTGGAAGGCTATCCGAAATGTTTGACCCAAGTTAAACAAATTAAAGGCAATGCTACCAAATACTAATTGAGTGGATGTAAACTTCTGACCCACTGGGAATGTGATGTAATAAATAAAAGCTGAAATAAATTACTCTCTCTACTATTATTCCGACATTTCACTTTAAAATAAAGTGGTGGTCCTAACTGCCCTAAGACAGTGAATTTTTACTAGGATTAAACGTCAGGAATTGTGAAAAACAGAGTTTAAATGTATTTGGCTAAGGTGTATGTAAACTTCTGACTTCAACTGTACCTCATTCACAACTTCATTTAGAAAAGGACTTCATCTGCTGTGTCTGCTTTGCACTCAAAATAAGATATTTCATAGTTTTTTTCCTCATGCATTTAAATATTTTGGGGGGAGTGCAGATCCCCCTCATCTAACGGTCCCTTACCTGGAAGTAGAAGAAGGCCTGTCCAAACCAGTAGTGCATGATGGTGGTCTGTGCAGCGTCGTAGTGGAGCTTCTTCCAGATGAACTGGGCCATCAAAGTCTGGACCAGCAAACAGCAGCACAGCACCGGCAGGTTGTGGGCTCGGAACAACAGGGCCACCAACAGAACCATACCACTATAAGAAGATTACTTTATTGTCCAATAACTATGCTTAATGAGTAAATAAGACAAATAAGTGATTCTAAGCTGACTTGCATGGTTCAATAAAGGTTGAATAAAACAATGTATACAGGATTCAAACTTGCCACCTACCGATTGCTAGCCCGCCTCTCTATTCTCTAAGCTATTTGCCATGTAGTCTACCTACCTGTAGATTTCCCATAAGCCCCTGCTCTTCAGCCTGGCATCGGCTGTGATGACCTGGGACCGCAACAGGTCCTTGGAGCCCGTGAAGAGGATGCCCAGGACGAAGACATACACAAAGCGTGCCTCCACGGTCCCCCTGAGGAGAAAAGAGATGAAGTGGTTAGCCCGTTTAAAACATTGTTCAAGGAACTCAAGTGTCCAAGGGCTGGCCACTCCATCTGAATGCCCAATAACCTGTTACTAGCCCCAGGTCCAGTTCAGATTTGAATTAGTTTCACTTTATTGTCTTACTTTGTTGATGTAACATGTTTTGTCAGTTATTTTTCTGCTGTGCTGCAGTTACAAAACTTTTAAAAATACAGAAACACCCTCAACCTGCATTGGCCAGCAGCATACCACCCTGCATACCACTGCTGGCTTGCTTCTGATGCAGGGTTGGTCCTGGTCAGTCCCTGGATGGGAGACCAGATGCTGCTGGAAGTGGTGTTGGAGGGCCAGTAGGAGGCACTCTTTCCACTGGTCTAAAAAATATCCCAATGCCCCAGGGCAGTGATTGAGGACACTGCCCTGTGTAGGGTGCCGTCTTTCGGATGGGATATTAAACGGGGGTCCTGACTCTCTGAGGTAATTAAAGATCCCATGGCACTTGTGGTGGTGTTAACTGCGGTGTCCTGGCTAAATTCCCAATCTGGCCCTCAAACCATCATGGTCACCTAATAATTCCCAGTTTAAAATGGGCTCATTCATCCCCCTCCTCTCCCCTGTAACTATTTCCCAGGTTGTTGCTGTAAATGAGAACGTGTTCTCAGTCAACTTACCTGGTAAAATAATGGATAAAAAAAAATCTGCAGTTCCCCTTACAAAACAGCCCCATCTCAGTAAAGAAGGCAGCCATTTCGTGCCTCACTAGACATCAGTTATCTCCATGGAGAGACGTGAGAAGTTTATTTATTTATGAGTGTTTTACTCTCTCGTGGGCCCACAGGAAAAGAACACGGATAGATAAGGTCAAGTCTCCATTTGACAGCATAAAGGGGAGGTGAGTAGAGCTAAGTATACTCTGCTCAAACCTGGAGAATGAGGCCCAGTAGAGGGAAAAGATATGTTGACTTACTAACCCAAAACAATGTGTTGAGATCTTACAAAATGAGCTTGCAGACTTCAGATAATAAAAATCCAGACTTTTCCCCAAGCTAACGGATACATTTTCAACACCTCAACCTTTCTTGTTTGCAGCAATTCTTGTGAGGAGATGACTGATTGTTGAGATGTTTTTGGTCTATCTTGCTCTATCTTGCTAGGCATAGCCTATTTTCATACCGTATGTATCTACCTTGTATCCATGAAGTTCAAGAAGTCCAGACCTTCATCAGACTGTAGCATACAATTCCATACTTTTTAAAGTCTTGACAATGGCTATTTGCCCGTAGCTTTTTCACACTAAGACCTGAGCAAGCTCCCTGTACACAAGATACAATACATCTGTATTCTAGATAGGTTGGGGAGTTGAAGGGCAAGCCAATCTAGAAACTGATATGATGGTGGTAAGTACACAGACAGTCATCACACAGGGCCCCTCTTATTATGACAGAGAGAAGGGTTTCTCACTTCAGAAATTCAGACAAACACCACTAACCTGGTAAAAAAAAGACTAAGTAAAGAAAGATCAATAGAAAGTCAGCTCCCCGGGCTTTTGAGTCAAGTTAACGTGGATACACATACATATGTGTGTTAGACATAGCAGAAGACACAAGGACATGTGCTTTGACTAAAACCCATACGGGTGAATGATCCTGATTCCTGTGCCTGTTCTTATGGAACGCACAACATTTTCTATGTCTTCGCTCATTGGGAAAAGGTACGACAACAGGAGACGACACGTAGCCTCCTGGCACGTAACCATGGAGACAGGGTTGTGTGAACAGAAGTCAGGAGTTTTTAGTGTGAGAAGCCTTAGGAGAGAGAGTGCAGACAGTCAGTCTGCCAAACAGCAAACAGACTGCCCACCCCCCACCCCCGCTCACACCTTAGTACAATATCTGCCTCTCTTTGTGTGTGTGTGTGTGTGTGTGTGTGTGTGTGTGTGTGTGTGTGTGTGTGTGTGTGTGTGTGTGTGTGCGTGTGTGGTGTGTAAGAGAGAGAGAGAGATAGAGAGAAGCATGGATAAGAATATGAAAATGAGCACTGACAAACTACCAGCTAGTGAATAAACATGAACCTAAACAAACTAAAAATACCATGGATTTTGGTGCTGCAGCAGTTGTTACTGCTAGCTACTGTACCTAGGGAAGGAGAGGCAGAGGAGAATGAGGTTACAGCTCATTATCAATAAAACCACGCTTAACTAGCGGGCAAAACATGTTGAAATGACAAGAGCAAAACAGCTTTTATGATGTGATTTAAACCTGTTTTGCCCGCTGGGAAAGCCGTCACCAGGTGAACCTCACTTCCTAAATGAACAAAGTGTCGATAAAAGTAAAACACTCAACCCCCATTAATTTAGACAAATTCAACAAGGAAATAGAAAGAAGAAACCGTCAATCTTCCAGACACTAATCAGCCTTACAAACAGGGCCGCCTTCTCGTCAAATATGACTAGACTGACAGCGTGCCCCCCAAAGGGACCAAACATCCTTGAGTTTTAAGGAGCCTGGAGTGATAGGAGTGGAATAAGGGTCTAGTTCACTAGGAGAGGGAGTCAAGCAGGTGTTGCCAATGTATTATTAATTCAGTTTTTTTTTTATTGCAACCCTCGTCCCTCAGATGAATGGCAAGCAGTTCCTTCTAACCCTGGAGTTGTGCTAGCTACAGCTCTCGCGTTTATATTATTCACATTTTTTATCCACACACAATTAGATGTGGAGAGAATCCTTCTTGGCTTTTATGCTAAGCATGACTGGAAATCCTCTTCTTGTTGTATTTATGCTAAGCATGGCTGGAAATCCCAGTCTTGTCAGATTTATGCTAAGCAGGCTGGAAATCCCAGTCTTGTCAGATTTATGCTAAGCATGGCTGGAAATCCCAGTCTTGTCAGATTTATGCTAAGCACGACTGGAAATCCCAGTCTTGTCAGATTTATGCTAAGCATGACTGGAAATCCCAGTCTTGTCAGATTTATGCTAATCATGGCTGGAAATCCCAGTCTTGTCAGATTTATGCTAAGCATGGCTGGAAATCCCAGTCTTGTCAGATTTATGCTAAGCACGACTGGAAATCCCAGTCTTGCCAGATTTATGCTAAGCACAACTGGAAATCCCAGTCTTGCCAGATTTATGCTAAGCATGACTTGTTTAACTGAGAGGATACGGAGGAATCAAAGAGTGCGTGGTTTGACAGGTTGCTGGTTCGAATCCACACAAAAAAATCTGTCAATGTGCACTTGAGCAAGGCACTTAACCCTACTTGCTCCTGTAAATCACTATGGATAAGAGTCTGCTAAGTGACTCAAATGTAAATCTGTGTTGGGATTTTCCACAGGCGTCTGTGTGAGGGCTTGAGTTAGATGATATTGCTCAGAGCAACACAATCAGCAAATGAAATGAGCTGGAAATATGACAAACAAATGCCATGCTGAGGCCAGTGTGTGTTATTTGGTATGAGTGGCACAGATGGGTAGAGAACGAGAAAATGCCGACATGATGCCAGCCCCCTCGCTCTCTCTCTGCAGTGAGGAGGCACATGCTCTCAGGGGAAACCACACACAGAAATGAAATCCTGGTATTTAGATGCTGGCAGAACAACCATGCTAATAATACACTTGAATAAACTGACCAAGTCCATACCAAAAAACAAGAGGAAGATTCTGAAGGTTTCTGGAGACCATGGACTGCAGTCAGTCTGTCTGCCTGCCAGTATAACTGGTCATTAAACAAGGTGTGTATCCTCACTAGCTTGACTGATGACAATATCCCACGTGATGACAATATCAGTCATCAAAATGCCATAACTGCCATCTTGGAGAGTAGAGCACAATGGATCAGTCAACTCTGTGTTGTTGTTTGTGTCGAACTGCTTTGCTTTATCTGGCCAGGTCGCAGTTGTAAATGAGAACTTGTTCTCAACTAGCCTACCTGGTTAAATAAAGGTGAAATACAAAAATCATTTAAAAAAAGAGAGGACGTGTCTCAAAACCCACACCTGCCAAGAGATCAAGCATTAATGTCACTGACAGATTGCAAAGTTCATTGAGTAATGATCATTTTGTGTCACTTTTTGGGAGAACAGTTTAACTAGACACCTGCGTTCATTATTTGCTCATGAGTAGCATTCGGTAAGAGGAAAACATGAGAAACTGACATTGACAAACAGTAGTTTCCTGGGTGCTCAAAGGCCTCTAGACTTTGTTTTCAACAGAGGTCATAGCCACGCAAAAATGAAAATTTAGTGAACAATTGAACAAATACTGGAGAGAATGTAGAAATACAATTTGAACATGGTCCTAGTTGATTCCGAAGTAATCATATGGTTGTGACAGAGGGAGGCTTAGAACAGGAGATTGTGGAAAGGCTATAGGCTGAATGTGAGTATGAGCTAATGATAGCTTCATTCTTATCCAGGAATGTCTTTAGAGAGAGAGAGACTGAGCCGTTGCTTATCATACCCATGACACCTGCAATCACCTCAGGTGTGTATTTGAATGCTTTGTGTGTGCGCGTGCGTGTTCACGCACGTGTGTGTGCATGTGTGTACTCAAGAGGTTCTGATGAGAGCCTGGAATTAATTTGCAACTTCATGAGGGATCTGAATGAATAAATGTTCCCAAATGAAGTGTCAGCACAACAAACATCTAATCAGGACCAAATAAAGGGGTTGCTTTGGGGAGGTGTTGAGCACTGCAGGAACCGATTGAGATGGTACTAGAAAACAGCCACAAACACTAACAGCGCTTTGACAGAACACACTCAACAGAACTTGTAAGATATTTCATTTTTGACACCTCGATTGAAGTGGTGTGTAGGTTCCATGTGCTCAGCAGTACATGTATTTTGAGTCATTTATGGAAACTAACTCAGGTTTAGTGGCAACTCTTAGGCTTAGAAGCAAGTGGTCTTGTAATAAATTGTCCAAACTATCAAGCTACAACCTTGATCTCTCATTGAAACGTTCATCGCTACAGTACTCAGCCCCTCTCTGAACAAGGTGGTCCTCTAGCATAATGAGAAACATGACATTAGCCTGGGTTTGAAGGAGGGTCACCCTTTGTTCAAGTATCTCTCAATCTTTACATTTCCTCACAGGAATGGCAACATAAAAGATGGGATATGAAAGAAAAACTCCAGAAGAATGGAACTGAATTAGCACCGGGAAGTGATGGTGTTCTGGAGCAAACGCTATGACATCTCAGAGACTACTAATGTCACTATGCAATAATGCTATTTGGAACAATGAAAGCATCCTCTACATTGGTTACAATGTTTCAACTCTGGTGCTTCACTGCATTTGTGTGTGTTTTCTGGGGGTGTTGGAAATAGACCAGAAAATACACAATTCTATTCAGTATGGTGCTGTAACACAAGTCAAGTGTGTTCAGATAACACAGTAGCCTCCTAGGGTCTCTAGGATATGTATTTCATCACCACTCCTGTAATTCACGTTAACTGCACTGGGCTGAGATATGATTTCACGTTGCCATTTAACAAGGGGATGACTTAACAGCGGGGCAGATAACTCCTTGTCACAAAGACTGGATGGTCTTGCCTGTGACTGGAGTATTCTACAATCCAAAGACAGTCAGTATGTCACAAATGACATTTACATTGAAAGCCAATCACATTTCACATTCAGCTGTGGGCATTCTGGGGCCAGGCAATGTATTGTGTGACACCTGATGAAGCCAGCAAAACATTTAGATTACATTTAGGATTAGCTGAGCTAGTATTAGTCAATGTGGTAACCTGCACTTGTCTTTTCCTACTAGCACTGTCTTTGCTGATAACTTATTTATTGAGGAAATTTTTGCATGCAACAACTGTGATATGTGGTTGTCTCACCTAGCGATCTTAAGATGAAAGCACTAACTGCATGTCGCTATAGACAAGAGCGACCGCTAAATTACAAAAATGTTAAGTGATGTACAACATACACACAACGGTTTTAATACTGGCCTACCAATGCTATAATGATGTGAGGTGAATTGTAACATAAAAGAACATGGGAAAACCAAAAATGAATAACAAGCAGAATGAAAAACAGCTAATAAAACGTGAAACTATTACAAAAAAAGCTGGACGATTCAAAGTGCCTCTTAAACCATCTAACAGTTTGTACATATTATTTCCCAGAATGGCTTTCTTTGCACCGGAGCTACATGGTGACAATTTTCCTTTTTTGAATGACAATAAAAATGGTCTGATTGATGACCCCATCTGGTGGGGAGGGGGGGGGGGACTCGGCAGCCTCTGCTGGGCCACATAAATCATGGCCGTTCATCAGGCTGAGGACGGGCAGCACGATATCGAAACGTGAAACAGCGGGAGACCCATCAATTCCAAGGCCCTTTTTTCCCAACATTTTTACAGTCGACTCTACAATTGGAGAATTTGGTGGAACATTTCCTGATGTGCAGGAGGAGAAGAAAAAGTGAAGAAAGGAAAGAGAAGGAGGAATAGAGGAATAAATAAATATGGCCATTAACTCGATCCCTACAGATGTCATATCTTAATTTGACCCATTTCGTCACAGGAGGACAATAATCCTGCAGCAGGAGGATTTGAATATCTGAAGAAATATTTAGAATCGCCACCAAGGGGCAGGCGGAAGCGGTATTTGTGTACAATTCACGCCGTACCTTATGTACCTTTTTATAATAAAATTATAAAAAAATGATGTGCCTATGTACAATACATTGAAAAACTATCAGCATACACTATATGAGCAAAAGTATGTGGACACCTGGGGCCATTTTACTACCATTGTTTGTCTTTGGAGATTGCATGGCTGTGTGCTTGATTTTATACAGCTGTTAGCAAAGCGTGTGCTTGAAATAGACAAATCCACTAATTTGAAGGAGTGTCCACATACTTGTGGTGTATCATCAGTATTCTTAGTTCTTGCTAGGGCCTAGTGAACTATCGTAGCGCAGTAAGTCTAAGCAGCGTGCTCCGGCACCAAGCCTCATGAGGTTGCGGCAGTTCTGGGCAATCTAGTCACCAGCCTGAGCCTATATTATGCCTACAAGTTAACAGAATTTATTTCAATGTTTTCAAGACGTAAAAGAAATAGTATGATCATTTAAACATGAAAGAAAAGTGTCTCAGTTCAACTAAATGGTCTTTGGATAGGCTGCATAAACATCTTGACACCTTTATGAAATTAAATATTAAAGCCACACAATACAGGCCTTCAATCCACACCAAAGACAAGAACAATATTGTCAAATTATACTAATTAGAAAACGTGGACAAGCATCAATACTGGAGGAAAATGTATCGTTCTACAGTAGGCCTACATCTGTCAATCAACTGATGGCACAAACCAGCTCATCAACTTAGCCAGGGAAACAAACAGGGAAACACACACACACAGAGAGGCTAATGGGTATTGGAATATAATCAAATAACAATGAGCCTACTGCATCCATCGATGGCACTAGATTATCACCAGCTGATGTCTCATTGAACCATTGACAGGAGCTAAATTCCCCCGCATAGCTGATCTCAATTGCAACCACTATTGGTCAACCCATTATGGCTCCCTAAAATATGTTGGTATTACTTGTGTCCTGCTTGCAACCAAAGTCTTTCAAGATACAGTTGAAGTCGGAAGTTTACATACACTTATGTTGGAGTCATTAAAACTTGTTTTTCAACCACTCCACAAATTTCTTGTTAACAAAATATAGATTTGGCAAGTCGGTTAGGACATCTAACTTGTGAATGACAAATCATTTTCCCAACAGATTACTTCACGTATAATTCAATGTATCACAATTCCAGTGGGTCAGAAGTTTACATACACTACGTTGACTGTGCCTTTAAACAGCTTGGAAAATTCCAGAAAATGATGTCATGTCTTTAGAAGCTTCTGATAGGCTAATTGACATAATTTGAGTCAATTGGAGGTGTACCTGTGGATGTATTTCAAGGCCTACCTTCAAACTCAGTGCCTCTTTGCTTGACATCATGGGAATCTAAAGAAGCCAAGACCCCATAATTTTTTTAAACCATAAGTCTGGTTCATTCTTGGGAGCAATTTCCAAAAGCCTGAAGGTAACACGTTCATATGTACAAACAATAGTACGCAAGTATAAACACCATGGGACCATGCAGCCGTTACCACTCAGGAAGGAGACACGTTCTGTCTCCTAGATATGAACGTACTTTGGTGCGAAAAGTGCAAATCAATCCCAGAACAATAGCAAAGGACCTTGTGAAGATGCTGGAGGAAACAGGTACAAAATTATCTATATCCACTTTAAAAACGAGTTCTATATCAACATAACCTGAAAGGCCACTCAGCAAGGAAGAAGCCACTGCTCCAAAACAGCCATAAAAAAGCCAAACTACGGTTTGCAACTGCACATGGGGACAAAGATCGTACTTTTTGGAGAAATGTCCTCTGTTGTGATGAAACAAAAATATAACTATTTGGCCATAATGACCATCGTTATGTTTGGAGGAAAAAGGGGGATGCTTGCAAGCCGAAGAACACCATCCCAACCGTGAAGCACGGGGGTGGCAGCATCATGTTGTGGGGGTGCTTTGCTGCAGGAGGGACAAAATTATGTCACAAAATAGATGGCATCATGAGGAAACAAAATTATGTGCATATATTAAAGCAACATCTCAAGACATCAGTCAGGAAGTTAAAGCTTGGTCGCAAATGGGTCTTCCAAATGGACAATGACCCCAAGCATACTTCCGAAGTTGTGGCAAAATGGTTTAAGGACAACAAAGTCAAGGTATTGGAGTGGCCATCACAAAGCCCTGACCTCAATCCTATAGAACATTTGTGGGCAGAACTGAAAAAGCGTGTGCGAGCAAGGAGGCCTACAAACCGGACCCAGTTACACCAGCTCTGTCAGGAGGGATGGGCCAAAAAAACTTATTGTGGGAAGCATGTGGAAGGCTATCCGAAACATTTGACCCAAGTTAAACAATTTAAAGGCAATGTTACCAAATACTAATTGAGTGTTTGTAAACTTCTGACCCACTGGGAATGTGATGAAAGAAATAAACGCTGAAATAAATAATTCTCTCTACTATTATTCTGACATTTCACATTCTTAAAATAAAGTGGTGATCCTAACTGGGTACCTTAGACAGGGTATTTTTACTAGGATTAAATGTCAGGAATTGTGAAAAACTACGTTTAAATGTATTTGGCTAAGGTGTTTGTAAACTTCCAACTTCAACTGTAAGTTCACCCTCTGGTTGGTATTGTAATCAGAACAACTTAGTCCTTTTTCAACTTAGTCCTTTTTTTGAACACACTTTTTTGAACTGGTGATTTATAGAAATACAATTATTTTTCATTGTTTACCACGATAATCTAATATGGCAATTTACCCGATAATTTGTATGAATGGAAACTAATGTTGGTGTAGCCTACCCTGCTGACTTATTATTTTATTAGTTTACTACTTATGTTATCCAAAGTGTCTGGTATGGTAATTTCTTATTAAAATCAGAGGTAAAATATCCCTGGATTGTCCATAGTTGAAAAGAGTAAATATATCAAGTCAATCGAGGGGATTGAGTTCTTTGTGCCAGAAGGGTGTAGGCCAGAATCGACCCAACGGCAGGCCTATATGTGCACACTGAAGGCAGCAGCCCAAACAATTTAACTAAATTTTTACCTTAGCCTACACTTGACACTTGCACGTCGTAGCCTAGTGGAGACTGATATCTATCTTGTTATTAAGCTATATAAAACAACAGTTGATGTGGATGGCCTCATTTCAGATACATTTTTGTACATCTGAATGTTGAAGTAATAGGGCCTCAGACTAGAATTGGAGCGAGAGAACATTTGCCCTGATCCCAATGACTCGACTGCTCCTGCAATGAGAGAAAGAAAACTGCTGTTTTTCAGGGACTGACAAGGCTCATTTGAATTTGCGGATGCAGCAGGAAAATTCTCTGCGACAAGAGTGATCAAGTTAAGATCCGACATCTGTACCAACCAACTACTTACAGTCAAGACCATAAAATGTCACAGGTGATTCTCCATGATTTTAAAGTTAAGGAAATGACAAGGATAATTATGTTGTCATTGGGAGAGAAAAACAATACTGCCTAGAGAGCTATACCAAGAGCCATAACCCCCAAAAATCTAAATGTTTATTTTTTTTGCTGTCAGTCAAGCACAATTGTCCTTTAGACTTTGACCTACGAAACACCCCAAAAAATTCAGCCTGAACTATCATAACAAGACAGTGTGGGAGACCCTCGTTCTGCTATTTAGGTCAATGTGATAAGCCACAAAGGGATGAAGCGGTCGCATGCTACCAGATTAGCCTGGCTGCGAGTGACTGAGCCGGGGCCACCACTGTTGTAGACACAACTTAATGGAAATGCCAGGAGGTTGCCGCGGCGCCAGCATAAACACCTTCCCGCGGTGATTAATGACTCGGCGACTTGACACGGCGGCGTTGTCAATTATATGGAGTGTTGGTGTGCGCCTGGTACTGTGCAACGAGGGGTAAGGGTGGGTAGGGGTGAGAGGTTAGGTGGGAGTAGGTAGGAGTAGAGACAATGTCAAGGAGAGCGTGGAGGGGGGAGGGAACATGTCTAGTAAGAAACGAGGAAGGGGGGTAGGATAACTGGGCAGCAGCACCTGAACACTCATTATTATGCTCTCACAGTCAACGGGGCTGTGGACAAGATGCAGCTGGCTGGGTACTAAGGGTTTATTAGCTGGCTGGTGATAGGGAGGGATTGAGCCAAGTGGCAGCGCAAAAAGGAGCTCCACATTTGGTCATTAGAAATCAAAAGCACGGGGGTAAACAAAGCGATCAGCCTCTCTGATTGGACCATTAATCACCTTGATACAGAAAGGGCCAGGCTAAGGACATGAGCACAATGATCTCTAATCAGACAGCAATAAGGGGTTTCAAAGCAGTTTTCCCCTTGGGTTACTTGGCTACAAATGATTGAAAGGTTGTTTTTTCCCCTCGTCTTTCTTCCTCTGTGGCCTTGCTGTGTGCTTTAGGCTGATGTAGGCCATAAGGTATAGCCTTCATTAACAAGCCATGATGTGATCACATTATCAAATGGCTCGAAAAACAGGCAAATACAACACAGCATTTTTATTTTTTATTTTAGATGTCTGGCACCTACTTCCATTCTCCGTTTAAAGGCACTTAAATCTTTTGTTTTGCCCATTCACCCTCAATGTCACACATACATGTCTCAAGGATTAAAAATCCTTCTTTAACCCATCTCCTCCCCTTCATCTACACTGATTGAAGTGGATTTAACAAGTGACATCAATAAGGGATCATAGCTTTCACCTGGAAAGAACAGGTGTTCATAATGTTTTGTACACCCAGTCGGCGAAAACTTACTTAGACATGTTTCCACCACCACGTTGCCACGGAAACACAACGTTGCCCACTGCCGCCCGGTAGCTGTATACACCCAGAAGGCCAAGGGCCAGGGCAATCTTGGACACCCAGGAACATCTCCGCTGGACCAGGAAGTAGATCAGAGCCAATGACAAGGCGGCGAACAAGGATAGCACCATCTTGTGTTCGAAGCTATAGAGACAGAACAGATATACATTTAAACCACTTCAAACTGTACTAATTACACACTAGAGTTAGTGTGTAATTGCACTAATTTCACAATTAATTTGTTACACATCTGTTTTAAAAAATGTATTTGACTTTGTTCCGATGAACATTCAAAAATGAAAACAATCAAATCAAACTTTATTTGTCACATGCGCCGAATACAACAAGTGTAGGGCTTACCATTAAATGCTTACTTACAAGCCCTTAACCAACAGTGCAGTTCCAGAAGAGTTAAGAAAATATTTACCATATAAACTAAAGTAAAAAATAATAAAAAGTAACACAATAACATAACGAGGCTATATACAAGGGGGTACCAGTACCGAGTCAGAGTGTGAGGGTGCAGGTTAGAGGTAATTTGTACATATAGGTAGGGGTGAAGTGACTATGCATAGATAATAAAACAGTGAGTAGCAGCAGTGTACAAAACAAATGGGGGGGGTCAATGTAATAGTCCGGTGGCCATTTGATTAAATGTTCAGCAGTCTTATGACTTGGGGGTAGAAGCTATATTGTATGCATTAAGATATTTCTTGTGGAGTTTAGTGCCATTCCAGGTTATTTCCTTGGACTCACACCACAGTCATACATTGTAAAATTGGAGGGGGTATTAAGAATGGCACATTTACTAGGGACGTGCAAATTTTCCTTTTCAAGATGATTCTATACGTATCTAGATATATGGGCTCTAATACAATACAGGAATGATACATTTTAGTTTGAAACGATTCGGTGCGATTCGGTTTGATTAGAAGAATGAATCGATGTGATTCGGTTCGATGCACTAACATTTGTTGCATAAACACATTCATTTTCCATTCTAAATTCAAATCTGCTGCTGACGGAGCGCATGAGCTGGATTTGTCTGGGTGGAGGTGTGTGAACATGTTTAACTATACTTGTGGGGACCAGAAGTCCCCATAAGAATAGTAAACATACAAAAAATGGACCAACTGGAGACATTTTGTTAGTCCCCCCACAAGGCCAAATGCTATATCTAGAGGGTTTAGGTTTAGAATTAGTGTTACGGTTATGGTGAGGAGGTAGGGTTAGTTTTAGGGTTAGGAGCTAGGATTAGGTTAGGCTTTGGGGTGTTTGATTTTTGTCCTTATTCACAGGGACCAAAGAGAACATCTCAGGGACCAAAGAGAACATCTCAAGGACCAAAGAGAACATCTCAAGGACCAAAGAGAACATCTCAGGGAGGAAGAGAACATCTCAGGGAAGCAATAGAGTAAGAGAGTACAATAACTTAAAGGAACTTGCTTTGTCTCCTTTCCTCCACATTATCTACCCTGATGAGAAATAACTGGACTGGTGACAACAAAAGCATCTACTTTTGTGCTTTCATCTACCCTTCTTTGCATTCATATCAATGCATTTGAAAGAGAGGAAAAAAGGAAGAGGAAGCCACAATCAACTATTGAGATGCAGCCTAGATATGCCAGAAGGACAGTATAGCCCTGGTATCAGGGCAGGGGGTTGGGTTGGGTAAGGGGAACAGATAGGCACCTTGAAGGAGGAACGATGCCGGAGCTCATTACCCACACAGCATAGAGCAGGGGGAATATAGGAAAAGGGGGCAACGGCAGACAGGAAAAAGGTCAGCTAATTCTAAATCCACAATACTCTGAACCCAGTGCCCCCAGCACAAGGCATTCATCTTGTTACTTGTGGAGCCATGAGAATGCTAATGGTCAGAAAAACCTTGGGTTCAACAATGAGAACAACGGGTTCGCTGAAGGTTCCGCAAACTTTCTGCCACACAAGGTTTTTTTGTACATCGTTGAGTGAATCTGAATGTACAGCGGTCCACTGATAATCTGATTTTGGCTCGGATTCAGAGGCTATCTAGGCTTGTTATCTTGGCCCTAAAATCTGCCTTGAGCTTTCTTCACTTTAGAATTACAGGGCAGCCGAAGAGAGGCTTTCAACATACAATAGAAAGGAACAGCCTAATGCTACCTGCAGAGACAGCCAAGGATATGACTCATTTCTTTTAGCTCCTATGGGAGTTACTCCACTTTTATTTATAACCTTGATGTGAGGAAACTAGCTACCATTGTGGTGCTGCAGAGATAATAAGGTAAGGTAGCAGGCTCTAATGGATAACACTCTATGCATTTTCTCTTGGTCTAAACAAGGAATGTTCTTTCATTCACTAGCCTAGATCCTTTGCCAAGGTACTGGGGGGTTCACTGAGTTCTCTGTATATTCAGAAGCTCACCCACTTTTTTAGAGCCACACTTTTGAATGTCACAATTTTATTGAAACATTCCTAACACCTTACTCAGAGACCATGAGTATAAGGCATTATGATGATGCCATACTGCATTATATGACTTGTCATATCCATGTACAGTATGATCACCTTATGTCTTAAGAGCCCCAAGGACTGCTTTACCAGGGCAACACTACAAAGAAGCTTGGTAATGATCTCCTAAGTTTTCTGGCAAGCTAAAACTTCACTATGTTGTAGCTGTTTAAAGGCACAGTGCAGTCAAAAATGTGATTTTCCTATGTTTTGTATACATTTCCACACTATGAGGTTGGAATAAAATGAATTTTGAAAATTACGATAATGCCTTTTAGTGCAAGAGCTGTTTGAAAAGACCACCTGAAGTTTCAGCCTGTTTTGGTGGGATTGAGTTTTGGCCTGCCTGACAAAACAATGCACTGACTATTATGTGACTAAAGGGCCATCCACACCAAGGAATTCAATATGACTATTATGTGACTAAAAAGGCTGTCTACACCAAGGACAATAAACTAGACAAAAATAGCATCAAAAATGAACACTGTTGTTAAGAAGCTATTTTTGTTTATTGTTGACCATTTTAATTGAAAGCAATCACAGTAATAGTCAGTCAGACATAATAGTCAGTAGCTTCTTAACAACTGTGATTGTTTTCAATTAAAATGGTCAACAATAAACAAAAATAGCTTCTTAACAACTCGAATCCCCGAGCTGACAAGGTACAACATCTGTCGTTCTGCCCCTGAACAGTTAAGAGCAGTTAACCCACTGTTCCGCGGCTGTCATTGAAAGTAAGAATTTGTTCTTAACTGACTTGCCTAGTTAAATAAAGGTTCAATAAAAATACATAAATAAAAAGCCTGTGTGGTGGTACTGCAGCCTTGAGGGAGCTCCAAGGAGGAAGAATGACCGAGTGGATACAATACATGGCTAGACAATGAAGCAAGTTAACCTGACTCCTGAGTGAGTAAGATGCAGCAAAGACAACCAGATGAAAATGACCATAGGTCAACAGAATGGAGAGAAATCATGTTGGAAACAAGGAGGAGATAAGGAGCTGTCTCAGGGGGGCTAAGACAAGGTTGAGTTTTATGGAACAATACCATGAGCAGTTCCTTTTGTATACTGATCATAAATATAAACGCATGCAACAATTTAAATGATTTTACTGAGTCACAGTTCATGTAAGGAAATCAGCCCATTGAAATAAATAAATTAGGCCCTAATCTATGGATATCACATGACAGGGCAGGGGTGGAGCCGTGGGTGGGCCTTGGATGGCATAGGCCCACCCACTGGGGAGCCAGGCCCCGCCAATCAGAATACATTTTTCCCAACAAAAGGGCTTTATTACAGACAGCAATACTCCTCAGTTTCATAAGCTGTCCGGGTTGCTGGTATCAGACAATCCCGCAGGTGAAGAAGCCTGATGTGGAGGTCCTGGGCTGGCGTGGTTACACGTGGTCTGCGGTTGTGAAGCTGGTTGGACATACTGCCAAAAATGATCATGCATATTAGCTTCTTGATATGCCACACCTGTCAGGTGGATGGATTAGCTTGGCAAAGGGGAAATGCTCAGTAACAGGGATGTAAACAAATGTGTCCACAAAATTAGAGATAAATTAGCTTTTTGTGCGTATGGAGCATTTCTGGACCCTTGAATTTCAGCTCATGAAACATGGGACCAAAACTTTTCATGTTGCGTTAATATTTTGATTCAGTATACAGTCAACCAACTCTGGGGAGACAACCTTAGTACTGCCTGTGAGTCAGCCCTCTAGAACAGTTACTCCGACTTGGGTCCTTCACAAGCTGATGAGACTCTCTAGTGCTGTGTGCAACACTCAGTAGTAAAGTTGACATTCAGTAACAATGCAGCGTGAAAACCAATAAATGCTGGAAAAGAGGCCCGGGGTGGGGGGGGAATCACTGCCGATGGCCTTACAAAGCAGTGGGGTGCAAAATGTTTGGCGTGTGTACCCAGGATTTATATTAATTGGGCAAAAGATATGAACAGGCAAAAAGCTAACTAAAAAAGGCTGCTGCAAATGAAGAAAATGTAATATATTCAACTTGCACTACAGTATATAGTAGTGTATGGAGCTCTGCTTATGGCAACATTCATCCTGAGTGAAGTAACACACAACACAACAATACACAGTAAGTATCAAACTTCAGCACACCCACCTGTTGAGCCAGTGTCCCAGGTCAGGCAGGTGAGCCCACTGCACCCCGGTCTGGTTGAGCGAGCGCAGCAGACGACAACACGCCAGGGTGAGCGGTGGGGTAGCCAGGGCCAACCACTTCTCCGAACCTGCATCCGTCACCCCCAAATCAGCTAACGGTGAGGCAACCGCGTCCCCCTCATTGGAGGGGAGGAGGTAGTCTTCGTCCTCCAAGCTCCCAAAGTTGGCACGGCGCTCCCGGAAGTACTTGCGACAGACGTCTTGGAAGACGACCAGGCAGAGGGTGTTAAGCAGGAAGTACCAGACCTGGTGCTCCTCCTCTACGAAACTGCTGGCCGACAGGCTGAGGGTGTGGCCAGCCGTGCCCGCCAGGAGAAGAATGTCCAGCTCCGACAGAGACCACCCACCACTGACACCACCATGGGATGGAGACTAGGGAAGAAAAGAAAAGGAGAGAGGAAGGGAGATTGAGCATAATGTGATTCTCTCTCAGGCCAATACTGGAATATAAACAACTAATTAAACAAACACATTGGTCAAATTAAGAAAGGAAACAGAATAGAGATTACTTCACAACAAAGTGATATAATTAATACAGAGTCCCCTGAACTTGCCAAAATGATCAAGTTAAAGGAGGTAATTAAAATCAGGTCCATATAGAGGAACACAAGTGAATGGAGAAAGATAGTATAGACAAGGTCCCTCTAACACGATAACATATCAAAAACACAGATGACTGTGAGTGTGAGACCCTGAGTGTGTGTGTGTGTGTGTGTGTGTGTGTGTGTGTGTGTGTGTGTGTGTGTGTTTTCACCCCACACTGAGTTGTAAAATACTCCCCCAGGTCCTGTGAACTGCATCTTGTTGTTGACTCAGTACTCAGAGGGGGCCTAACAGAGTAAGTAAGTGCACTACTCTGATCCCGCTAAGTTAACACTGTCACTGGAGGCAGCAGGTAAAACACACAGGGACAGAGTGTTTACTGTGCTTCAGGGCAAACATCTTAATAACGTCAAAAGGAAAGCTCATTACAGTAAATCTAATGACTGTTTGTTGAAATCTATTTACTGTTTGCATTATAATATTCATTTTTCGCCTCTCAATCTCCTTCCAACAGGTATGTGTAAATGTAAGTTGCAGTGATCCCTTTCCATGTACACACTTGTGTGCAGGACAGAGGGGTGAGTGACGGCTCTCTGTGGCTTGTCACGGTAACACGCTGCTCCACAGCGAGCGGCTCGTCCTCGCCAAACGCAGCTCATCCATCAACGGGGAGGAACGCACCTCGTGGCGAGCTCAGTGGAGGGGAAAACGTAATATGTAAACAGAGTTTGGGGGGAAAAAACTCACAATGTCTAGCTCTCCTTTCTTAGTCATCCCTCTATCCTGCCTTGGTTTAAGGTCCCTGAGCTGAGGGCACTTGAATCCCAACAAGATTAGTCTGGATTGGCTGGGATTTAATGTACTAATTATGGTATCCTAAATGGCAAAAGTCTACACCTCCTTTGGATTTCTTAAAAAAATGTGTTACAATGTGGGATTAACATTTATTTAATTGTCTTTTTTTTTCAATAATCTACACAAAATACTTTGTCAAAGTGGAAGAATAGTTGTTATTTTTAAGATAAATAACAAATTTGATAACTAAAACATAGTCGTTGCATAAGTATTCAGCCCCTTTGTTTAAGCAAGCCTAAATTAGTTCAGGAGTAAAATTTGTCTTAACAAGTCACATAAATTACATGGAAATAATAGGGGTTGACATGATTCTGAATGACTAAACATGCACCTGTTAGAACTTAAGGCTCCATGGATTGATGAGGAATTTAAAAACTGTATGGATGAAAGAGATGGGACAAAAGGAGTGGCTAAGTCTGGCTGCACATCTGACTGGCTAACTTACTGCGAAATTGAGAAATGGTGTGACTAAACTCAACAAAAATAAGCCAAAACTGTATTATGAAGCCAATATCGATGATATAAAGAATGATGGGAAAAATATTGAGTACTTTAAATGAAATTATGGTCAGAAAGACAAATTGAACTCCAACTTTCATCGAATCAGATGGCTTCTTCATCACAAAACATTTGATGTTGCCAATTATTTAAATGATTACTTCATTGGCAAAGTGGGCAAACTTAGGCAAGGAATGCCAACAACGAACAGTGAGCCATCGTATTCATGCATAAAATAACAAATAATCAAAGAAAAGCATTGCAAGTTTGAATTTTGTAAAGTTGGTTCGGGAGATGTGGAAAAATTATTGTTATTTATCAATATTGACAAACCTCCTGGCATTGACAACTTAGATGGAAAGATACTGAGGATGGTAGCTGACTCTATAGCCACTCCTATCTGTCATATCTTTTATCTGAGCCTAGAGGAGTCTTTGTCCTCTGGCCTGGAGGGAAGCCAAAGTAATTCCGCTACCCAAAGAATGGTAAAGCTGCCTTTATTGGTTCTAACAGCAGACCTATAAGCTTGCTGCCAGCTCTTAGCAAACTGATGGAAAAAAATGTGTTTGACCAAATAAAATGCGATTTCTCTGTAAACAAAGTAACAACAGACTTTCAGCATGCTTATAGAGAAGGGCACTCGACATGTCACAAATGACACAAATGACTGATGACTGGTTGAAATAAATTGATAAGAAGATTGTGGATTCATAGCTATCTAATAGAACTCAGAGGGTTTTCTTTAATGAAAGCTTCTCTAATGTCAAACGTGTAAAGTGTGGTGTACTGCAGGGCAGCTCTCTAGGCCCTCTACTAATTTATATTTTTACCAATGACCTGCCATTGGCATTAAACAAACCATGTGTGTCCATGTATGCTGATGATTCAACTATACGCATCAGCAACCACAGCTAATGAAGTCCCTGAAACCAATCTGGTAATGAATGGTGTGGCTGTTGAACAAGTTAAGGAGACTAAATTACTTGGCGTTACCTTAGATTGTAAACTGTCATGGTTGTAAAGACGGGGAGAACTCTGTCCGTAATAAAGAGATGCTCTGCTTTTTTGAAACTACACAAAGCAAGTCCTGCAGGCTCTATTTAAAAAAAAAATGTAGCTTGATTATTGTCCTGTCATATGTTCAAGTGCTGCAAAGCAATACCTAGTTAAGATGCAGCTGGCCCAGAACAGAGCGGCACGTCTTGCTCTTCATTGTAATCAGAGGGCTGATATAAAAACTGTGCATTTCAGTCTCTCTTGGCTAAGAGTTGTGGGGAGACTAACTGCCTCATTTATTTTTATAAGAAACAATAGGTTGAAAATCACAAATTGTTTGCATAGTCAACTTACACACAGCTCTGACACACACACACTTACCCCACCAGACATGCCACCTGGGGTCTTTTCACAGTCCCCAAATCCAGAACAAATTCAAGAATGTGTACAGTATTATATAGAGCCATTATTGCATGGAACATTTTTTTTTTAACAGATAAAGCTACACCTCACGGCACAATGCCTCTCCCATATTTGACCTAGATAGTTTGTGTGTATGCATTGATATGTTGGCTATGTGTGCCTTTTGAAAAAAATGTACAGTGGGGCAAAAAAATATTTAGTCAGCCACCAATTATGCAAGTTCTCCCACTTAAAAAGATGAGAGAGGCCTGTAATTTTCATCATAGGTACACTTCAACTATGACAGACGAAATTAGAAAAAAAAAATCCAGTTAAATCACATTGTAGGATTTTTTATGAATTTATTTGCAAATTATGGTGGAAAATAAGTATTTGGTCAATAACAAAAGTTTCTCAATACTTTGTTATATGCCCTTTGTTGGCAATGACAGAGGTCAAACGTTTTCTGTAAGTCTTCACAAGGTTTTCACACACTGTTGCTGGTATTTTGGCCCATTCCTCCATGCAGATCTCCTCTAGAGCAGTGATGTTTTGGGGCTGTTGCTGGGCAACACGGACTTTCAACTCCCTCCAAGGATTTTCTATGGGGTTGAGATCTGGAGACTGGCTAGGCCACTCCAGGACCTTGAAATGCTTCTTACGAAGCCACTCCTTCGTTGCCCGGGTGGTGTGTTTGGGATCATTGTCATGCTGAAAGACCCAGCCACGTTTCATCTTCAATGCCCTTGCTGATGGAAGGACGTTTTCACTCAAAATCTCACGATACATGGCCCCATTCATTCTTTCCTTTACACGGATCAGTCGTCCTGGTCCCTTGGCAGAAAAACAGCCCCAAAGCATGATGTTTCCACCCCCATGCTTCACAGTAGGTATGGTGTTATTTGGATGCAACTAAGCATTCTTTGTCCTCCAAACACGACGAGTTTAGTATTGGTTCTATTTTGGTTTCATCTGACCATATGACACTCTCCCAATCTTCTTCTGGATCATCCAAATGCTCTCTAGCAAACTTCAGACGGGTCTGGACATGTACTGGCTTATGCAGGGGGACACGTCTGGCACTGCAGGATTTGAGTCCCTGGCGGCGTAGTGTGTTACTGATGGTAGACTTTGTTACTTTGGTCCCAGCTCTCTGCAGGTCATTCACTAGGTCCCCCCGTGTGGTTCTGGGATTTTTGCTCACCGTTCTTGTGATCATTTTGACCCCACGGGGTGAGATATTGCGTGGAGCCCCAGATCGAGGGAGATTATCAGTGGTCTTGTATGTCTTCCATTTCCTAATAATTGCTCCTACAGTTTATTTCTTCAAACCAAGCTGCTTACCTATTGCAGATTCAGTCTTCCCAGCCTGGTGCAGGTCTACAATTTTGTTTCTGGTGTCCTTTGACAGCTTTTTGGTCTTGGCCATAGTGGAGTTTGGAGTGTGACTGCTTGAGGTTGTGGACAGGTGTCTTTTATACTGATAACAAGTTCAAACAGGTGCCATTAATACAGGTAACAAGAGGAGGACAGAGGAGCCTCTTAAAGAATAAGTTACAGGTCTGTGAGAGCCAGAAATCTTGCTTGTTTGTATGTGACCAAATACATATTTTCCACCATAATTTGCAAATAAATTCCTAAAAAATCCTACAATGTGATTTTCTAGATTATTTTTTCTAATTTTGTCTGACATAGTTGAAGTGTACCTATGATGGAAATTACAGGCCTCTCTCATCTTTTTAAGTGGGAGAACTTGCACAAATGGTGGCTGACTAAATACTTTTTTGCCCCACTGTATGTAGTTCTGTCCTTGAGCTGTTCTTGTCTATTAATGTTCTGTATTATGTCATCTTTTGTGTGGACCCCAGGAAGAGTAGATGCTGCTTTTGCAACAGCTAATGGGGTTCCTAATAAAATACAAAAAATTACCCTTCCTCTGTCCCGCATACATACAACATCTGTAAGGTCCCTCAGTCAAGTATTGAATTTCATGAACAGATTCAACTACAAAGACTAGGAAGCTTTTCAAAAGCCTCACAATGAAGGGCAGTGATTGGTAGATGTGTAACAATAACTAAATCAGACATTGAATCTCTCTTTAAGCATGGTCAAGTTAATAATTATGGTGTGTTCGGCGAGTGGCACAACGGTCTAAGGCACTGCTCAGTGCTAGAGTGGTCACTACAGACCCTGGTTCGATTCTAGGCTGTATCACAACCGGCCATGATTGGGAGTCCCATAGGGCGGCGCACAATTAGCCCAGCGTCATCCGGGTTAGTGTCATTGGGGTAGGCCGTCATTGTAAATAAGATTTTGTTCTTAACTGACTTGCCTAGTTAAAATAAAAGGTTAAATAATAAAAAAAATGAATACAAAAATGAAACCAACCAACCTCCTCTGTTATTGGGAATGGTGAGAGGTTAGCATGTCTTGGGGGTATGATCTGTGTGCCTTTGTACATTACTCACGATTCATTCAGGACTATCCGGAATCATGGTAGCATCCACATGAATGTACAGTCGTGGCCAAAAGTTTTGATAATGACACAAATATTAATTTCCACAATGTCTGCTGCCTCAGTGTCTTTAGATATTTTTGTCAGATGTTACTATGGAATCCTGAAGTATAATTACAAGCATTTCAAGTGTCAAAGGCTTTTATTTACAATTACATGAAGGTGATACAAAGAGTCAATATTTGCAGTGTTGACCCTTCTTTTTCAAGACCTCTGCAATCTGCCCTGGCATGCTGTCAATTAACTTCTGGGCCACATCCTCACTGATGGCAGCCCATTCTTGCATAATCAATGCTTGGAGTTTGTCAGAATTTGTGGGTTTTTGTTTGTCCACCCGCCTCTTGAGGATTGACCACAAGTTCTCAATGGGATTAAGGTCTGGGGAGTTTCCTGGCCATGGACCCAAAATATCCATGTTTTGTTCCCCGAGCAACTTAGTTATCACTTTTGCCTTATGTCAAGGTGCTCCATCATGCTGGAAAAGGCATTGTTCGTCACCAAACTGTTCCTGGATGGTTGTGAGAAGTTGCTCTCGGAGGATGTGTTGGTACCATTCTTTATTCATGTCTGTGTTCTTTGGCAAAATTGTGAGTGAGCCCACTCCCTTGGCTGAGAAGCAACCCCACAAACAAATGGTCTTAGGATGCTTTACTGATGGCATGACACAGGACTGATGGTAGCGCTCACCTTGTCTTCTCAGGACAAGCTTTTTTCCGGATGCCCCAAACAATCGGAAAGGGGATTCATCAGAGAAAATGACTTTATCCCAGTCCTCAGCAGTCCAATCCCTGTACCTTTTGCAGCATATCAGTTTGTCCCTGATGTTTTTCCTGGAGAGAAGTGGCTTCGTTGCTTCCCTTCTTGACACCAGGCCATCCTCCAAAAGTCTTTGCCTCACTGTGCGTGCAGATGCACTCACACCTGCCTGCTGCCATTCCTCAGCAAGCTCTGTACTGGTGCTTCCCCAATCCCGCAGCTGAATCAACTTTAGGAGACGGTCCTGGCGCTTGCTGGACTTTCTTGGGCACCCTGAAGCCTTCTTCACAACAATTGAACCGCTCTCTTTGAAGTTCTTGATGACCCAATAAATGGTTGATTTAAGTGCAATCTTACTGGCAGCAATATCCTTGCCTGTGAAGCCCTTTTGTGCAAAGCAATGATGGCAGCACGTGTTTCCTTGCAGGTAACCATGGATGACAGAGGAAGAACAATGATTCCAAGCACCACCCTCCTTTTGAAGCTTCCAGTCTGTTATTCAAACTCAATCAGCATGACAGAGTGATCTCCAGCCTTATCCTCGTCAACACTCACACCTGTGTTAACGAGATAATCACTGACATTATGTCAGCTGGTCCTTTTGTGGCAGGGCTGATATGCAGTGGAAATGTTTTTTGGGGATTCAGTTCATTTGCATGGCAAAGAGGGACTTTGCAATTAATTGCAATTCATCTGATCACTCTTCATAACATTCTGGGGTATATGCAAATTGCCATCATACAAACTGAGGCAGCAGACTTTGTGAAAATTAATATTTGTGTAATTCTCAAAACTTTTGGCCACGACTGTAGAAGTGTTCAGAAACTGATAATATTCTTATTTACAATAAATGTGACTCCAAAATGACAATACATTATTTACCATTAATTTCCATTGGGCACAAAATAATCAGAAATACAACCAAAACAAACTGCAAATGCATCCAACAAATGTGTAGAGTCACAAGCTTGAAGTAGTCATTGTCTGCTAGAATCTTTAGGGGTGTCAATGTTACAGCCTTATTCTAAAATTGATACAATTTACACACAATACCACATAATGACAAAGCAAATACTGTATTTTGAAATATTTGCTAATTTATATGAATAAAAAAACTGAAATATCAGATTTACATAAGTATTCATACCCTTTAGTCAGTACTTTGTTGAAGCACATCCACACTTCCACATTTGGCAGCTATTACAGCCTCGAGTCTTCTTGGGCATGACACTACAAACTTGGCACTCCTGTATTTAGGGAGTTTCTCCCATTCTTCTCTCCCATTCTTCTCTGCAAATCCTCTCAAGGAGGAATGGGGAGTGTCGCTACAAAGCTATTTTTAGGTCTCTCCCGAGATGTTCGATCGGGTTCAAGTCCAGGCTCTGGCTGGGCCGCTCAAGGACATTCAGAGACTTGTCGCGAAGCCACTCCTGCGTTGTCTTGGCTATGTGCGTAGGCTTGTTGTCCTGTTGGAAGGTGAACCTTTGCCCTGGTCTGAGGTCCTGAGCGGTCTGGAGCAGGTTTCGAGTCTCATAGCAAAGGGTCTGATTACTTAAATAAGGTATTTCTGTTTTTTAATTTGTAATAAATTTGCAAACATTTCAAAAAATGTGTTTTCACACTTTGTCATAATGGGGTAATGTGTGTAGATTGACGAGGAAAATGTTTTATTTATAATTAATTTTAGAACAAGGCTAAAATGTGGAACAAAATGTGGAAAAAGTCAAGGGCTCTTAATACTTTCCGAATGCACTGTATGTATAAATCTATATTCCAATACCAAATTGGCACACTGCCGGAGATCCCGTTTGATCATAATGCGTGTTTATCATCCAGAGGGCTGTTTGTGTTCACGCACTGTCACATAAGTCTTTGCCTGAGTCCTTAATGACACCCATTCCCCTATATCGGGCCTGGGAAATTATTTTCCATGGAGGGCTACATTAGAATATATTTTTGCCATCGCGGGCCAGAATAATATTACAGGATTATACATCATGTGTATGACTGTGTTGACAGGTATATCTACTGTAAATCACTTCCAGATATGCTACTCATTTTACTTTTTTAACATGCACAGAAATAAACCACATCCATGTTCTCCTTTTGGTAGGTATTTTAATTATTAAACATGCAATGAACTACACAGAGGGAAAAGTACACTGTGCATTCAGCACCACAGACAGAACTCGTTAATGGGTATGAACAAAAAGACAAAGAGAGAGATCAACATTACATTTAAACTACTCAATCAGGGTGAGGAGTGAAGTCTCTGATGGGCATTGACTAGAGCAGTGAAGTCCGGTATAGTTTCTGACATTGCTATGCGTAGGATTGCTGAGAGGTAAGAGTCAATAAGAGATGATCTGTGCCTTGAAATAGCAGGGAGAAACGTGGATAAACGTCTTATTCCACAGTGAGAGTTTGTTGATAAGGGCGGTTTATTAGTCTATACAGTACTAGTGGTTGGGAGGTTTTACAAAATCTCACACCAACATGTAAAGAAGCAGTTAGTTTGGTGACAGAGACATTTACACTTTAAAGTGAAAACTCAAACCAAAAATGTGTTGTCAAGAACACGTGCAGGGGCATGCAAATAATCTAAAACCACACGTTATAAATAAATATATGAAAAATATAACAGCAGGTAGCCTAGCGTTGGACCAGTAACCGAAAGGTTGCAGAATCAAATCCCAGAGCTGACAAGGTAAAAATCTGTCGTTCTGCCTCTGAACAAGGCAGTTAACCCACTGTTCCCCGGTAGGCCGTCATTGTAAATAAGAATTTGTTCTTAACTGACTTGCCTAGTTAAATAAAGGTTATATTGAGAAAAAAAAAATGTAATCACTGAAAATGTCTGTTCACATACATAGGTTGACCCAAACAGCACAAACATCTTCTGAGAATGACTCCTAATCTTTGGAATGTTTTGTTCATCGAGAGATGCATGGAACCTTGTCAGTGACATTGTTTTGAAAAGCTCTCCAATCATTGCCTCAGACTGAAGATCAAAGAGCTCAAGTTGCAGGTCAGTGGAAGCGTTATTCACATTGAAGGTGAAAGTAGAGGAAACCAACATGTCATTTTCCAACACTTTGAAATCCTCAAAACGACAAGAAAACTCACCGTTCAAAGCGCGCAGCAGCGATGTATACTCCCGCTGGTCATCCGAGAGGGAACAGACTAGTAGTGTCGCAAAGTAGGTGAGATTGTTGGCTTCTACTTGGCGGGTCAGGAGGAGTAATTTTCCCTTGAAGGCTTTTACAAGGCAGTACATTTGATGCGCAAAAAGGCACTTTCCATTGTAGTTTGGAATTCAGTTCATTCATGACGACCATGATGTCGAAGGTGAAGGCAAAATCAGCCAAACATTCTTTAACTTGCAGTTGAGGGAAATCCACATATTTCCCTTTCATTTGCAAAAACTCAGCAATCTCTGACTTCAGGTCCCACACCCTTTTAAGTACCTTCCCCAAACTCAGCCATCTCACGTTTGTGTGGTAGGGGAGATCTGCATGACTCGACTCTGTCTCTTCCAACAGTGAGACTAAATGCCTGTGGTTTAAAGATTTTGCTCTTATGAAGTTTACCACTTTAGTAACTATAATCACAACATGGCTAATTTTCTGAACACATTTACAGAGCACCTCCTGACGAATAATGCAATGCAGGAAAAACAATTCTGATCTGGGTTCAGCACAGCTACTTGATCTTCTATCCTTTTCAAAAGGCCAACGTTTTTTCCTGTCAAGTTTGGGCATCCATCAGTGGTCACACTGGGTAACTTTTCAAAATTCAGTCCCAGTTTTGCTACACACTTATTATCCTCCTCCAATAAATATTTACCTGTGGTTGTGCTCTTCATTGACTGCACTGAAGCAAGCTCCTCTGTAATTACTAAGTCTGGGGTTATGCCTCAAGAGAATATCAACAACTGCGCCGGGTCACGTGCATCACTGCTCTCATCCAGGGACAAGGAGAAATACTTTACCTTGTCTTTCACTGTTGTTCCATATTCTCTGCGATGTCCTCAATGCGCCGTGTCACTGTGTCTGGACATGGAAACATTTCAAACAACTCTTTTGTGTTGGGGCAAAGTATTGCTGGTGTGATGAAACAAAAATAGAACTGTTTGGCCATAATGACCATTGTTATGTATGGAGGAAAAAGGTGGAGGCTTGCAAGCTGAAGAACACCATCCCAACCGTGAAGCACGTGGGTGGCAGCATCATGTTGTGGGGGTGTTTTGCTACAAAAGGGACTGGTGCACTTCACAAAATAGATGGCATCATGGGGTAGGGAAATTATGTAGATATATTGAAGCAACATCTCAAGACATCAGGAAGTTAAAGCTTGGTTGTAAATGGGTCTTCCAAATGAGCAATGACCCCAAGCATACTTCCAAAGTTCCAAGGCAAAATGGCTTCAGGACAACAAAGTCAAGGTATTGGAGTGGCCATCACAAAGCCCTGACCTCAATCCTATAGAAAATGTATGGGCAGAACTGAAAAAGCGTGTGCGAGCAAGGAGACCTGACTCAGTTACAACATCCTAGGAAGAGTAGCTGCTGCTTGGGGATCCATAATAAATACAAATCTCTAGCTTTTTGCTAGACCGGGTTTTTAATCAGAAAAGGAATCCCGCAAGGCTCCCTTCTCTCCCCCCTTCGGTTTCCCAAGGCATGCTGAGAAAGACACAAAGTAAACCTATAAAGACGTAGTGAGTGAATAATTGGAAGCAATGCCTTGTTCCCCGCCAACTTTTTAATTGTATTTTTTAAGTTCACCATCAGTTGTGTGTGAAGACTAAACAAGCTAATGTAAAACATTTCCTGCGAATGCTTTTTTCGGGACTCCAATATGAAAGAAGCATGTTCTAATTATTGACTGGGCTAACACATCAAGTAAGAGAGCATTGAATGAACCTAATAATCTATATATATATATATATATATATATATATATATATATATATATATATATATATATATATATATATATATATATATATATATATATATATATATATATATATATATATATGTGAACACCCCTTCAAATGAATGGATTCGGCTACTTCAGCCACACCCGTTACTGACATGTATATCAAATCGAGCACACATCCATGAAATCTCCATAGACAAACATTTCAGTGGAATGGCATTACTGAAGGGCTCAGTGACTTTCAACGTGGCACCGTCATAGGATGCTACCTTTCCAACAAGTCAGTTCGTAAAATGTATGCCCTGCTATAGCTGCCCCGATCAACTGTAAGTGCTGTTATTGTGAAATGGAAAAGTCTAGGCGCAAAGTGGAAAATCGTCTGTCCTTGGTTGCAACACTCACTACCGAGTTCCAAACTGCTCTGGAAGCAAAGTCAGCACAATAACTATTTGTCCGGAGCTTCATTAAATAGGTTTCCATGACCGAGCAGCTGCACACAAGCCTAAGATGACCATGCGCAATGCCAAGCATCGGCTGGAGCGGTGTAACGCTCACTGCCATTGGACTCTGGAGCAGTGGAAACGAGTTCACTGAAGTGATGAATAACGCTTCACCATCTGGCTTTGGCAGATGTGGATGCTAGGAGAACACTACCTGCCTGAATGCATATTGCCAACTGTAAGGTTTGGTGGAGCACGAATAATGGTCTGGGGCAGTTTTTCATGGTTCAGAATTGGCCACTTAGCTCCAATGAAGGGAAGTTGTAACACTAAAACATTCTAGATGATTCTGTGCTTCCAACTTTGTGGCCACAGTTTGGGGAAGGCCCTTTCCTGTTTTAGCATGCCTCCATGCACAAAGTGAGGTCCATACAGAAATGGTTTGTCGAGATCGGTGTAGAACAATTAGAATGTTCTGCACAGAACCCTGACCTCAACCACATCGAACACCTATGGGATGAATTGGAACGCCGACTTTGAGCCAGTGCCCGACCTAATAAATGCTTGTGGCTGAACGAAAGCAAGTCCCTGCAGCAATGTTCCAACATCTAGTGGAAAGCCTTCCCATAGGAGTAGAGGCTGTTAGAGCAGCAAAGAGGGGACCAACTCCATATTAATGCCCATGATTTTTGAATGAGATGTTCGACGAGCAGGTGTCCACATACTCTTGGTCATGTAGTGTATGATGATTGAAAGATCGGAGAGTGAACACGGTCATTAATCAGGATGTACAAAACAAATTTATCAGGCCTCATCAGATATTAATTCCAAAGTGAGGTATTGAGAAAAAAGATATTTAACACAGAAGAATGAGTCAATTATGACTATTCTGACCCCTCGTGTTTAATCATACTTCCTATAATATACAGCAGTGTTTCGCAACTCCGGTCCTTGAGTACCCCCAACAGCACATCTTTTTGTTTTGGCCCCGGACAAGCACATGTCAAATCATTTCTAAGCCTTTGACAATTTGAATCGGTTGATTTTGTCCACAGCTACAATAAAATTGTGAGCTGTTGGGGGTATTGGAGGACTGGAGCTGGGCTGTTGGGGGTACTGGAGGACCGGAGATGGGCAACACTGATATACAGTATGACCTAAAGCTAACTGCCAAATAAAGAAACACTTGAGTAAATGAGGGATACAAAGTATATTGAAAGTTCCGAAGTTAAAACAGCAATTAACATCCCGTCATGCTTAGGGACATGTATAAAAACGCCCAGTTTCTCATTTCTCAGTGACTTTGAAAGAGGTGTCTCAAAGGAGCATAAGGGGTTTCATGTACGCGTCTGTGTCTCTCAGACACTAACTCTCAACCCAATTGAACACTTATGGGAGATTCTGGAGCAGCGCGTGAGAGCACTTTCCACCACCATCAAAACACCAAATTATGGAATATCTCATGGAAGAATAAGTCACTCCAACAGAGTTCCAGACACTTGTAGAATTTATGCCAAGGTGCATTGAAGCAGTTCTGGCGGCATGTGGTGGACCAACGCCCTATTAAGACACTTTATCTTGGTTTTTCCTTTATTTTGGCAGTTACCTTTACATGATCAGTTGAAGTAATACTAACATACTGTAAACTACATACCTAATGAGTATATACTACATACTATATACACTATTAGTTCATTTTAGTATACTGTAAACAAACAGTATGCTTTCAGTTGAGCGTACTAGCTCTTCGCCTGTCTACCGGGAGTTGATGCTGTTGCTATGCAACCTTTTGCTAGCTACAGTGGCTTGCGAAAGTATTGACCCCCTTGCCATTTTTCCTATTTTGTTGCCTTACAACCTGGAATTAAAATAGATTTTGGGGGGTTTGTATAATTTGATTTACACAACATGCCTACCACCTCGAAGATGCAAAATATTTTTTCTTGCGAAACAAGCAAGAAATAAGACAACAAAAACAGAAAACTTGAGCGTGCATCATTCCTTCAATTCTGACTAGTTTCCCAGTCCCTGCCGATGAAAAACAGCCCCACAGCATGATGCTGTCACCACCATGATGGTGTTCTCGGGGTGATGAGAGGTATTGGATTTGAGCCAGACATAGCGTTTTCCTTGATGGCCAAAAAGCCATCTGACCAGAGTACCTTCTTCCATATGTTTGGGGAGTCTCCCACATGCCTTTTGGCGAACACCAAAAAGGTTTGCTTATTTTTTTCTTTAAACAATGGCTTTTTTCTGGCCACTCTTCCATAAAGCCCAGTACGGCTTCAAGTGGTCCTATGGACAGATACTCCAATATCCGTTGTGGAGCTTTGCAGCTCCTACAGGGTTCTCTTTGTTGCCTCTCTGATTAATGCCCTCCTTGCCTGGTCCGTGAGTTTTGGTGGGCAGCCCTCTCTTGGCAGGTTTGTTCTGGTGCCCTATTCTTTCAATTTTTTAATAATGGATTTAATGGTGCACCGTTGGATGTTCAAAGGTTCTGATATTTTTTTTTTAGAACCAACGCTGATCTGTACTTCTCCACAACTTTGTCCTTGACCTATTTGGACAGCTCCTTGGTCTTCATGGTGCCGCTTGCTTGGTGGTGCCCCTTGCTTAGCGGTGTTGCAGACTCTGGCGCCTTTCAGAACAGGTGTATATATATATATTTCGGGGCACCACTTTTCCGTTTTTTATTTTTTTGAAATAAGTTTTTTCCCTAATTTCTCTTCACCAATTTGGACTATTTTGTGTCCATTACATGAAATCCAAATAAAAATCCATTTAAATTATAGGTTGAATTGCAACAAAATAGGAAAAACGCAAGGGGGATGAATACTTTTGCAAGGCACTGTAGTTAGCCTAACAACTTACTAGTTAGACATTTTACGACTTCGGGTGTGTTCTTAAATTCAATATGGAGTGCCAAAGTGCGCTCGCAAATTCAGAGCGTTGTCAGATTGTCCGTTTGTAAATTTACAGCCTTTCACTCTCCAAGTGCACACTGGACGCTCAGGCCGAGGGGTAGGGTTGATTTGAGCGTTCTGACCTTACAACGGCAGTCAAGCACCCAAGCTAACTATGGCTAGCTTGCTAGCTACTTCCAGACACAAATGAGGCCACTCTGACCATTTTACTCGCCCTAGCAGAGCATGACTGCAACTGTGCTACTGGCAACCATTTAAGTAAGTTTTTTTAGCCTACGTTTACTGACACCTGCAATAATCAACCGGTGTTGAGCATTCGTAAATTCATTATTCTACGCTCTGGTACACTCAGACCAGAGTGCTCTGAAATCGGAGTAGGTAGCCAGAGAAAATTTACGAAAGCACCCGAATGTCCATTGAGAACGCACAACGACGATACTATACCATTTAGCTAAGCTAAGAATGACGGGAATAAGCAAGTCAATAAACGTTGGATAGTTAGATAGCCTAAAGTTAATATACTGGCAAGTTTTATGTATAAGTAGCCAACTAACGTTAGGTAGCTAGCTAACATACTGCTGTGTGATATGCTATGTGGTTCATAAGGACAGAATAGCTAACAAATTGTCAGCCAACATAACGTGTAAGGTAACGTATTTGAAAAGTCATTACATTGATAAATATTCTGAACATTGTCATAATTAGTTAAAACAATGAATTTGTATCCGCTCTCGTACTTCGGCTGGATATTTTCCGACATTTTCTGAAAAAGATGTGAAGCCACGCCCATTTCCTGAATAATTGCATTATGGGCCCTAAAGCACGTAAAACTTCATATCTTGGCGAATTTAGTACAACATCCGGGAACTTTTGGCATACTATGCCCATACTATGACCTATAAGAATTCTATATACTCAATTCACATCACAAATAGTTGGGTTATTTTTTTTTTATCCGTTATTTTACCAGGTAAATTGACTGAGAACACGTTCTCATTTACAGCAACGACCGGGGGAATAGTTACAGGGGAGAGGAGCGGGGTGAATGAGCCAATCGTAAACTGGGGATTATTAGGTGACCGTGATGGTTTGAGGGCCAGATTGGGAATTTAGCCAGGACACCGGGGTTAACACCTCTACTCTTACGATAAGTGCCATATGACCTATAATGGCCCCAGAGAGTCAGGAGATCAATTTAACGCCCCATCCGAAAGACGGCACCCTACACAGGGCTGGGGAATTGGGATATTATTTTTTATTTTATTTTTTTTAGACCAGAGGAAAGAGTGCCTCCTACTGGCCCTCCAGCAGCATCTGGTCTCCCATCCAGGGACTGACCAGGACCAACCCTGCTTAGCTTCAGAAGCAAGTCAGCAGTGGTATGCAGGGTGGTATGCTGCTGGCATTAGTGCGGTTAGTATGAGTATTCGAACACTGCTATTGTCATGTTAGTACATAGCTCCAGAATGTGATTGTCTCTTGGACAGAGTGAGCATCATTGGACACATCATCCAGCTAAAGGAGAGCCGACCACACAAGATGTCCACGTAGCAAAATATTTCAAACGTTAAAAAAGTGTTTCTGACATCTGGTTAGGCAACCCTAACCCCAAATAACATAAACAAGACTCACACTCTATGGAGAGAAGACCATAACTGCAGTGATCAATGCATGTCAGACTGTATGGAGAAACTAACTTAAGTGATCAATGGCTTGTCAGACTCCCTATGTTTCACTGCACAACACGACCTCAACAAACAAGACAATATCTTCCTTCCAGCTCTTTATTTAGGTGCATGGGAAGGGCAATATTTTTTTCTCTGGAACAGACTCACTTATTAGCCTTTTCTCTCTCGACGTTCTTTTCACCTGTCAGCACTTTCTGTTAGTTCCCAGAAGGGGGAGAAGTGGCCACTTCTTCAGACATACTGTAATTGAGAAAGCTTGGTGACACGGGTGTTTCTAATCTCATTAGATGGAGAAAAATACTGGTTTGTCTTTAAAAACTTGTCTGCCTTTATCTAGCAAGGGTAAATTAATGTTCATTATTCACTTCTCTTTTTGTTGCATGCTTGAGGTGCAATTTTGAATTTTTTTATTTTATTTATTTATTTCACCTTTTTTACCAGCTAGGCTAGTTGAGAACAAGTTCTCATTTACAACTGCGACCTGGCCAAGATAAAGCATAGCAGTGTGAACAGACAGCAACACAGAGTTACACATGGAGTAAACAAGTCAATAACACAGTAGAATATTTTTTTTTAAGTTAAAAAAAGGAGTCTATGTAAATTGTGTGCAAAAGGCATGAGGAGCTAGGCGAATAAATACAATTTAGCAGATTAACACTGGAGTGATAATTGATCAGATGGTCATGTGCAGGCAGAGATACTGGTGTGCAAAAGAGCAGAAAAGTAAATAAATAAAAACAGTATGGGGATGAGGTAGGTAAATTGGGTGGGCTATGATCAGTGAGATACACCTGCTGGAGCGCGTGCTACGGGTGGGTGTTGCCATCGTGACCAGTGAACTGAGATAAGGCGGAGCTTTTCCTAGCACGGACTTGTAGATGACCTGGAGCCAGTGGGTCTGGCAACGAATATGTAGCGAGGACCAGCCGACTAGAGCATACAGGCCGCAGTGGTGGGTGGTATAAGGTGCTTTAGTAACAAAGCGGATGGCACTTTGATAAACTGCATCCAGTTTGCTGAGTAGAGTATTGGAAGCCATTTTGTAGAGGATATCGCCGAAGTCGAGGATCGGTAGGATAGTCAGTTTTACTAGGGTAAGTTTGGTGGCGTGAATGAAGGAGGCTTTGTTGCGAAATAGTAAGCCGATTCTAGATTTGATTTTGGATTGGAGATGTTTGATATGAGTCTGGAAGGAGAGTTTACAGTCTAGCCAGACACCTAGGTACTTATAGATGTCCACATATTCTAGGTCGGAACCATCCAGGGTGGTGATGCTAGTCGGGCGTGCGGGTGCAGGCAGCGAACGGTTGAAAGCATGCATTTGGTTTTACTAGCGTTTAAGAGCAGTTGGAGGCCACGGAAGGAGTGTTGTATGGCATTGAAGCTCGTTTGGAGGTTAGATAGCACAGTGTCCAAGGAAGGGCCAGAAGTATACAGAATGGTGTCGTCTGCGTAGAGGTGGATCAGGGAATCGCCCGCAGCAAGAGCAACATCATTGATATATACAGAGAAAAGAGTCGGCCTGAATTTAACCCTGTGGCACCCCCATAGAGACTGCCAGAGGACCAGACAACATGCCCTCCGATTTGACACACTGAACTCTGTCTGCAAAGTAGTTGGAGAAACAGGCAAGGCAGTCATTAGAAAAACCGAGGCTACTGAGTCTGCCGATAAGAATATGGTGATTGACAGTGAGTCGAAAGCCTTGGCCAGGTCGATGAAGACGGCTGCACAGTACTGTCTTTTATCGATGGCGGATATGATATCGTTTAGTACCTTTCGCGTGGCTGAGGTGCACCCGTGACTGGCTCGGAAACCAGATTGCACAGCGGAGAAGGTACGGTGGGATTCGAGATGGTCAGTGATCTGTTTGTTGACTTGGCTTTGGAAGACCTTAGATAGGCAGGGCAGGATGGATATAGGTCTGAAACAGTTTGGGTCCAGGGTGTCTCCCCCTTTGAAGAGGGGGATGACCGCGGCAGCTTTCCAGTCCTTGGGGATCTCAGACGATATGAAAGAGAGGTTGAACAGGCTGGAAATAGGGGTTGCGACAATGGCGGCGGATAGTTTCAGAAATAGAGGGTCCAGATTGTCAAGCCCAGCTGATTTGTACGGGTCCAGGTTTGCAGCTCTTTCAGAACATCTGCTATCTGGATTTGGGTAAAGAAGAAGCTGGGGAGGCTTGGGCGAGTAGCTGCAGGGGGGTGGGGGGGGGGGGGGGGGGCTGTTGGCCGAGGTTAGAGTAGCCAGGAGGAAGGCATGGCCAGCCGTTGGGAAATGCTTGTTGAAGTTTTCAATTATCATGGATTTATCGCTGTTGACCGTGTTACCTAGCCTCAGTGCAGTGGGCAGCTGGGAGGAGGTGCTCTTGTTCTCCATGGACTTTACAGTGTCACAGAACTTTTTGGAGTTAGAGCTACAGGATGCAAATTTCTGCTTGAAAAAGCTGGCCTTTGCTTTCATGACTGACTGCGTGTATTGGTTCCTGACTTCCCTGAACAGTTGCATATCGCGGGGACTATTCGATGCTATTGCAGTCCGCCACAGAATGTTTTTTGTGCTGGTCGAGGGCAGTCAGGTCTGGAGTGAACCAGGGGCTATATCTGTTCTTAGTTCTGCATTTTTTGAACGGAGCATGCTTATCGAAGATGGTGAGGAAGTTACTTTTAAAGAATGACCAGGCATCCTCAACTGACTGGATGAGGTCAATATCCTTCCAGGATACCCGGGCCAGGTTGATTAGAAAGGCCTGCTCGCAGAAATGTTTTAGGGAGCGTTTGACAGTGATTAGGGGTGGTCGTGACTGTGGACCCGTAGCGGATACAGGCAATGAGGCAGTGATCGCTGAGATCCTGATTGAAGACAGCGGAGGTGTATTTGGAGGGCCAGTTGGTCAGGATAACGTCTATGAGGGTGCCCTTGCTTACAGATTTAGGGTTGTACCTGGTGGGTTCCTTGATGATTTGTGTGAAATTGAGGGCATCTAGCTTAGATTGTAGGACCGCCGGGGTGTTGAGCATATCCCAGTTTAGGTCACCTAACAGAACAAACTCTGAAGCTAGATGGGGGGTGATCAATTCACAAATGGTGTCCAGGGCACAGCTGGGAGCTGAGGGGGGTCGGTAGCAGGCGGCAACAGTGAGAGACTTATTTCTGGAGAGATTCATTTTTAAAATTAGAAGTTCTAACTGTTTGGGAATGGACCTGGAAAGTAAGACATTATTTTGCAGGCTCTCTCTGCGTAGACTGCAACTCCTCCCCCTTTGGCAGTTCTATCTTGACGGGAAATGTTATAGTTGGGTATGGAAATCTCAGAATTTTTGGTGGCCTTCCTAAGCCAGGATTCAGACACAGCAAGGATATTAGGGTTGGCAGAGTGTGCTGAAGCAGTGAGTAAAACAAACTCATGGAGGAGGCTTCTGATGTTCACATGCATGAAACCAAGGCTTTTTCGATCACAGAAGTCAACAAACGAGGGTGCCTGGGGACATGCAGGGCCTGGGTTTACCTCCACATCACCCACGGAACAGAGGAGGAGTAGAATGAGGGTACGGCTAAAGGCTATCAAAACTGGTCGCCTAGAGCGTTGGGGACAAAGAATAAAAGGAGCAGATTTCTGGGCGTGGTAGAATATATTCAGGGCATAATGCGCAGATAGGGGTATGGTGGGGTGCAGGTACAGCGGAGGTAAGCCCAGGCACTAGGTGATGATATGAGAGGTTGTATCTAAATAAATAAAATGCACCTTTTCAGACCTCAAAAGTGGTCTAATTTAAATGTAAGAGAAATGTCAGTGAAAGACAGTGTTACGATATGCTGTTATGAAATGGTTAAGAGATGCTTGTTTTAATTACTTCAAAAGAACCCAAAACGTAACTACTACCATTAATTGCTAGGTTGTTTTTAATACACACAAGGAAAACAACAGAGCGTAAAGTATGACCAGTCTTTAGAAGACAAAGAGCTACTAATGTCTCAGTGTCGATGTACTCACCTTCCCAGGGGGCTTTCCTCCCCTCCTGGCTGCCATGGATACCAGGATGCAGAGCAGGGCTGAGGAGAGGGCCACTGCCCCGAACACCAGTCCCCAGGAGAGGCTGCAGAAGTAACAGGAGCTCTCGGCCGAGGTGCACACCAGCACGTGCACGGAGGAGAGGAGCAAGCACAGCAGGTAGAAGGGCAGCGAGAGCAGAGCAGAGGACACAGGGAGATCCACCTCTGAGGCACTGCTCAGTGCCTCGGGCATGGCCAGCAGCAGGAGGAGAAGGAGCTGGAAAGAGAAAGGGGAATGCACACACACTCAGAAAATCCTGGAATTAAATAAAAACAGACTCAATGGTGTATTTACATATGCATGCAGATACAGCACTAACACCAGACAGACCAAGCTCATCTCTATTGTTGCAACTGTTGAGTCAAACAGTAAAGGAAACAGCAGATGGAAAGAGATGGATGGATAGATGGGCAAGCTATGAGGTAACACTTGAGTCAAGGGTCCGCAAGTAGAGTGTGAGGGTACAGAGAACAGACATTTGTCAATCCGTGGTTGATGTGGCTTGGATTGAGTCAAAGCTAAAACATCATTTGTGTGCTTCTCGATATTTGCATTTGGATTGACTAAAGTCTTTCAACTGGAACCTTTGAATGTGCCATCTTGGAAGCAAATATGCAAGCTCTTTCTTTTCAAATTAAACACCAGAGACACGTGTTCCATGTCCTTTGCTACGCAGTTCCCTTTTTCGTCCCATCTCTACGGACTAAATCTATCAGGGACGGTGCACTAGAAAGATGACTAGTTGCTTTGTCCTTGAGTACTGACTGTAACAAAATGCTGACAAGTCCAACTTTTTCTTTTGAAAACAGCCTCTTTTCTCTCTCTTTGCATCTTTCACTTATTTCTTCCAGATGGGAGGCAGTCACCTCTGAGGGACACTTCTTAGTTTCAATTCAGAGTTAGGGATATTTTTTATCAACTTTCCCCACTGCTCCCAATAATGCTCACTGGGGAGTCTATACAGAGCGTTCTATGTCATGCTAGAATTAGCATTTTTATCTCTGATAAGAAATAAGTAACTTGAAGGAAAACAGTCTAAAAGCGTGAACATGACAGCAAAGCCAGTGAATTCAAATGGAAAACAGTACAAACTGGAATTATGACTTGTGAGTACAATATTTACCATTTCTAAGCAAATTCTAAAAGTGGATGCAAACGTATATATTTTTTTAATCGACAGTTAAATATCCCAATATTATTTTGGATGATATTTTATTGATACTTTGACGCAACCTATTGTTTTTTAAAAGCCAACGCTACGCGACTGTACCTACGCCAAAACTATTTTTCAACCTATAGCTTGTTCTCCATCTTCTTTTTAAATAGTGGGCCAACGTGTTTTCAGGAATTTTATCTCCCTGACTGATCAAAACTCGCTTTCTCATGGCTCTCTTGTCTCTCTGCAGCAGATATATGGTGAGCAATATGTTTGGAACATCAAATCGCAATACATTTAGAATCGTGAGAATTGCAATAAGTTATCGTATTGACAGTATGGTGATAATATCATGAGGTCCCTGGCAGTTCCCAGCCCTATTCTAAACCCATGAGGTTATAACATACAGTATATTTTATAAAAACAGCTCTACCAATGATCCAAAACAGTCCTACGTTAAGTCAAACCCTTACACAAGGAATGCAAGAGAGCAGTTGCCAACACGTTCTGTGATTGTTACAATTATTGTTTTCAGCTTCTACCGCAAAATTACCTTTTTGCATATTAAAGCCTCTTCTCCAAGATTAAATGATCAAAACATATTGAAATGCACATTAGTTGTGACTGCAACAGTCAGTGCGGCAGATTTAGCTTTGTTAATTTGTTTTGAAGGGAACGTGTGGGAATTGCCCCATTCAATATCGTTCACGTGGCAGAATCGTTGTACAAGCCAAGGAATGTTGTAAAGTTGTACAGTTACCGCGAGCCCCTTCGGCCCCAGAAAAAGTTTACTTGGAGAAATGCTTGCTCAACAAAGAGCAGTAGAGATCTGTTCCAACTGTCGAATTCTTCTCACACTAGCTCAAGGTCATTTAAATAATTGAAGGCTATATCAACACTATGTAAACCATGGGCTTTAATAAAGTGAAGCGTAATATCAACATTACATTTGTTTCATTAATATTGATTGTGTTCTATGAATATGCCTAGTCTAGATTTTGGGTCTCTTCAGGAGCAAAATTGGCATCTTAAAATGCTAATATATTTGGATGTGGGATCTTTATGGATGTAGGTACCTCATCCCAACAGTTTAGAATGCTAAGTGCTTATTTAGGCCAATGCCATACAACATAGAAACCATCAGCAATATAACACCATGGTCACACACCATACCATGCACTGGCATGCATATATACTGTACTTAACAGTTTGGGTATGTAGAAAAGTGTCCCTAATCATGATGCTTTTCTCAGGAATGCTGAAATGTTTGTGTTGCTCTCAACAACCCCCATTCTGTCACACCTCTGGGAAGCTGTTGTGATGACATCCTTTAGGTCTGATATCTGATTGGAAGCTCCCAGACATTTCTTGATAGTATTTTCCTGTAACTCAACAGTCCTGCTTGCACAGTGCTAAATTGTCCATATACACATATGGAGTCAGATAATATATGAATAGACTTTGTTAATATAGAAATTGCATAGTGTTATTACGGGTCACATGTGAGGTATATATACACAAGATATTATTCACTACAGCCTCACCACCACCACCCTCATCAGGAAAATTCCTGCCCCCTGATCCTTGGCCCACTCCCAGCTCCGGGGTGTTGTTTCCCCTGGGTACAGATCTAGGATCAGTTTCCCTTCAAGCCTAACCTTAGCAATTTGTGAGGAAAATTACAAACTGACAAGCATCTAGGGGCAACACCCCAATACCCACCTGGAAGACAAGGACCATGCCCACCACCATGGAATATATGTCATATTTGCCCAGCTGCTTGCTGAGGGCTTCACTCATGGCCCTGAGGGCCTCCAGGTACTGCTTGAACACCTTCTTCCCCATGTTGGTCAGCACCTCTGATGTGTTGCCCTCCACCACCAGCTTCACCCAGTTACCATGGGACTTCTCTGCCACACGGAACTGCTCATAGCCCTCCTCTGTGGGAGAGATATGAGAGGAGGGAGAGAGAGATGAGAGGAGGGCGAGGAATGGAAGGTGTAATGACAAAATGTGGGTTTGTGATATAATATGCATATTAATAAATCAATCAATTACACATCATGAACAATAAACAAACTACTACTGCTACTACTGGAAGTCGCACACGTAGACAAAACATAACTAAATGTATCACCTTTAAAGACTATTGTATATATTTAAAATTACACAATGACATGCTAATAGTTAATCTTGTGGTAGAAAAAAAACACAGGTAATCATTTACACATTTACTCTCAAATAATTTGCGATGGAGACTTGGAGTAACGCATTATCAATCAACTGCACTTAAATGAAGTGGCCCAACAGTACATTCACTCCATATCATTTGTATGCAGGTGTATAGCTCCATTAGTATCGAGGTTGCCAACTCGGATCCAACTCATAATGGTCAGGATTAGGGTTGCACATTATGGGGAATATTCAGGAGGTTGAAACTTTCCGTGGGAATTAACGGGAATATATGGGAAAATATGCAAATTAATATTCATGTTTTTTGCATTGGATATATTTACCATATCATATGGAAACAGAAACATAAACCTTTTACCTAATCATAATTGCAAATGATGAAATCCTTCCAATAGAAATACAAAACAACAATTTAGTCACGAATTTAACTTTAAATGAGTTGACTCTTCACATGGGATGATTTCACTGAACAACAAAATAAAGGGAATATTGAATGATCCCCAATGATCCATCGCATCACCCAAAAACATTTCCAACATACATCTGTAAAATGAGAGTCTAAAAACTAAAGCTTTAGTTGTCTTCCTTTCAGGCTCCCATGTCTTCTCCCTGGACCTCCTCAATGTCCACCACTTGAACAGCAGACTCTGAGGCCTCATCTTCACTGTCACTTTCCAACCTTGTTGAGGATGGCTTGTTATCAGGCTCAAAAAAAAAATCAAACAAGCCCACATGGCCACCAATTTTTCAACTCTTGTATTGGTCAACCTGTTGCGTGCCTTGGTGTGCGTGTTCCCAAACAAGGACCAGTTGCGCTCTGAGGCGGCTGATGTTGGTGGGATTTGGAGGATGATGGAGGCAACAGGGGAAAGAGCCTCAGATCCACCAAGTCCCTTCCACCAGGTGGCTGATGAGATATCTTGGCACAACTGCGATATTGCATCTCCATCCCAAAGCCCTTGCTTGGAAGTGTACTTCGCCAGACTGCCAAGAACCTTGCCCTCATCCAGGCCAAGGTGGCGAGACACAGTAGTGATGACACCATAGGCCTTGTTGATCTCTGATGCTCTTTCCAGCAAAGTTGGGGTTCAACATGTACGCTGCAGCGTGACTGGGCTTCAGGCAGAAGTCTTCACGCTTTTTGATGCATTTCAGAACTACAGTTTCCTCTGCTTGGAGCAACAGCGAAGTGGGCAGGGCAGTACGGATTTCTTATCTTACATCTGCAAGCAGAGTCTGAACATCAGACAGGATGGCATTGTCTCCCTCAATCCGTGCAATGGCTCCTGCTATATGTTTCAGGAGTTTCAAACTGCTTACCAATCTCTCCAAAATACATCATCCAGGAGGATCCCCTTGATGGGGCTGTCCATATCGGCAGACTGTGATATGGCCACTTCTTGGAGAGACTGCTTCCCCTCCAGGAGACTGTTAAACATGATGACAACTCCACCCCAATGGGTGTTGCTGGGCAGTTTCAATGTGGTGCTCTTATTCTTCTCACTTTGCTTGGTGAGGTAGATTGCTGCTATAACTTGATGACCCTTCACATACCTAACCATTTCCTTGGTTCTCTTGAGGAGTGTATCCATTGTTCTCAGTGCCATGATGTCCTTGAGGAGCAGATTCAATGCATGAGCAGCACAGCCAATGGGTGTGATGTGAGGGTAGGACGCCTCCAATTTAAACCAAGCAGCCTTCGTGTTCGCAGCATTGCAAATACCGTCTATGGTCCAAGGTCATTGATGTTTGCCTTCAGCTCATCTGCAATGTAGAGACCAGTGTGTCTGTTGTCCCTTGTGTCTGTGCTCTTGTAGAATACTGGTTGAGGGGCGGAAATTATGGGGTGGAGACGATGTAGTTAATTATTCCTTGCCCACGAACAGTCGACCACCCATCAGAGATGATTGCAATGCAGTCTGCTTTCTATTTGATTTGCTTGACCTTCACTTGAACTCAGTTGAACTCTGAATCCAGCAAATTAGTAGATAAAGCATGTCTGGTTGGAGGGGTGTATGCTGGGTGAAGAACATTCAGAAATCTCTTCCAATACACATTGCCTGTTAGCTTCAGAGGTGAACCAGTTGCACACACAGCTCAAGCAAGACATTCATCAGTATTTCTCTGACTATGTTCCTCCATTCAGTCAAAAAAAACTTCTGATTCCAGGAGGACCATGAGCTGTTCCTATCGATAAGGTATCTGATTCATCATTTTCACCTCGAAAAGAAGTAGAGGGACTTTTGTTAGAGGTTGATTGTTGTGAGTGCTGAGGGAACTTCATGCACTTGGCCAGATGATTCTGCATCTTTGTTGCATTCTTCACATATGACTTGGCACAGTATTTGCAAATGTACACAGCCTTTCCTTCTAAATTAGCTGCAGTGAAATGTCTCCACACATCAGATAGTGCCCGTGGCATTTTCCTGTACAGATTAGATAAAATTAGTTTAAAAAAAACAACAAATACAATATTATGTACAGATAAATAGTTAAGCAGTTAGATTAAACAACTCCTTTGCAAGATACATGTTTTAAAATTAAACATGTATGGAATTAACACTCAGTTAGCAGGCTCAAGCAAACTAAAACCCACATGGTAGCAAAAACTAACTAGCAGAAATTGTTAAGTTAAAAATAAACACACTTTGCCATAGGCTCCTATTCACTAGTTAACAACAAATAATGTATGTCATATAAAATATATTCACCCCACCCAGTATTGTCATTAAAAATTACCAGAAGCATGTAGTCCTTGGCTCAGACAGCATAGTAGTGTGGGCTCAATAGCATCTCATTAGTGTGCAAGATCTTGAGAATCAGCTGTACATGTGATGGAAGAATGCACTGTGCATGCAGAGTGCAAGGTGGACAAACAAAAACCCACAAATTCTGACAAACTCCAAGCATTGATTATGCAAGAATGGGCTACCATCAGTCAGGATGTGGCTCAGAAGTTAATTGACAGCATGCCAGGGCGGATTTCAGAGGTCTTGAAAAAGAAGGGTGAACACTGCAAATAGACTCTTTGCATCACCTTCATGTAATTGTAAATAAAAGCCTTTGACACTTATGAAATGCAAGTATGCAAGTATAAACACAATGGGACCACGCAGCCGTCATACCGCTCAGGAAGGAGATGCATTCTGTCTCCTACAGATGAACGTACTTTGGTGCGAAAAGTGCAAATCAATCCCAGAACAACAGCAAAGAACCTTGTGAAGATGCTGGTGGAAACCTGTTACAAAAGTATCTATATCCACAGTAAAACGAGTCCTATATCGACATAACCTGAAAGGCCACTCAGCAAGGAAGAAGCCACTGCTTCTAAACGGCCATTAAAAAAGCCAGACTATGGTTTGCAACTGCATATGGGGACAAAGATCGTACTTTTTGGAAAAATGTCTTCTGGCATGATGAAAAAAAAACAGAACTGTTTGGCCATAATGACCATTGTTATGTATGGAGGAAAAAGGGGGAGGCTTGCAAGCCGAAGACCACCATCCCAACCGTGAAGCACGTGGGTGGCAGCATCATGTTGTGGGGGTGCTTTGCTACAAGAGGGACTGGTGCACTTCACAAAATAGATGGCATCATGAGGTAGGGAAAACTATGTGGATATATTGAAGCAACATCTCAAGACATCAGCAAGTTAAAGCTTGGTCGCAAATGGGTCTTCCAAATGGACAATGACCCCAGGCATATTTCCAAAGTTGTGGCAAAATGGCTTAAGGACAACAAAGTCAAGGTATTGGAGTGGCCATCACAAAGCCCTGACCTTAATCCTATATAACATTTGTGGGCAGAACTGAAAAAGCGTGTGTGAGCAAGGAGGCCTACAAACCTGACTCAGTTACACCAGCACTGTCAGGAGGAATGGGCCAAAATTCACCCAACTTATTGTGGGAAGCTTGTGGAAAGCTACCCAAAATGTTTGACCAAAGTTAAACAATTTAATGGCAATGCTACCAAATACTAATTGAGTGTATGTAAAATTCTGACCCACTAGGAATGTGATGAAAGAAATAAAAGTTGAAAGAAATCTCTCTCTACTATTATTCTGACATTTCACATTCTTAAAATAAAGTGGTGATCCTAACTAACATAAGACAGGATATTTATACTAGGATTAAACATCAGCATTTGTGTAAAACTGAGTTCAAATGTATTTGGCCTACGGTGTATGTAATCTTCCGACTCCAACTGTACATACATAATGTGGTGAGACTCGAGTCGCCCCATCAGCTGGAAGATGGTGTCCCTTTTTGGTCAGTGTCATTAGAGGAATGGGAGAGCGGAGGGATGTTGAGAGGCGAACCCTCAGTCTGCTGCTCTCTCCCTCCTGTGAGACTGACCATCAGATGCAGGCACCATCAGCCCATGATCTATTACCGGTGTGACCATGTAACCTACCTCAAATTTGGAAATATAATATAAAACAATGGCCCGAACAACAATGGATTGGAAGGGCAATTCAAGCAAAGCCAATATGCGGTCATAATGTATTGGGCCTATGACTTACTGCACAAACCTCATTGCTACAGTACTGTTTGTATTTGGTTAATGTTGCATAGGCTTATGTTTAAATGATGCATTTTGACTCAGAAAAGGTTGGTGGCCACTGTTCTAGAGTTTTTCCTGTTAACACTATCAACGTTTCCCTTTACTGTGGCAATTGTGATCGAATCATTGTAATATTAGCCACCTTGAATGCAACATAACAAAACAAAATGAATTATTGAAGAGATTTTGCTGTAGGCAGAAAGCATCAGAGTAGGATTCTTTTACATAGACAAGCACAACTCAGACAATACTCTACACAGACCAGTGTAGCATAAACAAATCCGAGCTGCAGGAGGCCTATATGCAAATAGACCTTTGCCATATATGGATCTGTGCCATTTACATTGAACTGGACTGTGTTCACAGCATTAGCTGTCATGAGTAGATGCACTTGTTTTGAGATCAAAGTGAAAGCTGCATGTAGCCACGTGTGCACATTTAGTTCATATCCTTTGCTCGTTAGTGAGTTATTAGCCCAGTTATAGATCATTTGTAGTCAGCAATAGGGGAGTGATTGCTTCCTACAAGAGCACAAAACGTGTACATTTCTACGCATCTTTGAAAAGCGAGTCAGGTAGATAACTTTTTTTTCGTCTTAACGGGGCAGTGTTGTATTTTGAGACAGGAATGAATAAGCTAAGTAGCCAATATGTAGACAGTATCATATGTTGTCTGGTTCTCTGTAATAATGGTATGGGACTAATAATGCATTTTCATTTTGTAAAGTGGCTTCTTGCATAAAACAACACAATGACATATTCAGTCACCTCCTTGGTCTGAAGGACAAATGGATGAACAGGTTAATGTCAAGCCCTGCATGTTTTTTTTCTGAAGTCTCATGGAATGTAGGCCTAGATTGAACACCACACATTGGCTTCTACTGTAGGCTGAATGATAGTACAGCTATTTCCAGGTTAAAATGTTATGGGATGCATTTTCTCTATTGTTTTTTCATGTTAGGCCACTCTGGTAGGTCTAAATTATGATCAAATAGCCACAGAAGCCTACATCGCCACTGTTAAAACTAACTTAACTGGATACAGCCTCAGTGTTCACAGTAAACGCACGCTGAGTTTGCACAACATTTTCACAACATTCAAGCTTGCTCTTAGCAGACCTGAAATTTGCTCGGTGATGAAGAAATGACAGGGAACATTGACAGTGACCATGGTCATTTGGCTGACAAATAACAGTTATCCAAAATTGCATGACCATAACAGCCCTAACTTTGGGAACAATGGCATTCAAAAGTAGAGTATAATATAGAACAGCCTTTCTTCGTTTTGGCTTTATTCTAATGTTCTAGAATTCACACTACTTGACTTTTTCCTGATCTGAATAATATGAGCATAACTATGATAAATGGTGATTGTGATTATGTCAGACACAGGAATGGAGGTGGAAATATTAGAGCCTTCAGCAATGGGCATGAATAAAACAATACAGATGGCCCTCTGTCAGAAAGAAAAGGAAGAGGGATGGGTCAGAAGATAGCTGAAGGCCACAAGATGCCGGAGGTTATTAGCAAACCAAAGATAAATTAAAAAGACAGAGTGAGAGACATAGGCTGTATACTCTAATGTGAACTTTCATTACCCTATAGTAGTGCTGAGCGATTAACTGACATTTCGGTGGTTTTTAAACAACTAATGACGATGTCAGTTTAATTATTTGAATTCCATTTTGTTCTGTTTTTTTTCTGTGAGCTCAATGAGCAGTTTAACTAAAGATAAATCAGATCCAACCTGAACTGTTCAATGATGGTATTCAGCAGTCAAAGTATTCCCTTATTTACTTTGAAGAACTTTTAAAATAGTGATTTTGTCAGAAAGCATAGGCAGCAGCTCTATAGAGGTGAGATGACTTAGAATGAAATAATAGTCATCAAATAAAACAAATGTGATATACACATCAACTGATATATTTTATTAAAGTAATGTAACCAGTTGTACTGCTAAACACCAATTACACAAAACAATAACAAAATCATTAAATGTACTCATTCGGTTACTGTACACTACACAGGGCCCACTTTCCGTCCTGCTCTGGATTTCCCCAACAGAGAAGCGAAGATGACACACCATCCATTTGGCGCCCTTCAACTTTCATTTAATTCATTGATCATGGGCTAGGAGAGATGAATGCCCTAGCCTGGCATGGCCCAGGTTTTTTATTCCCTCTCCACTGTCTCCTAATGGGACTATTATGGCCCTTACTTTCCTCATCGGGCAGCCAGCTAATTGCTGCAGCCAGGCTCTACTCAGAATGGAGAGGGCAGAGAGAAGGCAGGAAGGAGAAGGACAGAGAGAGAATGAACATCTACAGCCTAGAGAGAGAGTGAGAAATAGAGAGATGACTGGAAACGCAGACAGCTCTCTCTAGGCTGTAGAAATTAATTTTCTCAATGTCGTCCTCCCTCCCTTCTCTTGTAAGTAAGCATTTCACGGTAAGGTGTACCTGTTGTATTCGGCGCATGTGACAAATACAATTAGATTTGACTTGAGAAAGAAAAAGAGAGAGAGCAAGGGAGAAGGAAAGCAAGAAACAGGGAATAGGACAGAACGGCAGAGAGGCGATCAGGGAGAGATGGAACAATTAGACCTTGAGAAGTCAGTATAGGTACAGGCGATACAACCCATGGCATACCATTAGTCTCTTCTCCTGAGCAGTATTTAAAATGGACAACATCTATTTTGTATACTGCACAGCCAAACATATTTAATGTACTAGCCTTTCGTTAGTCTCGAAATAACAACCATTTTGTACATTGATAATGCCTACTATTAATAATTAAATTCTTCAGTTATCCCAATTTTGGGAAATGTACAGTTCATTACAGCATATTTGAATGAAACAATGGTTTAGCTTTAGCTGAATCCACAAAAGATGAGACAAGTCAAACATTCTTTGAAAAACATATCAAAAGAAGTGGGACTTGTCAATGAGGCCGAGGGCAGCCCTTCACCTGTAGTAGGTTACATCATTCCAACCAGTGGCGTGTTTCTTCAATAATCAATCCAGTCATATTGCTGAGTCATGAAACCATCAGTGTTATTTTTGCCCTCCCACTGAGGTGGTTGGCCATGTTTTTAGAGAGGGGATGCCACGGCACTTAGGACAGAAATGAGCCTCGTCAGCAAGAAACCAAACCTCTGGTGCCCTCCTCTTCCCCTCATCCATAGCTCCGTACCTCCACTCCAGAGAAACAAATAAATAAGCTCAATCAATCAACCACCAGCGAGACAGATTCCTGCAGACAAAGGAAAGAGGGGGAAGTGCTGTATTGCAATAAGAACTACAGGTTCAATGGACTGATGGCTGGGCTAGGTAAAAAAACAACAACATTCAACTAACTTTAAAATAACATTATTTCCGCACAGGGAGAAAGCATGTTTGAACTCGGCCTAATGTGTAGGAGAGATTTTCTTTGAATCGCACTGTATTTTAGATTAACTGTCTTCAAAGTAATGACTCGGGGATGTCGGGTTTGATATGAAAGCTTCTTTTAGTAATAATACTTGTTCACGTTACATTTAACAACTTTAGATTCTACAGAGCAATGCAGGTAAGATGCTAGCGGAAAGGTCAGCTTAATCACTTTGCACCTGCACATAACTGGCGCGTTAACTCTCTCATTCCTGTCGCAAAAGCGTAATTCAATACTAACCAATACAATTACATATGTAAATAACTGTAAAGAAATGTCTTTAGATACAGCTCAATTAATTAACTTAAACATTAACTCTGTAATACATTAAAGTTACAACACTGTAAGCGTTGGTTTTGTTGAGCATGTGAAGAATTCAAACGTTAATCTCCCCCAAAGTAAGAATACATTTCAGTTCCTTAAATATGACCCTGGATTGTGGTGGTTGTTTCATCTCCTAATCTAAAAACGTAGATTCCAACACCTCTGTTCTATCCAGCATGAGTATTGTCATGACGTTGGCCTGTGGGTTGGTTTATGACTGTCATAAATACCTCTTCCCCCCTTTTTCCTCTCTCTACCCTACTAAGGTTACATTTGCAAAACCCCTTGGTTAACATAGAGATTCTGGGAACGTCAGAATGTGGGGGGAAATTAACTATATTCTGGTAATCCGAACAATTGAACATATGCAGTGGTACTTAATGAATATGATGTCAGTTCGGTTGTCATCTGAGACATTCTCATCAATGATAAGATGACAAACTCCACAGTGGAAAGTCTATACATCAGAGTTATCAAATTCACATGGAATTGTTGTTCAATTTAAATGTTTGAATATTACATTATTTGTGATGGGATGAAATTTGATTTTAGCTTCTAAAATGGGAGATTTGAATTTTCATAAGATAGGGCTGCTCAATCAGTGGCCCTCCCCTGTGAAGGGACAAAGGCTATAAAACTTTTCAAACACACCCTCCTCTTCCTTCCTATATAAGCTCATGACTACAACATAACTATCTGTTCCGCGGATGTGAGATGACGATCCCATGTCAGAATGGTTCAGATAATAACTACAGAACGAAGCAAACATCAGCATGAGCTTTGGTTGCGAATGGTATTAACTTTGAACTCTTATTCACGACAGACGTGATACCTCCTAGCCGTTGAGTTAGCGACCGCAGCTGCAAACGCAGGTTAGGAAGGAACATACAGAGTATCCCATCTACCACACAACGACGTTACTACAACTTATCCAAGTGGCCACCAGAGACATTCTTCAAAGGACAGAGGACTCGGTTTGGCAACACAGCCTTCCACCTACCACCAACCTACTGAAGCGCAGCTCAGAGTAAATATTTATTGCATTTTCCTTTTCCAAATGGGCGGTAATTTAGAATGCATAAGATACTGTATTTACGATAGAACAGCTTCTTCCCTTTGTTCCCCCAGTCTCCCGCTCTTTCACACAAACCCCGCCCCTTTTCCTTTGTGTAAAAAGCTGTCATATCTGTTCCGCCCGCTAGGGACGTTTCCTATGACGTAAAGAATTATCCCGGTATAATTAATTATTTGTATATGTAATTCTGTTTGATTAGTTAGGTATTTAGTAAATAAATAATAACCCAATTTTGTATTGCTGATTCAACTTGTTAGCCAGGATTCTTGTAGATATCCAAAAATGTACAACTTTCAGAATATGAGACTGAAGTAAGATGACGATTAATGTTGACTGCTATTGATGTAAAATATTGCTAAATCTTTAAGAGTTTATTCGGAAGATAACAGCTCTATAAATATTATTTTGTGGTGCCCGACTCTCTAGTTAATTACATTTACCTGATTAGCTCAATCAGGTGATATTAATTACGGAGAAAGTATTTTATAGAATAGCATGTCATAGCAACGACAGTATCAAAAGTAAAACTACTGTCTTGGTGAACACAAAATTAAGTACTGGTAGTAACGTGCATCTGATACTTTCAATATGGGGGCAGCTTTTACACATTTGGAAGTGCCATGGACTGGACACTACTTTCCCTCATATATACTATGTGGTGACTGGGGATATACTATTTTAAGTAAAAGAGGTCATCTACAGCTGCTATATCCATTTTTGGACTTGTAAATTAAACATATGGACCCATTGATTCTTGAAGAAAATAACTTATGTAGTAACGTCACCTCATGATCTAAGTTCAACTGTCGTACCCCATCAGAACCCATAAGCTTGTTTTACTCCAATTTTTGTATACAAAACAAACCATTTATAGTATAAAAACATGGTTAAAACCATCATTTTGATATCATGGTCAGTCTTTGCATCCATAGCTCTGTCTATGAAATTGAGCATGGTTACATTCCTCCAGCCCAATCACATAGATTTTTTTTCCAAAACAGGGACGGGGATCGTTTTGCTATCGTCTCTACTGCTGATTGCGGCTATAAGGGCTCCAACATGGTGACCCTGAAGCAAGACACCCTTAATTCATCATACTCTGCCAATAAAAATACAAATTTGTGACACACACAAGTCAGAGGTCATAGCCTTGGGGAAATCACAATGTCCACCCATCAAATATGAACACCAAAAATGTGTACCAGCACCGTTCTTTATTCCAGCACTATGTAATTGTTCATGTACAGCGCCTTCGGAAAGCATTCAGAACCATGAACTTTTCCCACATTTTGTTAGGTTACAGCCTTATTGTAAAATGTATTAAAATAGTTTCCACCCCCTCATCAATCTACACACAATACCCCACAATGACAAAAAAACAAACAGGTTTTTAGAAAAACTGAAATATCACAATTACATAAGTATTTACATAAGTATTCAGTCCTGTTTACTCAGTACTTTGTTGAAGCAACTTTGACAGAGATTACAGCCTCAAGTCTTCTTGGGTGTGACACTACAAGCTTGGCACAGCTGTACTTGTGGAGCTTCTGCCATTCATCTCCGCAGATCCTCTCAAGCTCTGGGAGGTAGGATGGGGAGCGTTGCGATAAAGCTATTTTCAGGTCTCTCTGGAGATGTTCGATCGGGTTCCAGTCCGGGCTCTGGCTGGGCCACTCAAAGACATTCAGAGATTTGACCCGAAGCCACTTCTGCATTGTCTTGGCTGTGTGTTTAGGGTCTTTGTCCTGTTGGAAGGTGACCCTTATCCCCAGTCTGAGGTCTTGAGCGCTCAGGAGCAGGTTTTCATCAAGGATCTCTCTATACTTTGCGCCATTCATCTTTGCCTTCGATCCTGACTAGTCTCTCAGTCCCTGCCGCTGAAAAAAATCCCCACAGCATGATGCTGTCACCACCATGCTTCACCGTAGGGATGGTGCCAGGTTTCCTCCAGATGTGACGCTTGGCATTCAGGCCAAAGAGTTCAATCTTGGTATCAAGGTTCTTCCATCTCCACAGAAGAACTCTGGAGCTCTGAGAGAGTGACCCTCGGGTGCTTGGTCACCTCCCTAACCAAGGACCTTCTCCACCGATTGCTCAGTTTGGACAGATGGCCAGCTCTAGGAAGAGTGTTGGTGGTTACAAACCTCTTCCATTTAAGAATGATTGAGGCCACTGTGTTCTTTGGTACCCTTCCCCAGATCTGTGCCGCGACACAATCCTGTCTTGGAGCTCTACGAACAATTCCTTTAACCTCATGGCTTGGTTTTTGCTCCGACATGCACTGTCAACAGTGGACCTTATATAGACAGGTGTGTGCGTTTCCAAATCATGTCCAATCAATTGAATTTACCACAGGTGGTCTCCAATCAAAGCTGTAGAAACATCAAGGATGATCAATGGAAACAGGATGCACCTGAGCTCAATTTCAAGTCTCATATCAAACGGTCTGAATACTTATGTAAATAAGGTATTTGTTTTTTATTTCTAAATAAAAACCTGTTTTCGCTTTGTCATTATGAGGTATTGTGTGTAGATTGTTGAGGATTTTTTATATATTTTTTAATCGGTTTTAGAATAAGGCTGTAATGTAATAATTTGTAAAAAGTCAAGCGGTCTGAATACTTTCTGAAGGCACTGTATGATCACCTTGAGATGGACGTGTTAGGTCAAAAAGGGAAAGGTGCGAGCCGCCTTGACATAGGCACCACCGTGTCAGTCTAATAGTGATTTGTTTGGTATTGCCACTTTGGTTGAACTTGGAACCACATTGCTTGCTTGTTCCTTGGCTGGATGTGACCTTGACATGTATTAGGGCTGTCTTAATCAAAGTGACACTGACTAGGACAGCAATAACCTGAACCTTGCAGAGTTCACTTTAAGAGCTGCCACTTTCTCCAACTTCCTCTATCTGAGGTTTATGTCAGATTGAATAGTCTATCTGGTTCCCTGTTGCTTTTACTGCAGAAAAATTGAAAAGCCACTCAAAGGAGGTCCCAGTAATTGAACTACTGAATGTAGGAAATACAAGGTAATGAAAAAAAGAAACAGAAAGATAGGAGGTACGCCACTGATTGACTTTAGCATTTCATCATGTCTTGTCTGTGTTTGTAAAGAAAGAAGGCTAATTTAGTGAAGGTGGATGCTTGCGTAGATGTCTAGGCACATGCGGCGTGAGATGGCTGTTTGCGTAGATATCTAGGCACGTCCGGCATGAGATGGCTGTTTGCGTAGTTGTCTAGGCACATGCGGCGTGAGATGGCTGTTTGCGTAGATATCTAGGCACGTCCGGCATGAGATGGCTGTTTGCGTAGTTGTCTAGGCACATGCGGCGTGAGATGGCTGTTTGCGTAGATATCTAGGCACGTCCGGCATGAGATGGCTGTTTGCGTAGTTGTCTAGGCACGTCCGGCGTGAGATGGCTGTTTGCGTAGTTGTCTATGCACGACCGGCGTGAGATGGCTGTTTGCGTAGTTGTCTAGGCACGTCCGGCGTGAGATGGCTGTTTGCGTAGTTGTCTATGCACGACCGGCGTGAGATGGCTGTTTGCGTAATTGTCTAGGCACGTCCGGCGTGAGATGGCTGTTTGCGTAGTTGTCTAGGCACGTCTGGAGTAGGATGGATGTTTGCGTTGATGTCTAGGCACGTCCAGAGTAGGATGGATGTTTGCGTAGTTGTCTAGGCACGTCCAGCGTGAGATGGCTGTTTGCGTAGATATCTAGGCACGTCCGGCGTGAGATGGCTGTTTGCGTAGTTGTCTATGCACGTCCAGCGTGAGATGGCTGTTTGCGTAGATATCTAGGCACGTCCAGAGTAGGATGGATGTTTGCGTAGTTGTCTAGGCACGTCCAGCGTGAGATGGCTGTTTGCGTAGATATCTAGGCACGTCCGGCGTGAGATGGCTGTTTGCGTAGATATCTAGGCACGTCCGGCGTGAGATGGCTGTTTGCGTAGATATCTAGGCACGTCCGGCGTGAGATGGCTGTTTGCGTAGATATCTAGGCACGTCCGGCGTGAGATGGCTGTTTGCGTAGTTGTCTATGCACGTCTGGAGTAGGATGGATGTTTGCGTTGATGTCTAGGCACGTCCAGAGTAGGATGGATGTTTGCGTAGTTGTCTAGGCACGTCCAGCGTGAGATGGCTGTTTGCGTAGATATCTAGGCACGTCCGGCGTGAGATGGCTGTTTGCGTAGTTGTCTATGCACGTCCGGCGTGAGATGGCTGTTTGCGTAGTTGTCTAGGCACATCCGGCGTGAGATGACTGTTTGCGTAGTTGTCTAGGCACGTCCGGCGTGAGATGGCTGTTTGCGTAGTTGTCTATGCACGTCCGGCGTGAGATGGCTGTTTGCGTAGTTGTCTAGGCACGTCCGGCGTGAGATGGCTGTTTGCGTAGTTGTCTAGGCACGTCCGGCGTGAGATGGCTGTTTGCGTAGTTGTCTAGGCACGTCCGGCGTGAGATGGCTATTTGCGTAGTTGTCTATGCACGTCCGGCGTGAGATGGCTATTTGCGTAGTTGTCTATGCACGTCCGGCGTGAGATGGCTGTTTGCGTAGTTGTCTATGCACGTCCGGCGTGAGATGGCTGTTTGCGTAGAGGTCTATGCATGTCCGGAGTAGGATGGATGTTTGCGTTGATGTCTAGGCATGTCTATTGTGAGATGGTGTTTGTGGAGATGTCTAGGCATGTCAAATCAAATAAAATTTTATTTGTCACATACACATGGTTAGCAGATGTTAATGCGAGTGTAGCGAAATGCTTGTGTATGGTGTACACAGGTATAACAAGGATGCTTTGAGGTTACTATCTCAGAGTTGTAATAGCATCAGGAACTAGACTTAGGTCCGCTGCTTGTAAAGGAGATGTCCCAGAATCACTATGGAAACTGGCAAATTAATAATTTGCTGAATAGGCTGCAGTGTGGACAAGGGCCTTCGTGGCAGCCATTTTAGGTTGAAATCAGAACAGTAATTTAAGACCTGTGAGTTATCATCTCTCTTGGCAGCAGCTAATGGGGATCCTAATAAATACTAAATACTCTTGAACTACTCTACTGCAATCTAAATTTGCTTTAAATTACAGTTGCACTAAGCAGCCACTGATTGATTAGCATGCATTTTTCTACTGTAATCAGCATTCATCACTCAGAGGCCCATGGGGTGACCTAAGAACAGCAGATGGATGTTTGCGTAGTTGTCTAGTCACGTCCAGCGTGAGATGGCTGTTTGCGTAGATATCTAGGCACGTCCGGCGTGAGATGGCTGTTTGCGTAGATATCTAGGCACGTCCGGCGTGAGATGGCTGTTTGCGTAGATATCTAGGCACGTCCGGCGTGAGATGGCTGTTTGCGTAGATATCTAGGCACGTCCGGCGTGAGATGGCTGTTTGCGTAGTTGTCTATGCACGTCTGGAGTAGGATGGATGTTTGCGTTGATGTCTAGGCACGTCCAGAGTAGGATGGATGTTTGCGTAGTTGTCTAGGCACGTCCAGCGTGAGATGGCTGTTTGCGTAGATATCTAGGCACGTCCGGCGTGAGATGGCTGTTTGCGTAGATATCTAGGCACGTCCGGCGTGAGATGGCTGTTTGCGTAGTTGTCTAGGCACGTCCGGCGTGAGATGGCTGTTTGCGTAGTTGTCTAGGCACATCCGGCGTGAGATGACTGTTTGCGTAGTTGTCTAGGCACGTCCGGCGTGAGATGGCTGTTTGCGTAGTTGTCTATGCACGTCCGGCGTGAGATGGCTGTTTGCGTAGTTGTCTAGGCACGTCCGGCGTGAGATGGCTGTTTGCGTAGTTGTCTAGGCACGTCCGGCGTGAGATGGCTGTTTGCGTAGTTGTCTAGGCACGTCCGGCGTGAGATGGCTATTTGCGTAGTTGTCTATGCACGTCCGGCGTGAGATGGCTATTTGCGTAGTTGTCTATGCACGTCCGGCGTGAGATGGCTGTTTGCGTAGTTGTCTATGCACGTCCGGCGTGAGATGGCTGTTTGCGTAGAGGTCTATGCATGTCCGGAGTAGGATGGATGTTTGCGTTGATGTCTAGGCATGTCTATTGTGAGATGGTGTTTGTGGAGATGTCTAGGCATGTCAAATCAAATAAAATTTTATTTGTCACATACACATGGTTAGCAGATGTTAATGCGAGTGTAGCGAAATGCTTGTGTATGGTGTACACAGGTATAACAAGGATGCTTTGAGGTTACTATCTCAGAGTTGTAATAGCATCAGGAACTAGACTTAGGTCCGCTGCTTGTAAAGGAGATGTCCCAGAATCACTATGGAAACTGGCAAATTAATAATTTGCTGAATAGGCTGCAGTGTGGACAAGGGCCTTCGTGGCAGCCATTTTAGGTTGAAATCAGAACAGTAATTTAAGACCTGTGAGTTATCATCTCTCTTGGCAGCAGCTAATGGGGATCCTAATAAATACTAAATACTCTTGAACTACTCTACTGCAATCTAAATTTGCTTTAAATTACAGTTGCACTAAGCAGCCACTGATTGATTAGCATGCATTTTTCTACTGTAATCAGCATTCATCACTCAGAGGCCCATGGGGTGACCTAAGAACAGCTGAGTCCTGAAATAAGAAGAAGGAGATGAAGGGGAGAGGGTGGCGGTGAATCGATAATCAGATTGACTTGATTCAAATTTTAACAGCTGTGAACATAGATGATAATCAACGCTGACTTAGGGAGTTGAAGATACACACTTGGTAATTAATAAGCTAAAACTTACTTTACGGTACATCAGTGCTCAAAATTCTCCAGTTCATCTAGGATGATTATACTCTTCTTACAAGCTAAATCAGTGGAAATCTTCCACAATGCTGTCATAATATCACTTAATAGGGAATATAAGCTGAATAACATCATATCTGTTTAGGGCAGTGTTCAACATACCTGCAATATATTGAGAAATACTGCTTTACAATTAAGTCTGCCAGGTAACACAGACAAAGTGATTAGACTCTCATGAAGTTGTGGTGTATGTGGTGTTGTAGTCAAAATCAATAATGAATAACTTTACTCACGGTTCAATGCATGTCATTTATCGAAATACTCAGGTAATGCAAACGTCTTGAACTGTGGCATGTAGAACTGTGTCTGCGTGCATGCGTATGTGTGTGAGTGTATGTCTATGTTTGCCTGTGTGCATCTATGCGTGTGGTATTTAGATGGCGTAGCGCATGGCGAGCACATAGAGGGCATGTTCTGACCTGACCTCATAGTTTCACTTTGGAATTTGACGTAATTGGATGAAAGCCAATATTTTACCAATTCATATCACATGGTTCCAGGGTTAATTCCGCGTGGTTACAAGGTTAAACATAACCTGAAAGGGTTAAGTTTAGGTATTTGTTATGAGTGCTTAAGGTTAGGGCTAAGGCTTGGTGAAGGCTTAAAACAAAATAATTAAAAACAATGCGCTGTTTAAATGAAGTATCATCAAGTACCCTCCCTGCTTGCTAGAGAATGGTGAACTGCCGTGGCAGAGTGGTCTAGGCTGCACTCTGATTCTGAGTGGCAAAGAGATCTAAGCAGCGCTCTGGCTCCGAGCGGTGCGGCGGTCTAAGTAGCGCTCTGGCTCCGAGCGGTGCAACGGTCTAGGCAGCTCTCTGGCTCCGAGCGGTGCGACGGTCTAGGCAGCTCTCTGGCTCCAAGCGGTGCGACGGTCTAGGCAGCTCTCTGGCTCCGAGCGGTGCGACGGTCTAGGCAGCTCTCTGGCTCCGAGCGGTGCAACGGTCTAGGCAGCTCTCTGGCTCCGAGCGGTGCGACGGTCTAGGCAGCTCTCTGGCTCCGAGCGGTGCGACGGTCTAGGCAGCTCTCTGGCTCCGAGCGGTGCGACGGTCTAGGCAGCTCTCTGGCTCCGAGCGGTGCGACGGTCTAGGCAGCTCTCTGGCTCCGAGCGGTGCGACGGTCTAGGCAGCTCTCTGGCTCCGAGCGGTGCGACGGTCTAGGCAGCTCTCTGGCTCCGAGGGGTGCGACGGTCTAGGCAGCTCTCTGGCTCCGAGCGGTGCGACGGTCTGGGCAGCTCTCTGGCTCCGAGCGGAGCAATGGTCTAGGCAGCTCTCTGGCTCTGAGCGGTGCGGCGGTCTAGGCAGCTCTCTGGCTCCGGGCGGTTTAGGCAGGTCTCTGACTGGTGCAATGGTCGAGGCAGCCTCTGGCTCCAAGTACTACAGTGGTCAAGGCAGCTCTCTGGCTTTGAGCCTTGTGAGTTCCAGCCCAGTGCTATGCCATAATTTTACATTTTTGGGGGGTTAGCGCCGTCGATGGCATATATCAACGTCCTCCAAACGTTCTCAAATGTCTGAATTTGACGTCTCTTTGTGTCCAGCCCGTGTTTTGACACACATTCACCGATACGAATCTGCATTGTGAGACTTGACGTTGATCAGGTTCAAGTACTCTGAGGAGAGACACACTCACGCACACTCACGCGCCCACACACAAACACTCACTAACTCACGGCCACACACTCACACACGCACGCACCCACACACACACAAACACTCACTAACGCCCGCGCACGCCCACACATCATTCTGAAGCCAGCTAGATCAACACATCATTCTGAAGCCAGCTAGAACATCATCATTCTGAAGCCAGCTAGAACAACACATTCTACAGCAGGAACAAACCCTACCTCAAAATGAATATGGAATATGTTCCTGTACATTTCTATATAGTTGGAACACCAGCAGAAAATCATCAAGGGATTCTGACATACCACAGTGCTAAACTTTACATATTCAACATGGGAAACCTGGGGAAATCAAACCCACAAACCTGGAATTGTAGGCTTCATGTTCCAACCTAGTGAGACCTCAGAACCACTATTACCTCAGTGTAAATTTACAGAAGTAAAACGTTGTACAGAATGTACAAAACATTAGGAACACATTCCTAATATTGAGTTGCACCCACTTTTGCCCTCAGAATATACTCATTTAGCCGGACTATGGACTCTAAAATGTGTCAGAAGCGTTCCACAGAGATTCTGGCCAATGTTATCTCCAATGATTCCCACAGTTGTGTCAAGTTGGCTAGTAGTGGATTTCTACTACGAAAAGCTTGTTCCATCTCATCCCACAGATACTCAAATTGTATTGAGATCTGGCGAATGGGCAGGCCACTGCGGTAAGCTGAATTCACTGCCATGTTTGTGGAACCACTCCTGGACCATCCTAGCCTTGTAGCATGGGGCATCATCCTGCTGAAAAATCTAGTCGCACATGAACGGATGTACCTTATTGGCAAATATGATGTGGCATTTAAACGTTGCTCCAATTTTATCACTGGGCTCAACGTGTGTCATGAAAACACACCCCACACCACCACCACGATGGATGCATATACTCATGTGTTTTTCTCCATACCCGAGTCACCCACCAGCAGGAACCGGGATTCATCAGTCCAGGCAATGTTTTTCCAATTCTCCAGTGTTTTCATTCCTTAGCCCAATGCAGCCGCAGTTTATTTTTTGCTGAACAGTCTTGAAAGAGTTCCCACATATGCTGAGTACTTGTTGGCTGCTTTTCCTTCCCTCTGCGGTCCAACTCAATCCAATCCATCCCAATTGGGTTGAGGTCGGGTGATTGTGGAGGGCAGGTCATCTGATGCATCACTCCATCACTCTCCTTCTTGGTCAAATAGCCCTTACACAGCCTGGACGTGTGTTGCGTCATTGTACAACGATGGAGTGGTGTATCGCTGCAGAATGCAGGGGTAGCCATGCTGGTTAAGTGTGCCTTGAATTCTAAGTAAATCACACAGTGTCACCAGCAAAACCCCCCACACCATCACACCTCCTCCATGCTTCACAGTGGGAACCACTCATGCGGAGATCATCCGTTCAACTACTCTGCTTCTCACAAAGACACAGCGGTTGGAACCAAAAATCTCAAATCAGACCAAAGGACAGATATCCACCGGTCTAATTTCCATTGCTCGTGTTTCTTGGCACAAGCAAGTCTCTTATTATTATTGGCATCCTTTAGCAGTGGTTTCTTTGCAGCAATTCAACCACGAAGGCCTGATTCACGTAGTCTCCTCTGAACAGTTAATGTTGAAATGTGTCTGTTACTTGAACTACGTGAAGCATTTATTTGGGCTGGTAATGAGGCTGGTAATTCTAATGAACTTATCCTCGGCAGCAGAGGTTACTCTGCGTTTTCCTTTCCTGTGGCTCCATGAGAGCCAGCTTCATCGTAGCAATTTGTGGTTTTTCCGACTGCACATAAAGAAACTTTCAAATTTTCTGCATTGACTGACCTTCATGTACTATAGCAATGACGGACTGTCGTTTCTCTTTGCTTATTTTAGCTGTTCTTGCCATAATATTTGGTATTTTACCAAATAGTGCTATCTGTATCTGTATACCAACTAGAGGTTGACCGATTATGGTTTTTCAACGCCGTTACCGATTATTGGAGGACCAAAAAAAGCCGATACCGATTTATCGGCTGATTTTTATATATATTTATATGTGTAATAATGACAATTACAACAATACTGAATGAACAATAAAAACTTTTATTTTAACTTAATATAATACATCAATAAAATCAATTTAGTCTCAAATAAATAATGAAACATGTTCAATTTGGTTTAAATAATGCAAAAACAAAGTGTTGGAGAAGGAAGTAAAAGTGCAATATGTGCCATGTAAAAAAAGCTTATGTTTAAGTTCCTTGCTCAGAACATGAGAACATATGAAAGCTGGTGGTTCCTTTTAACATGAGTCTTCAATATTCCCAGGTAAGACGTTTTAGGTTGTAGTTATTATAGGAATTATAGGACTATTTCTCTCTATACTATTTGTATTTCATATACCTTTGACTATTGGATGTTCTAATAGGTACTTTAGCATTGTCAGCCTAATCTCGGGAGTTGATAGGCTTGAAGTCATAAACAGCGTAATGTTTGAAGCATTGCGAAGAGCTGCTGGCAAACGCAGGAAAGTCCTGTTTGAATGATATCATTAATATGGTCGAATCCGGAAACTATAATTTCGAAAACAAAATGTTTATTCTTTCAGTGAAATACGGAACCGTTCCGTATTTTATCTAACGGGTGGCATCCATAAGTCTAAATATTGCTGTTACATTGCACAACCTTCAATGTTATGTCATAATTATGTAAAATTCTGGCAAATTATTTCGCAACGGCCCAAATTAGTTCGCAGGCAGCCCAAACTGTTGAATATACCCTGACTCTGCGTGTAATGAACGCAAGAGAAGTGACACAATTTCCCTAGTTAATATTGCCTGCTAACATTAATTTATTTTAACTAAATATGCAGGTTTAAAAAAATATACTTCTGTGTATTGATTTTAAGATTTTAAGTATTGATGTTTATGGTTAGGTATATTCGTGCAACGATTGTGATTTTTTTCACAAATGCGCTTTTGTTAAATCATCCTCCATTTGGCGAAGTTGGCTGTCTTTGTTAGGAAGAAATGGTCTTCACGCAGTTCGCAACGAGCCAGGTGGCCCAAACTGCTGCATATACACTGACTCTGTTGCACAGACCGCAAGAGAAGTGACACAATTTTCCCTAGTTAAAAGAAATGTATGTTAGTAGGCAATATTAACTAAATGTGCAGGTTTAAAAATCTATACTTGTGTATTCATTTTAAGAAAGGCGTTGATGTTTATGGTTAGGTACACATTGGTGCAACGACAGTGCTTTTTTCGTGAACGCGCTTGTTAAATCACCCGTTTGGCAAAGTAGGCTGTGATTCAATGATAAATTAACAGGCACCGCATCAATTATATGCTACGCAGGACAAGCTAGATAACCTAGTAATATCATCAACAATGTGTAGTTAACTAGTGATTATGTTAAGATTGATTGTTTTTTATAAGATACGTTTAATGCTAGCTAGCACTTTACCTTGGCTCCTTGCTGCACTCTCATAACAGGTAGTCAGCCTGCCACGTAGTCTCCTCGTGGAGTGCAATGTAATCGCCCATAATCGGTGTCCAAAAATGCTGATTACCGATTGTTATGGACACTTGAAATCGGCCCTAATTAATCGGCCATTCCGATTAATCGGTCAACCTCTAATACCAACCCTACCTTGTCACAACACAACTGATTGATTCAAACGCATTAAGAAGGAATGCAATTCCACAAATTAACAAGGCACACCTGTTAATTGAAATGCATTCCAGGTTACTACCTCATGGAGCTGGTTGAGAGAATGCCAAGAGTGTGCAAAGCTGTCATCAAGACAAGGGTGGGTGGCTACTTTGAAGAATCTCAATTATAAAATCTATTTTGATTTGTTTAACACTATTGGTTACTACATGATTCAATGTGTTATTTCATATTTTTGATGTCTTCACTATTATTCTACAATGTAGAAAATAGTAAAAATAAAGAAAAACTATTGAATGAGTAGGTGTGTTCGAACTTTTGACTGGTACTGTATATACAAAAGCATGTGGGCACCCCTTCAAATTAGTGGATTCGGCTATTTCAACCTCACCAGTTGCTTACAGTTGGTTAAAATCGAGCACACAGCCATGCAATCTCAATGGATAAACACCTGATACAGAACATCCACTGTAATAGACGAATGACAGGCCTCACAGCCACACTCTGACATGTATACAACATAGCCTAAACAAAGGTGTGTGTGATTGAACCCCAAAGGTGGATAATCTTCTCCTTTCTTTGACAGTGACTCAGTAAGACAATAGGAGAGAGAGTAAAACCCTGCAAAGGGTGTGTGTGTGTGTGTGTGTGTGTGTGTGTGTGTGTGTGTGTGTGTGTGTGTGTAAAGAGAAGGATGATTGTCTTCTTAGAGAGGCAACCAAATGCAATCTTTGTAACTTAGACCGGTTGAATCCTTTGCGGTTGTCAATAGTCATCTATTTACAGACATAAATGGTTGTAGGAACATATGTGCATGTATGCCACACATACACATTACTTGAATTGAGCCACTTATCTTGGCTTTATCCGAATAGCTTTGTACACTCTAGAGGTCTTCACGGGTCCAACAAACCTGAAATTCCGAGACCATAAATTCTGACTTTTGTCTCAGATCTGGGTGGGGTCTTATATAATTGCCACGGGTCTCAGGTAAGTGCAATTATAATTGATTTACCAACTGGATCTGTCCTCTGTTAATTTAATGTGCGAGGTGATCCGAACCTCGCCAATTGCAACTCAATAAAACATGTAGTTCATGTCCAGCTGAAACTGGTTCCGGCCACTCACCTCACGTGCACCTGCTGCTGAAGAGAGAGAGAGAGCACGAGTGAAAGGAGCTTTGGCCTAGGCTACTGTCGATTGCAAAGATGGAGGCCTTTTTCATTTAAGAAAAACAAAAGAGGATAGTCTTCTGTGAGGACAAGTTCAAGGGATAACGATGAGAAGAACATTGGTGCGGCCAAATGGAATGTGTGCAACTCGCTATTCAGGTTTGATGCAATTTTCAAACTTTTATTTATTTGTTTTAGTATTTATTATAATTTGTTTTATAATTATTATTGTAAGCTTTTTTAGAATCTAAAATATTTCATTAAATATGCTAAATTAAGTTGTCTTTTCAATGTTGTGCTCTGTATTTAAATTTAAGATAAAAGTTTAAAGTAGACCGGATGTAAAATAAATATCAGCCTATTGCTGTCATTTGTTGGGTAGGCCTACGGTTCATATTTTACCTAAAAACAATGACTTGACTTACTTTGATATTACCCTAATCAAGTTTAGAAACTTTTGTGAAGGTCTGGTGTGGTATTGTCACTAGGCTTAGCTACTACAGGCCTATGAAGGCAGTGCGCACCAGAAGTCCAACTGACTCAGTTGAACTTGAGGAGAGGAAGAATGTTTTAGGCCTACCAAAGTTAGATTAAAGGAGTAACAATATGATGCTCATCTTTATTTAAAAAAATATTATGCACGCCAAATTCATCCTCCTGTATAGTACGCCTACATCTGTATAGCAGTAGAAGCCTATCTGACAAGGATTTAGAACGCATGTTGGTGTCAGAAACATGGCGCCCGGCATATCTCCATCTTTCTCTCTGGGCTAGGCCTAAGCTTCTCTTCCTTTATATATATTTTTTTAAATATCAATATCATACAGTGGAGACTAGGCCTATAGACTAGAGGTCGACCGATTATGATTTTTCAACGCCGATACCGATTATTGGAGGACCAAAAAAGACGATACCGATTAATCGGGCGATTTCTTCATTTCATTTGTAATAATGACAATTACAACAATAATGAATGAACACTTATTTTAACTTAATATAATACATCAATAAAATCAATTTAGCCTCAAGTAAATAATGAAACATGTTCAATTTGGTTTAAATAATACAAAAACAAAGTGTTGGAGAAGAATGTAAAAGTGCAATATGTGCTATGTAAGAAAGCTAACGTTTCAGTTCCTTGCTCAGAACATGAGAACATATGAAAGCTGGTGGTTCCTTTTAACATGAGTCTTCAATATTCCCAGGTAAGAAGTTTAGGTTGTAGTTATTATAGGAATTATAGGACTATTTCTCTCTATACCATTTGTATTTCATTAACCTTTGACTATTGGATGTTCTTATAGGCACTTTAGTATTGCCAGTGTAACAGTATAGCTTCTGTCCCGCTAGTTAGCGCGTACTAACTAGCTAGCCATTTCACTTCGGTTACACCAGCCTCATCTCGGGAGTTGATAGGCTTGAAGTCATAAACAGTGCAATGCTTAACGCACAACGAAGACCTGCTGGCAAAACGCACGAAAGTGCTGTTTGAATGAATGTTTACGCACCTGCTTCTGCCTACCACCGCCCAGTCAGATACTTGTATGCTAAGTCAGATTATATGCAACGCAGGACACGCTAGATAATATCTAGTAATATCATCAACCATGTTTAGTTAACTAGTGATTATGAATTATTGTTTTTTATAACATAAGTTTAATACTAGCTAGCAACTTACCTTGGCTTACTGCATTCGCGTAACTCTCCTTGTGGAGTGCAACGAGAGAGAGGAAGGTCGTTATTGCGTTGGACTAGTTAACTGTAAGGTTGCAAGAGTGGATCCCCCGAGCTGACAAGGTGAAAATCTGTCGTTCTGCCCATGAACAAGGCAGTTAACCCACCGTTCCTATGCCGTCATTGAAAATAAGAATGTGTTCTTAACTGACTTGCCTAGTTAAATAAAGGTATAAAAAAAATATATATATAAAAATAACAATAATAATAATAATTTAAAAATCGGCAAATCGGCGCCCAAAAATACCTATTTCCGATTGTTATGAAAACTTGAAATCGGCCCTAATTAAATCGGCCATTTCGATTAATCGGTCGACCTCTACTATGGACATAAATGCATGCAACACCCTGATACATTGAGCGCTCAAATCTCCAACATCTGAATCGTGAGGTAAACAAATTACTGTTTTAGGAAAGTAAAAACCAATAAAACAATAAGCTACAATGTTTTGATTATGCGACACATCGAAATATAATTTTCTTCTGGTTTGTTTTATGTCAATTAGCAGTTTTTAAGGAATGATAATCTCGTTTATTGATGGCAGAGGTTTCTTTCCCTCTCTCGTTCTACTCTCGGATCCGAATGGGTCTCTCAGATCAAACCAGCATGGGTCCGTTTGCGGCTGTTTTTCCACAGGCCATTTCGGAATGGTTCTGACCGTCCTTGGGTCCATTCGGAACCGGTCTCCTTTAAAAAAAAAACTTTTTATGCATGTTGGGTTGGGTGGGAAAGCCACTGATTCATTTCGGAACGGGTCCAACACATTGACTTTGGGAGGCTGGAAGCTGATTTAGCCTTGCTCTGATCTGGCACTACCCCTGCACTGACCCACACTATTCCCTCTTACCTTTCTCATAGGCTGGCATGCTGTCCTTCAGCAGGTAGCTCAGCTGGTGGCCGTTGAGGTGCAGAAAGCGCAGCTGGTCCCTGAGCGAGGCCTCGTCAACCACGGGCTGGATGAGTCGGCCCACGCTGTTCTGGGAGATGGGCAGGCCCAGACCAAGAGCCAGGGTCGGGGTCAGGTCCACCTGCTCTACTGTTGATGGTTTCTCCATCCCTACTGTTTATAAGGAGTAGAGAGAATATCTCAGGATATAGAAACAAGAGGAAGCAAGGAGGCACACATGCACAAGACAGACAGAAACGCGTACGTACATTCACACACGTATACAGTTGAGAAATTAGGTGAAAAGTCACAGGAGCAGAACATATGTACCGCATCTCTAATCAAATCCTACTTCTCTACGTCATACATTAATAACAACGGTTAAATAATTAATGCTGTGTCCTGCTTTTAGGTTTGATAAAAGCTCAAGCTTAAATCATGCCAGTTGAGTTGACAGCACAATCCAGAACACAAACTCTGTGTCCATCATGTGTCTGAGGTCCTACAGTACAAGTTACTGTACCAGCCTGTCCATCATGTGTCTGAGGTCCTACAGTACAAGTTACTGTACCAGCCTGTCCATCATGTGTCTGAGGTCCTACAGTACAAGTTACTGTACCAGCCTGTCCATCATGTGTCTGAGGTCCTACAGTACAAGTTACTGTACCAACCTGTCCATCATGTGTCTGAGGTCCTACAGTACAAGTTACTGTACCAACCTGTCCATCATGTGTCTGAGGTCCTACAGTACAAGTTACTGTACCAGCCTGTATCTGCCAACGCTTAATTTCTCAGCCGGTCTCTCAGTAAAATCTGATCCACCTGAAATAAACCTATGTAGATGAGAAGTGATCTAGAAATAAACGTAGCAAATAAAGAAACAATTATCACATTCACACCAACGGCCTCGAACACGTTTGCCACAGAGCGGCGAAAAGTTAATGAGCTCCTCTTCACACAGTGCCAAGACGTCACCGCTTCTCAGTGTGAGAGCTCAGCTGAGAGACAGCCGTGTGTGTATGTATGTGTGTGCATTTTTTGTAGCCTTTATTTAACCAGGCATGTACGTGTGTGGCACAGGCGCTCTGGAGTAGGCCCTTATCTATCAAAAGTCATGTTAATCCTCACTTAACCACATGTTAATCCTCACTTAACCACATTTTTCCTAGGTGAAAACAAATGTAAATAGACATATTAGTAGTGGGCCGTAACTACAATATTTTCACTATACTATTATGGATAAGTGTTGTGATAAGCATTTGAACACCGGTGTGCATGTGCCTACTTCAGCAATGACACCAAGACAGACTGACAAACAGACAGAGGGATAACAGGAGAGCCAATGCTTACCTTTCTTCTTGAAGGCGGGGCTGATGAGCACCAGGGGTGTATTGACCTCATGCTCAGACGAGCCCCCGTGGCTGCCCGTCTCGGACATCCCGTGGTCCCCACACAGCACCAGCAGGTAGGGCAGCGCCCCCTCTGCCTCCTAAGGGGACACGGGACATGGCAGATAGGTCACATAAGCGGGCCAAATGTTCATATAATGGTCGTTTATCAGACACTTTGATTCACTGCAACTTACATTTAAAGTAGCATCTCATTTTAACAGCTCATAATCCAGGGACTACGGAGTGGCTCAGCGGTCTAATGCATCACAGTGCTTCCGGCATCACTACAGACCTGGGATCAATCCCAGGCTGTGTCATAACCGGCCGTGACCGGGAGTCCCATAGGGCAGAGCACAATTTGCCCCCGTCGTCTGGGTTTGGGGAGGGTTTGGCTGGGGGGCTTGAACTTGGCTCATCGCGCTCCAGCACCTCCTTGTGGCGTGCCGGGCACCTGCAGGCTGACCTCGGTCATCAGTTGAACGGGGTTTCCACCGACACATTGGTGCAGCTGGCTTCTGGTTTAAGCGGGCTGGTGTTAAGAAGCATGGTTTGGCGGGTAATGTTTTGGAGGACGCATGACTCGAAGTTGCAGCGATGATATAAGATTGAAATTGGGGAGAAAAAGGGGGTAAAATAATTTTTTGGGAAACAATCTGTTAACTCTTACTCAAATAATGTTATTGATTTGTCCTATACTGGTATTTGTTACCAAGGCATACATTTCAGAGAGAAGAAAAAAAACTCAGACCCCCACCTCAAACAGACCGTTTCAAAAAGAGGATGACGTCATGTTTTAGGCTGAGACGTCCAGAAGAGGGAATTTATCAGGAAGAAAGTGTGGTATTCAACAGGCAATAGAATTGCACAGACAGGGCAGGAATAGGGGTTGTGGAAATATGTGTTTGAAATAGAGTCCTGCTGTTGGAAGAAGTAGCCTCGCCTCATGTCCTCCCTTCACTGGAGCGAAACAGTGGAGTTTCCAAACAGCTCCTGAGGGGCTAGGTTCACTCCCTAGCTCTCTCCTCTGGGAATGAAAGGTGGTTAGCTCCGTTTCACTTCAAAGACCCCCTCAGCCACTCTCTTCCACGCTAGCCTGCATCCTTTAGCAACCAGCACAAGCTAACAAAAGCCTGAATCTCTGCCAGTTTAGCTGGTTGCCCTAACAGAGCCAGCTAACTTCTTCAACTCATTGGCATTTGATGTTACAGATGTAGGATCTCATTGGCATTTCATGAAGAGGAAAGAACTTATCCCAGCCATGAAAGCTGCCAGAGTGCATAGGGACATTGCTTACATCCGCTATGACAGGCTCTTTGTCCAGCCTCCCTCCCAAAAGCATAGAAGAGATGAGAGAGCCAAGACTATGTGTTACTAGCTTCAACCCTACAACCCCCCCCCCCCCCCCCCCCCCCCCCCCAACTGATTCATGGACTGCTGAATGGGTTCTTTTCTCTTGCTTTGTATATTCTTTTCCACATTGTGTCGATCTCTGATAAGCTACCGAAGAAAGGGCTAAAAATAGTCCAAGATAGGCCTGATATCCATAACATTAACATATTAGCCATTTCTGAGACTCACTTAGATAATTAATTTGATGATACAGCAGTAGCAATACAAGGATAACACCTACAGAAGAGACAGGAATGCTTATGAGGTGTTGAGATGTAAACGTCCTCACTGTCAACTGCGTTTATTTTCAGCAAACTAAACATGTGTGAATATACACACATACACACATATATACACATACACATTCATATCTATACACATACATCAACTCAGCAAAAATAAATGTCCTTTTTTCAGGACGCTGTCTTTCAAATATAATTCGTAAAAATCCAAATAACTTCACAGGTTTTCATTGTAAAGGGTTTAAACACTGTTTCATCTGCTTGTTCAAGAAGCTGTTTAAAAGGCACAGTCAACTTAGTGTATGTAAACTTCTGACCCACTGGAATTGTGATACAGTGAATTCAATGTGAAATAATCTGTCTAACAATTGTTGGAAAAATGACTTGTGTCATGCACAAAGCAGATATCCTAACTGACTAGCCAAAACTATAGTTTGTTAACAAGAAAATTGTGGAGTGGTTGAAAAACGAGTTTTAATAACTCCAACCTAAGTGTATGTAAACTTCCGACCTCAACTGTACATACATAACATTTATTTTGTCTCAAATAAATAATGAAACATGTTCAATTTAGTTTAAATAATGCAAAAACAAAGTGTTGGAGAAGTGAAAGTGCCATGTAAAAAAGCTAACGTTAAAGTTCCTTGCTCAGAACATATGAAAGCTGGTGGTTCCTTTTAACATGAGTCTTCAATATTCCCAGGTAAGAAGTTTTAGGTTGTAGTTATTATAGGACTATTTCTCTCTATACCATTTGTATTTCATAGACCTTTGACTATTGGATGTTCTTATAGGCACAATAGTATTGCCAGCCTAATCTTGCGAGTTGATAGGCTTGAAGTCATAAACAGTGCTGTGCTTGAAGCATTGCGAAAAGCTGCAGGCAAACGGAGGAAAGTGAGGTTTGAATGAATGCTTACGAGCCTGCTGCTGCCTACCACCGCTCAGTCAGACTGCTCTATTAAATATCAAATCATAGACTTAATTATAATAAACACAGAAATACGAGCCTTTGGTCATTAATATTGTCAAATCCAGAAACTATCATTTCGAAAACATTTTATCGAACGGGTGGCAACCCTAAGTCGTCTAAATACTGCTGTTACATTGCAACCTTCAATGTTATGTAAAATTCTGGCAAATTAATTACGGTCTTTGTTAGGAAGAAATTATTTTCATACAGTTTGCAATGAGCCAGGCGACCCAAACTGCTGCATATACCCTGACTCTGCTTACACTGAACGCAAGAGAAGTGCCACAATTTCAGGCACCGCATTGATTATATGCAACGCAGGACAAGCTAGTTAAACTAGTAATATCATCAAACATATGTAGTTAACTAGTGATTATGTTAAGACTGATTGTTTTTTATAAGATAAGTTAAATGCTAGCTAGCAACTTATCATGGCTCCTTGCTGCCTGCACTCGTGTAACAGGTGGTCAAGCCTGCCACGCTGTCTCCTCGTGGATTGCAATATAATCGTCCATAATTGGCGTCTAAAAATGCCGATTACCGATTGTTTTGAAAACTTGAAATCGGCCCTAATTATTAGGTCGACCTCTAATATATATACAGTGCCTTGCGAAAGTATTCGGCCCCCTTGAACTTTGCGACCTTTTGCCACATTTCAGGCTTCAAACATAAAGATATAAAACTGTATTTTTTTGTGAAGAATCAACAACAAGTGGGACACAATCATGAAGTGGAACAACATTTATTGGATATTTCAAACTTTTTTAACAAATCAAAAACTGAAAAATTGGGTGTGCAAAATTATTCAGCCCCCTTAAGTTAATACTTTGTAGCGCCACCTTTTGCTGCGATTACAGCTGTAAGTCGCTTGGGGTATGTCTCTATCAGTTTTGCACATCGAGAGACTGACATTTTTTCCCATTCCTCCTTGCAAAACAGCTCGAGCTCAGTGAGGTTGGATGGAGAGCATTTGTGAACAGCAGTTTTCAGTTCTTTCCACAGATTCTCGATTGGATTCAGGTCTGGACTTTGACTTGGCCATTCTAACACCTGGATATGTTTATTTTTGAACCATTCCATTGTAGATTTTGCTTTATGTTTTGGATCATTGTCTTGTTGGAAGACAAATCTCCGTCCCAGTCTCAGGTCTTTTGCAGACTCCATCAGGTTTTCTTCCAGAATGGTCCTGTATTTTGCTCCATCCATCTTCCCATCAATTTTAACCATCTTCCCTGCCCCTGCTGAAGAAAAGCAGGCCCAAACCATGATGCTGCCACCACCATGTTTGACAGTGGGGATGGTGTGTTCAGCTGTGTTGCTTTTACGCCAAACATAACGTTTTGCATTGTTGCCAAAAAGTTCAATTTTGGTTTCATCTGACCAGAGCACCGTCTTCCACATGTTTGGTGTGTCTCCCAGGTGGCTTGTGGCAAACTTTAAACAACACTTTTTATGGATATCTTTAAGAAATGGCTTTCTTCTTGCCACTCTTCCATAAAGGCCAGATTTGTGCAATATACGACTGATTGTTGTCCTATGGACAGAGTCTCCCACCTCAGCTGTAGATCTCTGCAGTTCATCCAGAGTGATCATGGGCCTCTTGGCTGCATCTCTGATCAGTCTTCTCCTTGTATGAGCTGAAAGTTTAGAGGGACGGCCAGGTCTTGGTAGATTTGCAGTGGTCTGATACTCCTTCCATTTCAATATTATCGCTTGCACAGTGCTCCTTGGGATGTTTAAAGCTTGGGAAATCTTTTTGTATCCAAATCCGGCTTTAAACTTCTTCACAACAGTATCTCGGACCTGCCTGGTGTGTTCCTTGTTCTTCATGATGCTCTCTGCGCTTTTAACGGACCTCAGAGACTATCACAGTGCAGGTGCATTTATACGGAGACTTGATTACACACAGGTGGATTGTATTTATCATCATTAGTCATTTAGGTCAACATTGGATCATTCAGAGATCCTCACTGAACTTCTGGAGAGAGTTTGCTGCACTGAAAGTAAAGGGGCTGAATAATTTTGCACGCCCAATTTTTCAGTTTTTGATTTGTTAAAAAAGTTAGAAATATCCAATAAATGTCGTTCCACTTCATGATTGTGTCCCACTTGTTGTTGATTCTTCACAAAAAAATACAGTTTTATATCTTTATGTTTGAAGCCTGAAATGTGGCAAAAGGTCGCAAAGTTCAAGGGGGCCGAATACTTTCGCAAGGCACTGTATATACACACACAACTGTTCAAAAGTTTGGGGTCACTTAGAAATGTTCTTGTTTTTGAAAGAAAAGCACTTTTTTTGTCCATTAAAAGAACATCAAATTGATCAGAAATACAGTGTAGACAATGTTAATGTTGTAAATGACTACTGTAGCTGGAAACGGCTGATTTTATGTAATATCTACATAGGCGTACAGAGGCCCATTATCAGCAACCATCACTCCTGTGTTCCAATGGCAAGTTGTGTTAGCTAATCCAGGTGTATCATTTTAAAAGGCTAGTTGATCATTAGAAAACCCTTTCACAATTATGTTAGCACAGCTGAAAACTGTTGTTCCGATTAAAGAAGCAATAAAACTGGCCTTATAAGGATGTAGTGCTTACAGAACATCTCATGTCAAGTGTTACTGAAGTGCTGTGGTTGCAGGTTCACCTGCCTCATCTAAAGTATATTATTATAGGGTGTTGCTATAGACTACTAAGTGCTAACAGTCATTATCTACATAATGTGTGTGAAATGCTTGATAGTGTATGTGATGTAAACAGAGAGGTCTACGTTCTTGGGGATCTGACTGGTTTTCATCTAGCTCAAGTGGAATCTGCTCACTGTAACCAGTGCCTGTAATCTGGTTCAGGTCATTAATCAACCTACCAGCGTGTTTACAATTACTACAGGAACTGGATCATACATATGAAATGATCACATTTTTAGTAACACTATAGAACTTTGTTCTAAAGCTGTATTTGGACCCATTGGATCCAGTGATTGCAATATAGTGGATATATCCAGGAAAGCCAAAGCTCTAAAAGCTGGGCCTAAAATAGTGAATAAAAGAGCATACAAAATATTCTGCTGTGACTTATGTAGATGACATTAAACATAATTTGTTGGTCTGATGTGATTAATAAGGAACATCCAGACGCTGTACTTAATACATTTTTGAAATTGCTTCTTCCAATTATTGATAAACATGCACCTCTTAAGAAACTGACTGTTAGAACTGTTAAGGCTCCATGGATTGATAAGGAATTGAAAAGTTGTATGGTTGGGGCAAAAGGAGTAGCAAATAAGTCTGGCTCTACATCTGACTGGCTGACTTAGTGCAAATTGAGAAATTATGTGACTAATCTCAACAAAAAATAATAAACTATATTATGAAGCCAAGATCAATGATATGAAGAATGATGGGAATAACTTTGGAGTACTTTCAATGAAATGATTTGCAGAAAGACAAATTCAAATCCATCTTTCATCGAATCAGATGCCTTATTCTTCACAAAACCATTTGATGTTGCGGATTATTTAAATGATTACTTCAATGGCAAAGTGGGCAAATTTATGACAACAATGAAAAGTGAGTCATCGTATTAATGCATTAAAAAATATATATAATAAAAGAAAAGCATTGTAAGTTAGAATTGTGCAATGTTAGTTTAGGAGAGGTGGGGAAATAGTTGTTGATCAATAATGACAAACCTCCTGGCATTGACAACTTAGATGGAAAGCTACTAAGGATTCTAGCTGACTATATAGGCACTACTCTCTGTCATATCTTTAATCTGAACCTAGAGGACAGTGTCTGTCCTCATGCCTGGAGGGAAGCCAAAGTAATTCTGCTACCCAAGAACGGTAAAGTGGCCTTCACTGGTTCAAACAGCAGACCTATCAACTTGCTGCCAGCTCTGAGCAAACTATTGGAAAAAATGTGTTGGACCAAATTAGGGCTGTTGGTGGTCATGACATTTTGTCAGGCGGTTATTGTCATGCAAAAGACTGCCGGTCTCAAATCAAATCTCAGGAGACTCCCAGTTAGATAGCAAATGTTCCTTTTTTCCAAAAATATTTATTTTTGTAGGTGAAATAGCTCCGTTTGTTCTTCACGTTTGGCTGAAAAATCGACCAGAAAATGCAGTCACTACAACGCTGAACTTTTTTCCAAATTAGCTCCATAATATCGACAGAAACGTTGTTTAGAATCAATCCTCAAGGTGTTTTTCACATATCTATTCGATAAAATAACCGTCGGGACAATTGGTTTCTCATAAGAAGCGATTGGAAAAATGGCTACTTGTGTACTTTACGCAAGATTTTCTGCGGGAGCCATCATGTGACCACTTGCTAAATGTGGTCCCTTACGGCTATTCTTCAAAATAAATGCGTAAAAAGACGTCACAATGCTGTAAACACCTTGGGAAATACGTAGAAAACGTAAGCTCATTCGTAGCTCATTCACAGCCATATAAGGAGTCATTGGCATGAGCCGGTTTCAAAAAAATGCGTCACTTTATCTGGATTTCGTCTGTAACATCAGTTCTGTTGCACTCACAGACAATATCTTTGCAGTTTTGGAAACGTCAGAGTGTTTTCTATCCAAAGCTGTCAATTATATGCATAGTTGAGCATCTTTTCGTGACAAAATATCTTGTTTAAAACGGGAAAGTTTTTTATCCAAAAATGAAAATACTGCCCGTAGAATCGCAACAGGTAAAAATCCCCAGCTACAATAAACGCAGCCTCAGGATATATGGTTTCCAGTTTGCATAAAGTCCAGTGAAGTTCCTTGAGGGCCTTCGTGGTATCTGCTTGGGCGGGGGATATACACGGCTGTGACTATTATCGAAGAGAATTCTCTTGAGAGATAATGCGGTCGGCATTTGAGTGTAAGGAATGCTAGGTCAGGTGAACAAAAGGACTTGAGTTTCTGTATGTTGTTATTGTTACACTATGAGTTGTTAATCATGAAACATACACCCCAGCCCTTCTTCCCAGAGAGATGTTTCTTTCTGTCGGCGCAACACATCTAGAAACCCGGTGGCTTATCCGACAGCATATCCCAAGAGAGCCATGTTTCCATGAAACAAAGAATGCTACAATCTCTGATGTCTCTCTGGAAGGCAACCCTTGCCCTAATTTCATCTACCTTGTTGTCTAGAGACTGGACATTGGCGAGTATTATACTCGGAAACGGTGTGCACGCCTTCGATAGACTGACCAGGAGGCGACTTTGTTTTGGGTTGGCCTCTGGGATTAGATCTAATGTGCTGGGTGGTGGTCTGGACAAAGGATCCGCTTCGGGAAAGTCGTATTCCTGGTCGTAATGTTGGTAAGTTGAAGTTGTGCTTATATTCAATAATTATTCCCGGCTGTATGTAATAGCACTTAAGATTTTCTGGGCTAACAATGTAAGAAATAATACATTTAAAAAAATAATACTCCACAGTTTCCTAAGGACTCGAAGCGAGACGACCAACTCTGTCAGCGCCATCTTGCTTATTTCTCAAGATAATTGACCGTTAATGAACAAACACGTTTAGCATCTCCAGGCATCCACGCATACAAGTCACTGATGTGCACCTTTGGAACATCTACATTTTAAAAAGTAAATTTAATATACACCATCACAATAAATACATTATTTATTTTAGTTATTATAAGAAACATTATGAAATGAAGAAAATGTAATTCAGAAGAACAGAATATGAGTTGGCCTACTGTATGTTACCTGGCTGTGTGCCATGCCATAGGCTGTAGGCTAGTTCATTTAGCAGACAAGAGACTGTATGCTTAATGACATGCCATTACTTTATATTATATGATTGTATAGTAAGAAGAATATAATTGAACTTAGCTGGAAAAAAATTAAGGATATTTTTCCCATTGCGGAGCGGGTGCACATATGAAGTGGCTATGCTGAGCGTAAAAGTGATTATTTGAAACAGGTTCTATATGCTAGATTTAGAGTTATTTGGCAACTTAGAATGTCTTAGGGGCTGCAACTATAGGCTACTGATGATTTCAGAAAGTCGCAATAAAAGCTGTGTTCCGTTCCTTGCCTCAGGCTGCACATGGTGTTCTCTCATCAAGCGATCTTATCTTCACTCATCAGACTATTCTCAATTGAATCTAGTCTTTACAAATTATTTTGTATTTAGATTGTCCATTATGAAACGGGCAGGAACATGGGCAGGGGGAAAAATACATGTCAGCAGTATGCACTCGAATAGCTGACTCATGACTTTTGGTGTGGTGGTAATAGGGTCACCTTAGACCAAATACAACGACCAAATACAACGCTGTTTCTCTGTAAACAAATTAACTAACTTTCAGCATGCTTATAGATAAGGGCACTCAACATTTACTGCACTGACACAAATGACTGATGATTGGTTGAAAGACATTGAATATAAGATTGTGTGAGCTGTACTCTCAGATTTCAGTGCAGCCTTTGATATTATTGATCATAACCTGTTGTTGAGAAAACTTGTGTTATGTCTGTTTAACCTCTGCCATATTGTGGATTCAGAGCTCTCTATCTAATAGAACTCAGAGGGTTTTCTTTAATGGGAGATTCCCTAATGTCAAAAATGTAAAGTGTGGTGTACCGCAGGGCAGCTCTCTTGGCCCTCTACTCTTTTATATATTTTTTACCAATGACCTGCCACTGGCATTAAACAAAGCTTGCGTGTCCATGTATGCGTCAGCAACCACAGCTAGTGAAGTCACCGAAAACCTAAACAAAGAGTTGCAGTCAATGTTTGAATGAGTGGCCAGTAATAAACTGGTCCGGAACATCTCTTAAAACTAAGAGCATTGTATTTGGTACAAATCATTCCATAAGTTGTAGACTTCAGCTGAATCTGGTAATGAACGGTATAGTTGTTGAGCAATTTTAGGAGACTCAATTACTTGGTTTTACCTTAGATCACAGGTGTCAAACTCATTCCACGGAGGGCTGAGTGTCTGGTTTTTGCTCTTCCCTTGTACTTGATTGATGACTTAAGGTCACTAATAAGTTAGGAACTCCCCATACCTGGTTGTCTAGAGCTTAAATTACAGGAACAAACTAAACCTGTAGACTAGGCCATTCATGGAATGAGATTGACACCCCTACCTTAGATTGTAAACAGTCATGGTCAAAATATACAGGTTACACAGTTATAAAGAAGGTGAGTGGTCTGTCTGTGAAAGATGATCTGCTTTTCTGATACCATACTCCACAAAGCAAGTCCTGCAGGCTCTAGTTTTATCTGGATTATTGTCCAGTCATTTGGTGAAGTGCTGCAAAGAAGGACCTAGTTATGCTGCAGTTGGCCCAGAACAGAGCAGCAATTATTGTTTTTCATTGTAATCAGAGAGCTAATATCAATACTATGCATGTCAGTCTCTCTTCGCTAAGAGTTAAGGAAAGACTGACTGCATTGCTTCTTGTTTTTATAAGTAACATGAATATGTTGGAAATTCCAAATTGTTTGCATAGTCGACTTACACACAGCATTGACAGACACACACTTACACCACCAGAAATGCCACCAGGGGTCTTTTCAAAGTCTCCAGGTTCAGAACAAATTCAAGGAATTTGCTACCGCAAGGCAAGCGAGAGGTACCAATGCACCAAGTCTGGGACCAACAGGACCCTAAAAAGCTTCTATCCTCAAGCCATAATACTTCTAAACAGGACTGCTAAATAGCTAATCTAATGGCTACACTGAGTACCTGCATTGATCCTTTTTTGCAGACTATGCACACACACATACTTGCACTGACACTGACACTCCAACACAAACACTTCATACGCCCACACACACACATAACATGCACACTGACGACACACACACACACACACTGCAACTACTGTCTATTATATATCCTGTTGCCTAGTCACTTTACCCTTACATATATGTACAGTACATAGCTAACTCAATTACCTCTTACCCCTGCACATCAACTCAGTATTGGTACTCCCTGTATATAGCCATGTTATTTTCTACTCTCAGATAAATATATATATATATATATATATATATATATATATATATATATATATATATATATATATATATATATATATATATATATATATATATATATATATATATATATATATATACACACATATATAAATTGAAGTCGGACGTTTACATACACTTAGGTTGGAGTCACCAAAACTTGTTTTTCAACCACCCCAGAAAATGTATTGTTAACAAACTATAGTTTTGTCAAGTCGGTTAGGACATCCACTTTGTGCATGACACAAGTAATTTTCCAAACAATTGTTTACAGACAGATTATTTCACTTATAATTTACTGTATCACAAGTCCATTGGGTCAGAAGTTTACATATACTAAGATAAACAGCTTGGAAAATTCCAGAAAATTATGTCATGGCTTTAGAATCTTCTGATAGGCTAATTGACATAATTTTAGTCAATTGGAGGTGTACCTGTGGATGTATTTCAAGGCCTACCTTCAAACTCACTGCCTCTTTGCTTGACATCATGGGAAAATCAAAAGAAATCAGCCAAGTCTTCAGAAATAAAATTGTAGACCTCCACAAGTCTGGTTCATCCTTGGGAGCAATTTCCAAAGGCCTGAAGCTACCACATTCATCTGTACAAACAACAGTACGCAAGTATAAACACCATGGGACCACGCAGCCGTCATACTGCTCAGGAAGGAGATGTGTTCTTTGGTGCGAAAAGTGCACATCAATCCCAGAACAGCAGCAAAGGACCTTGTGAGGATGCTGGAGGAAACAGGTACAAAAGTATCTATATCCACAGTAAAACGAGTCCTCTATCGACATAAGCTGAAAAGCCGCTCAGCAAGGAAGAAGCCACTGCAGACTACGGTTTGCAACTGCACATGGGGACAAAGATCATACTTTTTGGAGAAATGTCCTCTGGTCCGATGAAACAAAAATAGAACTGTTTGGCCATAATGATCATCATTATGTTTGGAGGAAAAAGGGGGAGGCTTGCAAGCCGAAGAACACCATCCCAACCGTGAAGCACGGGGGTGGCAGCATCATGTTGTGGGGGTGGTGCACTTCACAAAATAGATGGCATCATGAGGTAGGGAAATTATGTGGATATATTGCAGCAACATCTCAAGACATCAGTTATAGCTTGGTCGCAAATGGGTCTTCCAAATGGACAATGACCAGAAGCATACTTCCAAAGTTGTGGCAAAATGGCTTAAGGACAAAAACGTCAAGGTATTGGAGTGGCCATCACAAAGCCCTGACCTCAATCCTATAGAAAATTTGTGGGTAGAACTGAAAAATCTTGAGCGAGCGAAAACCTGACTCAGTTACACCAGCTCTGTCAGGAGGAATGGGCCAAAATTCACCAAACTTATTGTGGGAAGCTTGTAGAAGGCTACCCGAAACGTTTGATCCAAATTAAACAATTTGTATGTAAACTTCTGACCCACTGGGAATGTGATGAAAGAAATAAACCTGAAATAATTCACTCTCTACTAAGACTGGCTGTCGCCATTGGTGTTGTCTAATTGGGATCCTAATAAAATCAAAAATCTATTTATTAATTTGAGCCAGTTTGCTACAGCAGGATAATAATCCTGCAGCAACAGGAAATTTGAATTATTTTGTGGATTATAATTAATTGACATGGCTTCTTTTTCCCAAGCCAGCTTCAAACTATGGGGGATTGGGAAATTCTGTCTTTGGGTCTTCAATAGAAAGTAATTTAAGATTTGGTAAACCCATTGTCGTGCTCTTCCGAACTCACCAGGAAGCTAGTAGCATTGCATCAGTACACCCTAGTATTTGAACAAGCCACATTTCACGAAAATGTCTAGGCATATTTATTCATTCAAGAAACAATACTGAACCACAGAAACAGTATAAACTGCAAATGTGAAGACAGTAGGGCTTTAAGTAATAATCATTGGCACTGCGTGGAAAAAGGGGCAAAAGGCTAAGGCTAAGGCCTCAACCCCCCAAAACGCTTGCTCGACTTTGATTGGTGTTTAATCAGTGAGTCTAGGACCTGCTTGCTGCCACAGCTCTGTGAGGTGTCCTGACTGCCGGGCAATTTGTATTTCTGATTAAACAACCCTAGAGCCTCTTCAAGCGGGGTGTTTAGCACCAGCAGGAAAGTGTCAATCTGCCAGACATCGCAAGTTGCAGGTGCAGTCTGTTGGAAAGCAAGGAGACAAACATTGAAAAGTCTATCAGCGATGAAGATCGATGAACTGCGGGCGGAAAAATAATGTCCTTATCATCCCAGATTGGGTTATTTGTTCAGTTGAGTCTATAAGGAGGCAGAGCAAAAGTATTTTATTAGTATCCCCATTAGCTGTTGCCAATTAGCAGCTACTCTTCCTGGGGTCCACACATAACAGGGGAGATATACAAATTATCCTTCCCCTCTCCTGCAATGAGGCAGCCATTGTGACTTACGATGCGGTACTGCCAGTGTGCTCATTTGTAGCTTACCAAATACATACGTTGCCGTGCCCTATTCCGATTGATTTAATGCCATGCTGCTGGGAGTAATCCACAAATTGTAAATGTTGCATATCTCGGAATGAACAAGAAAAACACAAACTAAAAGTTTATTTTCCACAAAAAAAAAAACTCCTCTTATCCCAGCTTCAACAAAAGACAATTTGATATGAGTGTTCAACTTTTCACACAGCAAGTTCTGTGGGTGACGGGGAGTGCAATATGCAGCATCATAACAGAGTTTAGGTCCTTTAAATTTTTTTTACATTTGAGTCATTTAGCAGACGCTCTTAACCAGAGAAACTTACAGGAGCAATTAGGGTTAAGTGCCTTGCTCAGGGTCAAATCGGCAGAGCCTTGACAGCTCAGGGATTCGAACCAGCAACCTTTCAGTTACTGGCCCAACACTAACCACTAGGCTACCTACCTCACGTCATTCCCAGATTGTAACGTGGGAAAGTGATGTGCTAGGAGAATAGGGGCTGACCCTGAGGCAAATTGTTGCAAGAATGAAAAAGGTAAAAGGATGAGAGATGGCAGTGTCCTGCATGTCACCCTCCTATTACCGAGGCCAGCACTCATCAGAGCTTTAAAAATGGGAAGAAAATCTATACTTTCAAACCAAATGACAAACGTTCTGAGCATCTTTGCTGAAAAGTTGATTGCACAGATGCCCACACTGAAAGAGAGAAAAATAAAGAGCTGTAACTCTCATGCCTTTGAATGTCATAGTGACATGAAATGTCATACCAAAATGGATAAACGCATGGAAGTTCTCTGGGTAGTCGCACAAAGAGGATGTTTTTATGGATTCTTCTGTGGCTTGAAACAGACTATTCAAAGTGGTTCAACTCACAATTGAAGTCTGAAATATTCTGGTTTCACCTTTTAAAAATTCACAGTATCTGTAAACATCCTTTGGGGGCTTTGTAAGGAAAATGTTTTACCTGCCCAAAACAATCCCAATCACATTCTTTGAGGTTCCCTTAGGTCATTTCCACGAGTGACGAGAGACCGCTTTATCGGGCAAAGCTTTCTGTGAAGACCTTCTACTTTTAAGAGGTTCAGCTTTGACTTTCTACATTCACATGCTCAAAACATGACATTTCAAGTAGTCAAGGTATAATTGTATTCTATTTGTTAATTATAATATGGATAATGCCTTGCATCAGCTGTTCAAGAATTGATCCATACATTATTATATGGGTGTGCATCTTTCTTTAGTTATTCAATCCACATATTGATACATGTGCTTCAATATGATAGAGGAACCATTTAATACAATAACATGGTGCAATGTCTGGCTTGGCCTAACGGTAATAAACATCATAAATGTGTTGGATTAAGGATAAGACCAGAGTGACTGTGGGAAAAGTATTGTCCTGTATGTGTATAAGGGAACATCCTGCCCTTTAAGACAGAAACACCAATCACTTGAGGCTGAGACCAAAGGTTAACTTGCAGCTGTGCTTTAGAGACATACTTGTCTTAACTTTCTCATTTATGCTATGAAATACCTGTCTGTACAGAAATCTACACCAAACCTGTCTCTCTCAGCAACCACCCCACCTTCTGCATGACATGCCTCCAACCGATCCTGCCCGGAGTGCAACGCTCAGATCAGGGGCAGAAGCTTTCAGATCAACAAAAATCTGAAGAACTTGGCAGAGCAGCTGAGAGAAGAGGCAAGACAGGAAAGGGCCAAAGTTAATTGGTGCCCAGACCAACACCAGGAACTGAGCCTGTTCTGCAAGCTCATCTGCCTGGTGTGTCGGGATGGAAGCGAGCACGTCAGCCACTCAATCAGGCCTCTCAGAGAACAGGAGAATCAGGTGAAGAGGGAGGTGTTGGTTTGTTGGTTCTCTTGTTATTGCGGACCTCAGGACAACATAGAATAACACAACCACCACTTACAGAAAGAGGAATCTTCTGCTCTGAACTAAGATTAACTCCTGGGATGCAGGCTGACATGGACATGGCTGAGTTTGGGGGGTTTCTAAATTGATGGATACCTAAACCACAAGGTGATGTAATCTGCAAGACTGATACTCCATCCTACCCTAGAAAACGAATGGTTTATTCTGTTTGTAACAACATTCCAGAGATCATTGTAACAAATTCGTATGAATGTTTTAACCATTTTTATCGCAGTATTTAGGTAACCCTCGTACTTGAATTGCTTTGTATAAATATACTAGTAAACACATAGCACATCCTGAAAAACGATAACAACAACGAACACATTCATCTGAAAAAAAACACTTACATTCTTTCCAAAATAACAAATAGAATTGATAAAGTGATTATGCATGTGAAAGAAAGTGTGAATGGCTGGTCATTTAAAGCAGCGGTTCCCAAACCTTTTTGGTGGGAACCACACATGCGGAGATCATCCGTTCACCTACTCTGCGTCTCACAAAGACACGGCGGTTGGAACTAATAAACTCACATTTTGACTCATCAGACCAAAGGACAGATTTCCACCGGTCTAATGTTCATTGCTCGTGTTTCTTGGCCCAAGCAAGTCTCTTTTTCTTATTGGTGTCCTTTAGTAGTGGTTTCTTTGCAGCAATTCAACCATGAAGGCCTGATTCACACAGTCTCCTCTGAAGAGTTGATGTTGAGATGTGTCAGTTACTCTGTGAAACATTTATTTGGGCTGCAATCTGAGGTGCATTTAACTCTAATGAACTTATTCTCTGCAGGAGAGGTAACTCAGGGTCTTCCTTTCCTGTGGTGGTCCTCATGAGAGCCAGCTTCATCATAGTGCCCTTTGCGACAGCAGTTGACAACATTTTCAAACTTCTTGAAACGTTCGTATTGACTGACCTTCATGTCTGAAAGTAATGATGGACTGTAATTTCTCTTTGCTTATTTGAGCTGTTCTTGCCATAATATGGACCAAATAGGGTCATCTTCTGTATACCACCCCTACCGTATCATAACAACTGATTTAGCTCAAACAAATCAAGGAAAGAAATTCCACAAATGTAACTTTTAACAAGGCACACCTGTTAATTGAAATGCATTCCAGTTGGCTACCTCATGAAGCTGGTTGAGAGAATGCCAAGAGTGTGTATAGCTGTCAAGGCAAATGGTGGCTACTTTGAAGAATCTGTTATGATATGTTTTGATTTGTTTAACATTTTTTTGGTTACTACATATGTGTTATTTTATTTTGATGACTTCACTATTATTCTACAATGTAGAAAATAGTACAAAGAAAGAAAACCACTGGCATGAGTAGGTGTGTCGAAACTTTGACTGGTACTGTATATCAACCTCCGAAATCGAGAACCAATTATTTCGATACATTGAATGGTTGCATACACTGAAGGACGAACATTCAGCGTATACAAGAAATTGGTTCTCACTGGTAAACATACTTCTAAATTCAATTGATTACAAGTTCTGTGTGATCTAGTTCCTGTTTGTGTGTGTCCTGGCTTTTCCATTTAAAATGTGTGTACTCCACAGTGCAGTTCTACTTTCAAGTACATCCGAGGATATGAGCTGAACTGAATGCATTATCAAAGAAGTCTAAAGTACAAGAGGGATGTTGTTGATGTTCATGATGTTGTTTCATGGCTAATGCTCTACTGCTTTGTGTGAGAATTGGCCCCCTGCCCCTCTTCTAAAAAGTGAAGTCTTCTCGCTCTGGATGATGGAGATTGACCTTGGGATGAGGAAAACCTGTAAGGACATGTCTATTTTACACTCGTTCCTCTCTCTTCCTCTCCGTTTAACTGGGATATAGTCACTCCCGTTGTCTGTAGACAACATGATATCCTTCCTTAGGGAGCTTTTTAGTCATTCAGTTTTTATTGTTATTCTTTTGTTTTTTATCCTCGTATGTTTGTTGTGTACTACATTTTTCCAGCGTTTTTTCCATGCATTCCATGTCTGAAATGTGCTGTATAAATAAAGCTTGATATGATTTAATGGTAGAACATCAGTCCTTTGTGTAAAGACAAGGATTAAAAAGGCCTAGACCATGGCTGGTCTGGAGCTACGCGGTTCCTAGAGATGAAAGGATTTTTAGTTAGACTATCTTCAATAGATTAGCCTTCATAAACTGACAGTAACTATCTTTGGTACCTTAATTATATTATTTCCTTATTTTCTGGGGAGAGTGTTGCCTTCAGCAGCCATTACACAGAGGGGGAAAGAGAATAATCTAAACCTCAGTGGACCAGACAGTTTAAATAAGTGGGGACAGGATGTTGACACTAGCAGATATGGCAGATTGTGCCCGCAACGTTTCCTCTCTTGTTGTTTCGGGGATCGGTGGATTCAGCAGTGGCAGGGAACAGACTCACAACGTGGCTGGTTTAAGGGAGTTGACATATCCTGATCAAGCCCGGATTTTCTTTGCCTCCATATTCCCTTTCATCGAAGGCTGTGAGAACCCAGAAGCAGGAGTATATTTGACAGGGCTGCTTTCAGCACCATGGAAAAACATGCTTAGAAATCAAAATTGTGCACATGAGAAAAGACAACAGAAGATGTGCCAGAGTGGAGTTGGCCTTCTGAGCAATCCATTTTGTTACAGATTGTTGTTTTTCCTCCAAAAATGAAGAGGCTGTAACTTGGAAAGCTTCAACCCAAATCCTGTTTAGTTAAGCTATACAACAAAAATACACCTTTGATGGTCAAGACAACACCAATTCAAGTAAGCATATTGTCAAACATGAACTTAAACCATTTAAGTAGCAAGACTAATGGTTTAGAAAAGCCTGCCCTAGTAAGAATGACCATCTTCAATGATGTCCAGAGTCCCTCCACCTCCGTTTTTAGAAGTAGCCACTGCCCAGTAGCTTGTCCATTAACAAATGTCAGTCCTATTGTATTGTGTGAACACTAAAAATAGCAATTGAATCCCTCCCCCTCCAGAAACTGTAGCCCAGAATGCATGTTGTTCCGCAGTGCAGGTACTGGCTTCTCCTTTATAAATCAGGGCAGGACAAAGTAGGCCAGAAGCTCAAACTACCTTTTTACCGGCGGAGCCAAGGAAGCCTGCGTTTGATTGTCTCCCAGACGACCACTATGCACGATGCCTCATTTATTTTATCACAGCACTGGCACAGCGTGAAGAAACAGGATATCGGTAGCTCTGCAAGGTAATGAAAGTCACTGGAATGTTTTATACCTCGAAACCCATTGAAAGTCTACCCGTTATCTCAGTCATCTAAGGGAACATACTTGGTGGGTTTTTCACAGAGCTCTAAGAGAGACTCAATGGGACCACAATAGAATATATTCACATTTACACAATGGTACTGTGTAAAGAACAGTAGAGGCAACAGCAGCAGGCTTCCACTGGGAGAGTTTGGAGCCTTTGAAGCACAATTCATTCAAAGAGCTCCCTGCTGAATATGCGCAAGAGTTAAAAAGCTAGCATGGTTAAATATGCACAAGAACACCGTTTTCAGTCAAGATCCTATTAAAAACAGGAAAAGGACTGTTGAGCGCTTCAAACTAATTTATCAAAACAGGACATTCTCCCAGAAACAAATGATGATATTTGTCATTATTTTCCAGACGCATTACAAGAAGATGAAAATAAACGGGATCGTTCGTTTTTCTTAGAATATTGATTAGAACAATATATACACAGACTATATCTTTCAATTCCTCTCTGGCAGTGAAATGGACTGCCTGAATATAATGCAAATGTGCTTTTTAATTTCACAAAACAACCCATTGAGAATGAAAAGGCAACATCTGAACTCCAAAGTAAATATGTGTCATTTTGCTATTGAAAAGTAGGCTGCTATACCTTTAAGATGAGGGAGCCATGAATCTTCTTGAGGATGTCGTCCATCTCCATTAGTTTGGGCTGGATGAGGGAGCTGTGGGGTCCACTGATGTGGCCGATGTGGTCCAGGCCCAGGTAGTGCAGGATCAGAATGTCCCAGTCGTCTCTCTTCAGGGTGCTATCCAGGTGACGCGTCACGTTGTTGTCAACCTAGGAAAAGTCAGGGCGGACATACAGTATCAACACAGAAAACTCCTGATTGTGTCATTGTTTCTGAATCTGACGAGCTGTGTACAGTATAGGGGTGTGACGTTTAAACTAATTTAGGATCGTTAGTGTTTAGAAAAAAATCTGTTAAGGAAGCATTCTTTTTTTTTACAAAATCAAAATCACAGTGCAGTTATAGCAAAACTACTATTAACGGTCCCAGTCACGATCATAAAGGCAAAAACTTCAGTATTACAAATACCTAATGCAACAATGCTGTAAGTAGTAAATTATTTGCCATGGATATAAAGCGCTCAGCACGTCATCGTCATTAACAATTGGAAAAATAGTGAGACAGGGAAGCGACAGCAGCAAAGTTCTGTATGGCAATTCTTTGAGAAGTTAAACGAGAAGGCGATGAAACGCTAACTCTGCGAGGTGGAATTGAGCTACAGTGGCAGTACAGGTGCAATGCTGAAAGAGAGGCACCGTGAGACCCAACCCATTGCTGGCAGCAGTTCGATAAGGGGCGGAGTGAGGAATTCACAGCGCTGATTACAGAAATAATTGCAGTTGATATGCAGCCATTGTCAATGGTAGAGGAAGCCGGCATCAATACCCTAATGGCATATCTAGAACCAGACTAAAAGATGCCAGAAATCTGACATTGTACAATGATAGCTCTGCAAGTATAAAGCACAAGCTCTCAAACACCTTACGTGGTGATAACAGCAGATTGTGGGACGTCTATGAACACGCTGTCATACATCACTGCAACTAGCCATCATATTGATGATAAGAAGCACGTACTGACAACTTGGAGGAGAGGCACACAACAGAGAACCTAAAACAGCATCAATACCATCATTGCTGAGTGGGTGAGGACAGCAGTAAGGTGAGCACTGTCTGGTATGGTTTCCACAAGTTACCACAGCCACAAATGTAGGGATGTATGTAAAAATGTATGAAAACAAGAAGTATATTTTTGGTTTTAATTTAAAGTTAGGGTTAGGCATAAGGTTAGCAGTGTGGTTAAGGTTAGGGTTAGAATTAAAATCACATTTTAAGAAGAGAAATTGTATAAATAGGCTGGGTTTGAATTTCTTGCAGTGCTAACTAGTGACAAATGGTAGGCATATGGGGTCATATTCAGAACCACATCTGAATTGTGAATTCACGTCATTTTTATTTTTTTTACATTTAAACGTAATACATATTTTTTGTTTTACATTTGTCACATCCCTAGTAGAGTATGTTTGAAATATTACATAATAGAAAAAGATTCAACTTCAGTCAATATGACCCTGACCTTCAAACAGATAACGACCCTGACTGACCTCGGTGTAGTCGGACACGAAGAAAGAGGTCGTGCCATCGTACTCCATGAAGTGCTTGGGGAAGAGCTTCACCCAGGTGTCGTCCCCGTAGAACACCATCCGCTTGCCCGCTGCCTTGGCCTGCCAGATGAGGTTGTCCTCCAGCAGCGCTGGGGAGTTCAGGTTCATCACCACGTCGATGAAGCCCGGGATACTACCTGTGGTCAGGGCCTAAAGAGGGAGCAGAAGGGGAAGGGCCAAGGAAGTTTGTCAACCTACGTATGTAAGCTAGCAATAGGCTAATTATGCAACATATTACCAGATGTAAAGGGTAAAAATCATTGTCTCTGTGTAGCATATCAATGTTAAAGAAAGAGTAAAAATAATTGTCTCTGTGTAAACTATCAATCAGTGTTGTGTTGTTTGAGACCACCTAAAGTGAGACTGATTCATGACCAAGACTAGAGCAAATCGAGTCCGAGTTAAGACCAAGACCGGAGTGGGGGCACGACCGAGTCAAAACCGATAAAGAGGGGATCAAGGGGTCCTAAACAGAGTCAAGACCAGAAAAATGTGAGTCCAAATCAAGACCATGATTTAATTTTGTCAAACACCACATAATAGGAGTTCAAAATGTCCAGTATTTCTGTGTTCCTATTTCAGAACAACATATGGATACTTTAGGCATTCAGAAGTAAAAACAAATGCAGGCTGAGGGAAAATAGAGCCACTCTACAAATTATTACTAACCCAAACACAGTGGGGAACAATGGGCCTTCCACACCTTCAGAGAAGGGCTAAGGATTTATAAAATAATTATTATAATAATCAGTTTTTGTTGGAAAGGAAATGGTTAACACTGCTAGTCTCTGGGGAGATACATCTAGCTAGCTAAGTCGGCCATTGGCTAAGCCATCAGAAGCTAGATAAAAGGCATCAGCCAACTGTATTAGGGCAACATTTTGGAGTGACAGTGGAATCAATCACTCAACATTTTGACTTACTGGGTGGAGCTGTTTTACAAAAGCGTAAGGAAGCGTCTGCCTTCTTGAAGGCCAACAGGTCACTCACTGTTCAATAGCGGGCAGTAGCTTTCCCACGGTCAAGTAGCTAGCTTTTGTTGTCGGCTAGTTTGCCGCTGATGCAGCAGGTGTTATCAAAGAGAATGTTGTTGCTAATTTGTTAGCTTCTCTCTTTTAAAGAATAACTTTCAAGAAGAAGTTACATTTCAAATTAAGATTATCTGGTTAGTGGAACTGTGTTTTTCTTTGAGAATAACTTGTGTGTGAACCATTGTTGCATTTAAAGTGGAACTGAAAGCATTTTAGCATCACTCCGATATGGTCATTTTCACGTTTTCATAAATTCATAATGTTTGGGTATTGGCGTATACTAAGGCATTTGTGAAAATTATGTAGTAATATAGAAAGGGAGAGTGGTAATGTATTTGGACAATTAGACAATGCAGTAAATAAAACATCGGTCTTATCCAGGACCAGAGTCTATACAGACCGGTGTGCTATAGTCAATCACAGCTACACAAAACACACCTGAATGGATTTCTGCAAATATTGCATGTAAACACCATGGGAGTCCTCTTACATTTGGGAACTTTACACTCCTATTGATCAAACAACCATGAAAAGGTAGGCTCTCTCTAACTCAGTTATGCATATCAACAAGATCAACAACTAATGCTAGCCAAAGCAAGATGAGCTAAAGTCTAACAAAGGAACATTAGATAAACCCTCTCAAACATTTTCAGCTAGTTGGCCGTCAAAATTGCACTGATAAACGTTGGGGAATTTTAGCCTCCTTGTCCTTCTTCAGTTTGCCTACCATGCTTGCCCCAACCAAGCACGCAAGCTAACTGGCTAAAGTTGGCTAGCTAGCTTCTTCCAGACATAAATGAGAGAACCCCCCCCCCCACTCTGACCGTTTTACTCATCGTAGCAGAGCTGGTTAGGCTGCCTATATGTTATCTAGAGCGTTCTTGACTAACTATGACTATTTTGCCTAAGTTTACTGACACCGGCCATATTATGTGGGTGTTGCGCGTTCGTAAATTCATTCTTAGTTCTCAGACGAGAGTGCTCTGAAATCAGAGGAGATAGCGAACTCAAGAGATATGCTAACTGGATAACAGTCGTTCAAGTTCTTGCTAGCTAACCAAATGACCGTTTTTGTCCAGAATATTGAGTCATTGAAACTGAAACATGGCAGCAAACAATGTCCCAGGCCAGCTGTGATTTACAACCTGATAGCAATACTTCCTGCACTACCAAGAAATGTATTGGTTAATTATATTAATCATGCATTGAACTGCATCCATCTCTTCTGCCAAATATGCCTTAGTGTACGTCATGAAAAGTTGAGTCAAATTTATTTTTAAAACGTATAAAGTTGGTTCTGTAGCAGAAACTGGGAATTTTATATTTTTTACTGATATAATGATATTATTCTATTTCATATGTGTAAAGTAGTTGAAACACTATCAGTTAGACTTTAAGTCACTGTTTACTCTGTGTGCTAAACATGAAAAGTGTTTTTGGAATGGGAAGAAATAGTTGTACATTTCAATTGGATAATGCTTAATGGTTGTGTGTTTGTATTCTTATGATTGGGACCTACTGGCTAATTATGTCCAAGTCTATGGACTGCTTATACTTTAACATCATGCTGTGTGTGACTGCTGTCTTTCCATCAGCCCTATGCAGTGGTGCCTGGAGAAATGGGTATACTCTAATTTTGCCAAAAAGTTCCCAAATGGCCCGCCCAGCGAAGAAAAGGCACGTGTGTGAAAAATGTTTTCGTATGTTTTTTTTTTTTTTTTTTTTTAAAGAGTTTTCCTATTGATCTTTCTGATTTTCACTTAAAAAATATTTTTTTTAAAAGAAGACAACTTTGATCGTCTAAGTTTTCAACGGTGCTCAAACCACATCAATCTGATTGGGTGGGCCTGTCAGGGCCTAGCTCCCCAGTGGGTGGGCCTCTGTCCACCTAGGCCCATCCATGTCTACCCTACAAACAGCACACGATGACAATTGCACATCACAAATAGCCTACTAACCAACCCTTAGAAGTAAACTTTTTCAATACCTGGTTTGCATACCCATTGTTGCCTTTGTTAGCATTTACTGTTAGATCTTATGAATTGAAACATCTTTCCTACCATACCAGCTACCGATTGAGCTGGTATGGTAACCAGTTGAGAGCTGCACACTTGCTGCCTGCAGATGATTTTCCGCTGAAACTAGGCTGTGTGTGCAGTGCGCATTTGAATATATTTCACAGGGTTTGCGATTGTGTAGGCTACTTTGTGCATGACTTCTCTATTGTACTACATAATTGATAAATCATATACCTCCTCTACACTACCATGATATGCAGTAGAGATTAAGAAGTGAGTATACGCAATGCGCCCTCTGAATGAAAGCTGATAACTATGAGTGTTTTACTCTGCTGGTCTCGGGAAGAAATTACGAGTCCTTACTAGAGGTTGACCGATGAATCGGAATGGCCGATTAATTAGGGCCGATTTCAAGTTTTCATAACAATCGGAAATCGGTATTTTTGGGCGACGATTTGCCGATTTTTTTTAATTATTTAATCTTTATTTAACTAGTCAAGTCAGTTAAGAACACATTCTTATTTTCAATGACGGCCTAGGAACGGTGGGTTAACTGCCTCGTTCAGGGGCAGAACAACAAATGTTCACCTTGTCAGCTCGGGGGACCCAATCTTGCAACCTTACAGTTAACTAGTCCAACGCAATAATGACCTGCCTCTCTCTCGTTGCACTCCACAAGGAGACTGCCTGTTACGCAAATGCAGTAAGCCAAGGTAAGTTGCTAGCTAGCATTAAACTTATCTTATAAAAAACAATCAATCATAATCACTAGTCAACTACACATGGTTGATGATTATTACTAGATATTATCTAGCGTGTCCTGTGTTGCATATAATCTGACTGAGCATACAAGCATACAAGTATCTAAGTATCAGCACCTCTTCATTGTGCATCAAGCATTGCGCTGTTTATGACTTCAAACCTATCAACTCCCGAGATGAGGCTGGTGTGACCGAAGTGAAATGGCTAGCTAGTTAGCGCGCGCTATTAGCGTTTCAAACTTTACTCGCTCTGAGCCTTGGGGTGGTTGTTTCCCTTGCTCTGCATTGGTAACACTGCTTCGATGTGGTGGCTGTTGTCATTGTGTTGTTGGTTTGAGCCCAGGGAGGAGCGAGGAGAGGGACGGAAGCTTTACTGTTACACAGGCAATACTAAAGTGCCTATCCAATAGTCAAAGGTTAATGAAATACAAATGGTATAGAGGGAAATAGTCCTATAATAACTACAACCTAAAACTTCTTACCTGGGAATATTGAAGACTCATGTTAAAAGGAACCACCAGCTTTTATATGTTCTCATGTTCTGAGCAAGGAAAAAACGTTAGCTTTCTTACATAGCACATATTGCACTTTTACGTTCTTCTCCAACACTTTGTTTTTGCATTATTTCAACCAAATTGAACATGTTTCATTATCTACTTGAGGGTAAATTGATTTAATTGATGTATTATATTAAGTTAAAATAAGTGTTAATTCAGTATTGTTGTAATTGTCATTATTACAAATATTTTTTTATTTTATTTAAATTGGCCGATTAATCGGTATCTGCTTTTTTGGTCCTCCAATAATCGGTATCGGCGTCGAAAAATCATAATCGGTAGACCTCTAGTCCTTACTGTCCGAGACAGAGTACAAATGTATCCGAAACAAGACGGAGACACTCAATATGTGGTCTCAAGACCATACTCGATTACTACAACACTGCTATCAATGTTATAGAAAAGGTCAAAATCATTGTCTCCCTGACTACCAATGTTATTTCGTTACGCTAGCATCAACAGTTACTCAAGTGTAATTTGCAGTAGAAATAGGCTAACACCAGAGCTACTGCAATTACAATGGGAAATGGGTGTAAGACTGTGTTCCAAACAATCACTGAATGACCAACTGTGTACCATAAACAATTCAAGTAGCATTGTATCACATGCTTTTGTGTCCTCCTCAGCTAGTTAAAGCCAATGAAGCAACTCACATAGGCCTGGATGTTGTTGGCAGTATCTCACTACTCAGTCACATGCGATGCATATCAGCATGTTTTCACACCGCAACGCCTTGCATAATCACTGTGATTTCTCACAATCAGGCATTCTGGGGCAATTAACCTTCGGTCAGCCTCACAGAAGGAAGCAGAAAATGGTGTGAAATCTAAACCACGTGATGGATTCCATGCTTTGTTTTCCTCCACATGGTTGTGCAGGTGCATTAGTACATTAGTGCAGCGGAGCTAGCAGTAGTTTTGGAGGGCCTGCTGGCATTTGGAATTCAAGCAAAACTACCAGAATTATCTACATTTAGGCTAGGCCAAAACTGAAGGAATTAGGCCTAATTTTAGAAGCAGAATGTCTGAATGACTGCAAGCATGCTTGCCTATATTCACATACTCAGTGCATACTACTCAACACTGCCAGAAAACCTTAGCACTCTAGCCTAACATATCTCACACTAGCCTAATTGTCAAAACAACTCCACTCAAGGATTGACCAAAGAATAGCAAGCCTAGGGGGACGGTTGGCAATGAGCCAAACACAGATGTGAAGATACGGTGGTGAATAAAATACTAAAACCAAACACTAATTGTTACTCATTATTTTATCGTTTGTACTATTGTGTTTTATTATCTCGTGGGAAAAAAGGTCTGCTAAATCTGGCTCTGGCACCATTTTAAAGTTGATGACGCTGTTGCCCAAGTCATTAAAGTCTTCGGAAATAATTTATTTTGGTGCTTTAGTTTGGGAAGTCATCATGGATATGCAGTTTTTTAAACTCCCCCAGATTAAAATAAAAATACGTTTGAAGTCGGCGGCTGGGGACAATGCCCCCCTACTCCCCCAGTTTTACTCTCCAGTGACACTTCGGTTCTCTTACGAGATGTATTTTTACACAAACTTCAAAAGGAGGTAGGGTATCATTGAAAATATATTATATCGCTTCAATGCTGCATGTCATTAGATCATGAGAGGAACAAGATGTGATAAAGAATCGATGTGATGCGCTTGACAATCACCTACCTATCAACTGCATCACGAACATGATCAAAAGCTAGACTAAAAAGGGGGGTAAACTGTCAATCCAAGGGAAAAGGAACTCCTAAAGCAGACATTTACAGTGTGCTGAAAGTACAAATAGCCTACCTCAGATAAAGCCATTTACTTTACCTTGGAATACTAGCCAGAATATTTGTTCATGGAAGCAATTGTTAAAACTACAGTGCTAGCATTTTTCTAAAGATGAATGATCTACTATTCAGAACCCCAAAGTGGTCCAAATGGATATCTTTAGATCACTACTCTGCCACAGCGTCAAACCCTGATTGGAGCCAACTTATTCATTTTCAAGCTAGGCCTACATTTCCAAAGTCAGCAGAAACTTTAGATCAATACTTGACTTTTGATCTTAAGCAGGCGCTCTACACAAACTCTAGAGCAGCACTTCCCAACTTCTATTCCGGGGACCACCATTTGTGAATGTAACAAATTAAAGGCCTATTGTTATTATAAAACCTTAGCATTATGAAAAGTTATGCAAAATTGCCTAGAATACTATTAATACTCCCAACTGTTATCTTTGGAAGACAAAAATCTAAAATAAATAAAACAATGTGGACCACCTGTAGGTTGAAAACCACTGCTCTAGGGACAACACCAGTCTATCCATCCATGATGGTTCTGCTCACACAAACAACACAACCCTCCATCTGTGAGAGAGAGAACTCAGTTGAAGACTGCACCGGCTTGTTCTTAGATGTGGTGGGAAAACACTCAGATGCAGGAGAAAAGCTTGTATCAAGCAGGGTTTCTACCGATTTCATCATTGGGAGGCTGGGGAAACACAGGATATTTGTTGAGGCGACTCCTTCTCCTGCATAGGATGTGACTGGCAGGCAAAATAAATATGTTTGTTGAGCATTGGAGTCGATGGAGAGAGGATCTAATGTTGGGGCCTGGTGGAGGAACAGAGGAAACCAAGGGAAGCCTTGTCTGAGCTCTGGAAGAAGCAAGGACCAGACACAGAAGCATATTAGTGTCAGAAACAAAGTAATCATCACTAGTATGTTCAGGGAACACGCTGAAACGCAAAATGCATTATTGAGACTTAGCACTAAGGAGGGCCTCAAAAATGCAACTAGCATTGCATAAGAGTTATAATGGGGGAGGCAGGTAGCCTAGTGGTTAGAGCGTTGGACTAGTAACCGAAAGGTTGCTGGATCAAATCCCCGAGCTGAAAAGGTAAAAATCTGTTGTCCTGCCCCTAAACAAGGCAGTTAACCCAATGTTCTCTGGGAGGCCGTCATTGTAAATAAGAATTTGTTCTTAACTGACTTGCCGAGTTAAATAAAGGTTCAATTAAAAAAATACAAACATTAAAATAAGATGGGTTCATTACAAATGAGGACAGAGATATGAGCATGTCCTAAAATTTATATCAGCAGGCTTATTATACTTTTCCCCAGAGTCTTAGTAATGCAGATTATCTGATTGCTTTGTTCTTTTCCCAGGGCATTTTATTTTAGTCCTACATATTGTCCAGAAACCAATATTCTAAACTCAGCAAAAAAATAAACTTCCCTTTTTCAGGACCCTGTCTTTCAAAGATAATTCGTAAAAATTCTAATGACTTCTCAGATCTTCATCGTAAAGGGTTTAATAAACACTGTTTCCCATGCTTTTTCAATGAACCATAAACAATTAATGAACATGCACCTGTGGAAAAGTCGTTAAGACACTAACAGTTTACAGACGGTAGGCAATTAAGGTCACAGTTATGAAAACTTAGGACAATACAGAGGCCTTTCTACCTACTCTGAAAAACACCAAAAGAAAGATGCCCAGGGACCCTGCTCAGCTGCGTGAACGTGCCTTAGGCGGGCTGCAAGGAGGCATGAGGACTGCAGATGTGGCCGGGGCAATACTTTGCAATATACGTACTGTGAGACATCTAAGACAGGGCTTCATGGAGACAGGACAGACAGCTGATCGTCCTCGCAGAGGCAGACCACGTGTAACAACACCTGCACAGGATCGGTACATCCGAACATCACACCTGCGGGACATGTAGAGGATGGCAACAACAGCTGCCCGAGTTACACCAGGAACGCACACTACCTCCATCAATGCTCAGACTGTCCGCAATAGGCTGGAGAGAGGCTGGGGACTGAGGGCTTGTAGGCCTGTTGTAAGGAGGTCCTCACCAGACATCACCAGCAACAACGTCGCCTATGGGCACAAACCCACCATCACTGGACCAGACAGGACTGGCAAAAAGTGCTCTTCACTGACGAGTCTCGGTTTTGTCTCACCGGGGGTGATGGTCGGATTCTCGTTTATTGTTGAAGGAATGAGCGTTACACCGAGGCCTGTACTCTGGAGCGGGGGCGATTTGGAGGTGGAGGGTCCGCCGTGGTCTGAGGCAGTGTGTCACAGCATCATCGGACTGAGCTTGTCATTGCAGGCAATCTCAACACTGTGCGTTACAGGGAAGACATCCTCCTCCCTCATGTGGTACCCTTCCTGCAGGCTCATCTTGACATGACCCTTCAGCATGACAATGCCACCAGCCATACTGCTCGTTCTGTGAGTGATTTCCCGCAAGACAGGAATGTCAGTGTTCTGCCATGGCCAGCGAAGAGCCCGGATCTCAATCCCATTGAGCACGTCTGTGACCTGTTGGATCGGAGGGAGAGAGCTAGGGCCATTCCCCCCAGAAATGTCCCGGGAACTTGCAGGTGCCTTGGTGGAAGAGTGGGGTAACATCTCACAGCAATAACTGGCAAATCTGATGCAGTCCCTGAAGAGGAGATGCACTGCGGTACTTAATGCAGCTGGTGGCCACACCAGAAACTGACTGTTACTTTTGACCCCCCTTTGTTCAGGGACACATTATTCCATTTCTGTTAGTCACATGTCTGTGGAACTTGTTCAGTTTATGTCTCAGTTGTTGAATCTTGTTATGTCCATACAAATATTAACATGTTAAGTTTGCTGAAAATAAATGCAGTTGACAGTGAGAGGACGTTTATTTTTTTGCTGAGTTTATATCCTCCTCCCTGAGCAACTGTGATCTTCATAATTTACTGAAGAGGATGACTAACCACACACACACACATCACTATGGGTGAACACAACATTCAAGGGAAAGGTACATTGAGATGAAAATGTATAATGGATCTAAAGCAGAACTGAAAGAAACTCCTCATTCTTCCTATTATAATGGAATAAAAAAGGCTAATGTCTGATTTATTGATTGATTTGTCAAAACATATTTTCATAAACCCAATTATCCTGATTGGCATTTCACAGGTGGATGAATCCAAATGCTGCAAATCCTTGCAACCCTCATGGAAGTCGTGTCCAATTTAGGGTCATCATGAGCAGACAGGTCTACACGATTTCGGGCCGGTTTCCCATACCCAGAGTAAGCCTACACAACTGGATATTTACACTGCTGCTACTCGCTGTTAGTTATCTATGCATAGTCACTTCACCCCAACCTACATGTACAAATTACCTTCACTAACCTGCAACCCCCCGCATTGACTCGGTACCCCCTGTATACAGCCTCGTTATTGTTATTTTATTGTGTTACTTTCTATAATTTAGTTGAACTCTTTCTTGAACTGCACTGTTGATTAAGGGCTTGTAAGTAAGCGGTAAGGTCTAGCTAGATATGTTGCATTCGGCACATGTGACAAATAAAGTTCGATTTGATATTAAACATGCTTAATGAAGATTCTCAATTTAAAGTGCCACCCCTGGAAATGTTGAGATGCCTTGTCTTAATGTTGAGAGCGGATAGCCATTTACTATACATGGTGTGATAGCCTAATTCCCTTTACTGTAACACATAGGCCTATTCAGGCAAGACATTTCATTTGGAAGAAGTCTACCGAATTCCTTTACACTTTCTTCCCTCTTCCCTCACCAAAACATCTTTCTCCTAGCAGTATGTTCTTGTTACAGTGAAACTGACGGTTTAGAAATTATACACTGGCAACAAAAACATTTTCCTATGTGTCCATTCCAATGAACGGATATGGATGGGAAAGGCAGAGCTAGAGCTGAGAGGTAATTCTTCAGAAGCAGAAATGTCTTACTGGGAACGGGCAAGTCTTTGGAATGCTAATGAGTTCAATTTGTGCATGTGTAGAGCAAGTTGTCAATCTGAGAAAAATAAAGTAAATATTTCCTTCACACAAGTGTTTTTAACAGTGCAACCTGAGGGCATGTGTGAAAGCGTTCGTCCCTGATAAGTAGAGATTAACTTTAATTTCCCAATTTCTGGACTAAAGCAATGAGCAAAAGGGTCATTGTCGATGATGAGTGCAGTGGCAAACATTTATCATCAGGGAATCATCAAGTACCACTAGTCCTGTGGTACTGGTCTTCGCTTAATAACATAGGCTTCACCTTATTTCATTGTTATTAAGTCTGGATCACACACTACGAACTGCAGTATTTGAGACAGCATAGCCAGTAAAGTATGGCGATTCTGAGAAAAACATCCAAAAATAGACAGAGCCAAAAATACAGGCTTGGTCTTTACCCCGACAACCATATTATTTTTCAAATGGCCCCAATTTCACCTTTGTCAAAGGAATAAACCATATACAATCTAACTCATAAGAGAACTCCCTTTCTGCAAAGGTCTTCTCAACTCTGATTGGGTGATTTCTGAACACACCGTTGCTTTACCTGCAAAGGCATTATTCTGTCCTGAAAATACTTTCTCTTATCACTTAAGTGGGTAGGAGAAGTGAAAATAATCCAGGGAAACTAATTGGAATGGGCCTGTGTGAGTGTATGCCTATTATCAACAACAGGAAACTGGGCCACAAAAGCCTTTCCTATGTGCCTCACAACACAAGAGCAGCTCTACCCAGAGTACAATTCTGGCAATATGTACAGTGCCAGTCAAAAGTTTGGGCACACCTACTCATTCAAGGGTTTTTCTACATTGTAGAATAATGTCGAAAACAAGAAAACTACAAAATAACACATGGAATCATGTAGTAACCAAAAAAATGTTAAACAAATCAAAATATATGGCTACCCTTTGCCTTGTTGCCAGCTTTGCACACTCTTGGAATTCTCTCAACCTGCTTCACCTGCAATGCTTTTCCAAAATTCTTGAAGGAGTTCCCACATATGCTGAGCACTTGTTGGCTGCTTTTCCTTCACTCTGCCGCCCAACTCATCCCAAAGAATCTCAATTGGTTTGAGGTCAGGTGATTGTGGAGGCCAGGCCATCTGATGCAGCCCTCCATCACTCTCCTTGGTTAAATAGCCCTTACACAGCCTGGAGGTGTGTTGGGTCATTGTCCTGTTGAAAAACAAATGATAGTCACGCTAAGCGCAAACCAGATGGGATGGTGTATTGCTGCCTAATGCTGTGGAACCATGCTGGTTAGGTGTGCCTTGAATTCTAAATAAATCACTGAAAGTGTCACTAGCAAAGCACCCCCACACCATTACACCTCCATGCTTTTATGCTGGGAACCACAAATGTGGAGATCATCCGTTCACCTACTCTGCGTCTCACAAAGACACAGCGGTTGGAACCAAAAATCTCAAATTTTCACTCGTCAGACCAAAGGACAGATTTCCACCGGTCTAATGTCCATTGCTTGTGTTTCTTGGCTCAAACAAGTATATTCTTCTTATTGGTGTCCTTTAGTAGTGGTTTCTTTGCAGCAATTCGACCATGAAGGCCTGATTCACGCAGTCTCCTCTGAACAGTTGATGTTGAGATGTGTCTGTTGAACTCTATGAAGCATTTACTTGGGCTGCAATCTGAGGTGCAGTTAACTCTAATGAACTGCAGCAGAGGAAACTCTGGGTCTTCCTTTCCTGTGGCGGTCCTCATGAGAGCCAGTTTCATCATAGCGCTTGATGGTTTTTGCGACTGCACTTGTGTTCCTGATTGACTGACCTTCATGTCTTAAAGTAATGATGCACTATCGTTTCTCTTTGCTTATTTGAGCTGTTGTTGCCATAATATGGACTTGGTATTTTACCAAATAGGGCTATGTTCTGTATACCACCCCTACCTTGTTACAACACAGCTGGCTCAAACGTATTAAGAAAGAAAGAAATTCCACAAATTAACTTTTAACAAGGCACACCTGTTAATGGAAAAGCATTCCGGGTGACTATCTCATGAAGGTGGTTGAGAGAATGCCAAGAGTGTGCAAAGCTGTCTTCAAGGCAAATGATGGCTACTTTGAAGAATCTCAAATATAGTTTTTATTTGTTTAACACTTTTTTGGTTACTACATGATTCCATGTGTGTTATTTCATAGTTTTGATGTCTTCACTATTATTTGACAATGTAGAAAATAGTAAAAATAAAGAAAAACCCTGGAATGAGTAGTTTTGACTGGAACTGTATATCCAATGAAATATTTATTTTCCTCAACGATTCTCTCAATTACATCCTTCCCCAAACAGCCTTTTCTGGGATCGTTCCTGTCAGACAGCCAGAGGCTGGCTGGTGTACTCCTAATGAATGGGCTGGTTCTCTGGGTGATTCTGATTTGAGTTAGTTGGCTGTGTCATACCAGTTGATTGGGTGCACTGCAGTGATTTGGGAAGACGCAGTATTCCATGACTGCAATCTTGCACTGCCATCTTCTGGTAGGAATGAGAACGTCTCAAAGTTCTGCTGATTCTTCTTTCCTGCTTATTCAGTGTAGGCTATTTGTGGCAGCTGTTTGAATCAAAGTTTACATTGAAAATCTAGAAATTATCTATTAGGCATAATTAGCCTACTTGGTGCTAGATCCATGTTGACATTTTAAAGTAGAGTAATGTAATCAAATGTCATCAGAATAAGGTGGTAGAGTACAACTTTTCTGTGTCTCTTTGAACCACATAACCTATAGATTTAATGACCTAAGTGGTGACTAATACGAGAAATGTCAAAGGTTCAGGCTGCTACACAGTCACTACGGACTAAATCTTTAATTATTTTGACATTATGAATTATTTAAATGGTGGTTTGGGCCCTGAATTCTGATTGGCTGACAGTCGTGGTATACAGTGCCTTGCGAAAGTATTCGGCCCCCTTGAACTTTGCGACCTTTTGCCACATTTCAGGCTTCAAACATAAAGATATAAAACTGTATTTTTTTGTGAAGAATCAACAACAAGTGGGACACAATCATGAAGTGGAACGACATTTATTGGATATTTCAAACTTTTTTAACAAATCAAAAACGGAAAAATTGGGCGTGCAAAATTATTCAGCCCCTTTACTTTCAGTGCAGCAAACTCTCTCCAGAAGTTCAGTGAGGATCTCTGAATGATCCAATGTTGACCTAAATGACTAATGATGATAAATACAATCCACCTGTGTGTAATCAAGTCTCCGTATAAATGCACCTGCACTGTGATAGTCTCAGAGGTCCGTTAAAAGCGCAGAGAGCATCATGAAGAACAAGGAACACACCAGGCAGGTCCGAGATACTGTTGTGAAGAAGTTTAAAGCCGGATTTGGATACAAAAAGATTTCCCAAGCTTTAAACATCCCAAGGAGCACTGTGCAAGCGATAATATTGAAATGGAAGGAGTATCAGACCACTGCAAATCTACCAAGACCTGGCCGTCCCTCTAAACTTTCAGCTCATACAAGGAGAAGACTGATCAGAGATGCAGCCAAGAGGCCCATGATCACTCTGGATGAACTGCAGAGATCTACAGCTGAGGTGGGAGACTCTGTCCATAGGACAACAATCAGTCGTATATTGCACAAATCTGGCCTTTATGGAAGAGTGGCAAGAAGAAAGCCATTTCTTAAAGATATCCATAAAAAGTGTTGTTTAAAGTTTGCCACAAGCCACCTGGGAGACACACCAAACATGTGGAAGAAGTTGCTCTGGTCAGATGAAACCAAAATTGAACTTTTTGGCAACAATGCAAAACGTTATGTTTGGCGTAAAAGCAACACAGCTGAACACACCATCCCCACTGTCAAACATGGTGGTGGCAGCATCATGGTTTGGGCCTGCTTTTCTTCAGCAGGGACAGGGAAGATGGTTAAAATTGATGGGAAGATGGATGGAGCCAAATACAGGACCATTCTAGAAGAAAACTTGATGGAGTCTGCAAAAGACCTGAGACTGGGACGGAGATTTGTCTTCCAACAAGACAATGATCCAAAACATAAAGCAAAATCTACAATGGAATGGTTCAAAAATAAACATATCCAGGTGTTAGAATGGCCAAGTCAAAGTCCAGACCTGAATCCAATCGACAATCTGTGGAAAGAACTGAAAACTGCTGTTCACAAATGCTCTCCATCCAACCTCACTGAGCTCAAGCTGTTTTGCAAGGAGGAATGGGAAAAAATGTCAGTCTCTCGATGTGCAAAACTGATAGAGACATACCCCAAGCGACTTACAGCTGTAATCGCAGCAAAAGGTGGCGCTACAAAGTATTAACTTAAGGGGCTGAATAATTTTGCACGCCCAATTTTTCAGTTTTTGATTTGTTAAAAAAGTTTGAAATATCCAATAAATGTCGTTCCACTTCATGATTGTGTCCCACTTGTTGTTGATTCTTCACAAAAAAAATACAGTTTTATATCTTTATGTTTGAAGCCTGAAATGTGGCAAAAGGTCGCAAAGTTCAAGGAGGCCGAATACTTTCGCAAGGCACTGTATCAGACCCTATACCACGGGTATAACAAAACTTTTATTTTTAATACTCTAATTACATTGGTAACCAGTTTACAATAGCAATAAGGCACCTCTGGGTTTGTGGTATATGGCCAATATACCATCACTAAGGGCTGTATCCAGGCAATCTGCGTTGCGTTGTGCATAAGAACAGCCCTTAGTTGTGGTATATTAGCCATATACCACACCCCCTCGGGCATTATTGCTTAATTATGCTAATTTCCCTATGGTGAACAGGACATGTTACTAGAGACTTAACGTTTTTACCCCACAACAATTAAAGGAAATACACATCCTTTTTACCTCAAATTGGTGATATTAGTATTAAAATGTATAGTCATCACGATCTCCAAAATCGATTGCTTATAACAGCTTATCTCTGGTTTAGTATCGGTGTTCGTGTTGGGACTTAACCCAGCTGTCATTTTCAGACTACGGTGGCTAGAAAGAAAAAGAAATGAGAAGCTACTCCCTTAAACATCTCTGGCCTCACATGAATTCATGGGTTGGAGGTTACGCTATCATTCAAATTAAAGCCAACCGCCATTGCTATTTAGAAACCGACCTGAGGTGTCTATTCATTTACACCTTATGGAACAGCGGGGACTAAGAAGCAACACAAACATAGGCATACAAACACACAATAGCATACGCACTATACACACACGTACACATGGACTGTACTGTATATATATGTGGTAGTGGTGGAGTAGGGGCCTGAGGGCACACAGTCTGAATGTAATGTTTTTAAAATAGTTTAAACTGCCTTAATTTTGCTGGACCCCAGGAAGAGTCCATAATAAATACAAATGCACAAACTGTTCACATCCACCTTGTTGGCGGACAGAACATTTTCCAGGTTTAAAGCTTATTTCCTGCAATTATACAATTTTTGGCATGGGGTAAGGAGAAAATGTTGCTGTTTTAAAGCAATTTTTTTTTAGCAATTCTATACATTTTGTCACGTCTAATGCGTACTCATGTGATATTTGAGTCACTCAAACATTACAACAAAATCTATGGGCTAAAAAAACATAGCTATAAAACGTTAACTGACATGGGCTAGATGAGCTGGACATTTCTGACAAGTTAAAAAATAGCTCTCTAAGGTATGCAAAGAGTAAGATGAAAGACGGACTGAGTTTACTTTTTTGCATCGACATCATATCGCTGAGTCTACCTTTAATCAATACAGCAAATCACTTGGGTTAGTTCTCTAAAAAGACATCAGTTCACACAGGCTCACATTTTAGGACTTTTGTGTTTGGTCTGCTGACGGAGTTGGGTGGGTGAACAATCATCATGCAAGGTTAAACACTGAACATATGACAACCAATGAAAGGTATACCTGACTGTCACAATCACAAAGCAACATATTCACCGTAGAAAAGAAAACCCCTGCACACGCCATATTACCTCTGCATATTTATTGCAATATCATGAGTGCGGGAGTTATCTATTCTACAATTAAGATGTAAAGGGCTATATTTCCCATACCACAATTTATTTGTATTTTTTTTCTTTAACCTTTATTTAACCAGGTAGGCCAGTTGAGAAAAAGTTCCCATTTACAACTGTGACCTGGCCAAGATAAAGCAAAGCACTGTAAACATACAATAACACAAAAGAAAATAAAAATATAAATATCTATGTACAGTGTGTGCAAATGTAGAAGAGTAGGGAGGTAGGCAATAAATAGGTTATAGATGCAAAAATAATTACAATTTAGCATTAATACTGGAGTGATAGATGTGCAGATGATGATGTGCAAGTAGAGATATTGGGGGCGCAAAAGAGCAAGACGCTAAGTAATAATATGGGGATGGGGTAGTCGGGTGCGCTATTTACAGATTGGCTGTGTACAGGTACAGTGATCGGTAAGCTGCTCTGACAGCTGATGCTTAAAATTAGAGAGGGAGATATAAGACTCCAGCTTCAGAGATTTTTGCAATTCTTTCTAGTCATTGGCAGCAGAGAACTGGAAGGAAAGGCAGCCAAAGGAAGTGTTGGCTTTGGGAATGACCAGTGCAATATACCTGCTGGAGCGCGTGCTACAGGTGGGTGTTGCTATGGTGACCAGTGAGCTGAGATAAGGCAGGGCTTTACCTAGCAAAGACTTATAGATGACCTGGAGCCAGTGGGTTTGGCGACAGATATGTCGTGAGGGCCAGCCAACGAAAGCATACAGGTCGAAGTGGTGGGTAGTTTATGGGGCTTCGGTGATATAACAGATGGCACTGTGACAGACTACATCCAGTTTGCTGAGTAGTGTTGGGGGCTAATTTGTAAAGGACATCGTCGAAGTCAAGAATCGGTAGGATAGTCAGTTGTATGTTGGGCGGCATGAGTGAAGGAGGCTTTGTTGCGAAATAGGAAGCCGATTCTAGGTTTAATTTTGGATTGGAGATGCTTAATGTGAGTCTGGAAGGAGAGTTTACAGTATAACCAGACACCTAGGTATTTGTAGTTGTCCACATATTCTACGTCAGAACCGTCCAGAGTAGTGATGCTAGTCGGGGGGAGGGTGCGGGCAGCAATCGGTTGTAGAGTATGCACTTAGTTTTACTAGCATTTAAAAGCAGTTGGAGGCCATGGAAGGAGTGTTGTACGGCGTTGAAGCTCGTTTGGAGGTTTGTTAGCAGTGTCCAAAGAAGGGCCAGATGTATACAGAACGGTGTCGTCTGCATAGAGGTGGATCAGAGAATCACCAGCAGCAAGAGCGACATCATTGATATAGAGAGAAAAGAGTCGGCCCGAGAATTGAAACCCTGAACTCTAAATTAGAGTTAGTTATGGTGGCGTTTCACATTCTTACCTTGATTCTGGGCATTGTAACTGTAGGAGGTCTTGCCTTGGCCACAAAGCTGTATGTGGAGCCCCTCTCCACCAAGTGCCTGATGTAAGGCATGTATTTTCTCCCATTTGGACCAAACACAAAGTCCTCCCTGAGAGCATCGATCAACACTATCACTACTCTCTTGAAAAGGGCGTCCGGGACTTTGGAGGAGTTGAGGGATCTTCCTGCAATGCCAAAGAAAATGGCAGTTACCAACACATTATAGCCATTGTAGACAACACAGAGGAACAAATGGGTAGGAAAGCATTTATTCGGTGTGCAAAATAATGACTGTATTACCTTGTCATTCAAGCAATTACCTAGCTAGCTATCCAATTCACAACATCAACATAGCTAGCTGAGAGCATAGTATAACAATATCACACTAATTGGGAGTATAGCTAGATAATGTCAACACAACACACCGGTAAAGGGTTCAGGCGGAACATCTGACAACTTGCTCTTCGATGAAAAAGAAGATTTGATAGGGACTGGGAAAAATCCCCTAAGAAACAAGGCAATGCCTAATACCTCCAGTATGAGACAAAAACAGGCAAAAACAGACGAACGTATCCTCATTTTGCTGACTGGCTGGATTGCTAGCTGACTACTATGATATGAAAGGATACACGTTTTCTTGACAACAGCGTTTGAATTAATCCTGACTCTTGCACTAGCTACACTGATAGCTAACGTTAGCTAGTTAGAGGTTGCTTGCTAGCAGTTAGCTTGCTGTCATGAATGGCTCTCTCACAGACTAGTTCGCTAACTCGCCCCAATTTTGCAAAATCATTTTTTCTTTACAATAACAAACAAAACATTTTGTGGCATATTCATCACCACTGCAAAACATGTGTTTACACCAGTTGAAAAATTATTTCAGGAGCTGAAGCTATCAACTGGTGTTTTGACTCATGTCCGTGTTGATTTAAACCAGCTACGGGTAGTCGAAGCAGTCAAAAAATGTACATGAAATTTGTGTAAACTTCGAGAATAATCACAATACGTCTAATGATTTATATACACAACCAATGATTTATATACACATCATTGAGTGAAACATGTTTGGAAAAGATTCAAGCTGTTGTCGATATTTGTGATTTTTTAAAATAAAGACAAGTTAAATGTATTAGATGTTTGTGATAAGCTGAATGGTCAAAAGAGAGATTTTTGGGTAGAATACAGTAGCTAGGCAAACCTTTTTGGATACAACATAAAACAGCTTGTGGTTTGCTGTAATGATTTATTTTGCAAAGCTCTGAGGTGAAGGTTCCCCTGGGTACAAATCTAAAATCAGCTCCCTCCCCCAATTCTAACCTTAATGTCCTACTCCTGTCTCCTTTCCAGCTCATTTATCACCTGATGTATTTAGTAAAAGTCACATCTCAATAGCGAATCCAGTTATCCTCATGACACAGCACAAGTGGGGGAGTGGGCCTTTCCTCTTTAGATTTGTTTTACCCTTTAGTGTGTGTACTTTACTGTATTTATACTTGGGATTTTCAATAGTAAAGACGCCCGCATAAATAGGTTCAGTTTGCTCCTTTCAGAACTTAGCTAGGCGAAGCGAACTTCTGCACTTGCATACTCCCTAAAGAGTGCTCTCATAATGTCAGTGCCCGGAGAAGACACGTTTTCGAGGTGAGCAGGATGATTATGAGATGGCGTTAACTCAGATGCCACCGGGCCGCAAACAAAACCAGGAGAAGAGGAATATTGGGACAGGGACACAAGAAGATGGATTTCTGAAGAGGAATGGAGGGGAAAAGTGGAAGAAGAAATCGAAGAGAATGAGGAAAGCAGAGATTGGATTTGAATTTGAGGAATATGGCAATAAAAATGGAGATGGGGTTTCAAAGAAGATTGGTGTCAAGTGCAAACAGAGTGAGCCGAGCGCCAGACCAAGTTCTAGAGGTGAAATGGAAGTGAATGAGAGCGAGTTAAGTGAGGTGGAAGATGTGGTGAAGAGCTCGGAACCCGAGCCAGGGATCAATGGACATGATACAGAAGAATCTGGTCCAGTAGAAGTGACAATTTTGGAGAAAGTGGATCCTTGCCTTTTGGCAGATTCATTTGTGGTTTCAGGATCGGTGGGAAAGGCGTTGGGTGCAGTTGAATCAGTGAAGGTAACCTGTAGTGGACTTGTGATATTTGTTTGTGTTTCCTCTGACCAGAGAGAGCAGGCACTACATGTCACACAACTTGGGTCAAGATCTGTTGCGTGCTTTGCTCTGAGAAACAAGGCACCATTGAAAGGAGTGATTTCTGAGGTCGTGTTACGTTTGGATGTGGAGCAATTGAAGTTGAATATTCCTGGTGTTTGTGATGCCTGCCGTTTGGTGCGACACAGACCCGGTGGTGAGCGTTTGTGAAATAGAGGAGTCACTGTCTTAGAGTTTTTACCCAACAAAGTCATGTTAGGACATATCAGTTATGGGCCTCCCGAGTGGTGCAGCGATCTAAGGCACTGCATCGCAGCAATCTAAGACACTGCATTTATACAGCCCAGTCTGTGTCACAGCTAGTCGTGACCGGGAGACCCATGAGGCGGCGCACAATTGGCCCAGTGTTGTCCGGGTAGGGGAGGGTTTGGCCGGCTGAGATTTCCTTGTCTCATTGTGCTCTAGTGACTCCTTGTTGCAGGCCTGGACACCTGCAAGCTGACCTCAGTTGTCAGTTTGACAGTGTTTCCTCCGACACATTGGTTCAGCTGACTTCTGGGTTAAGCAAGCAGTGTGTGAAGAAGCAGTGTGGCTTGGCAGGGTCATGTTTCGGAGGACGCATGGCTCTCGACCTTCGCCTCTCCCAAGTCCATAGGGGAGTTGCAGCGATGAGACAAGACTGTAACTACCAATTGGGGAGAAAAGGGGTAAAAGTAGAAATAAACAAAAATAAACAAAAAAAAGTATATATCAGTTATCCTGTCAGAGCTTTTGTGTCGAATCCACTGCGCTGTTTCAAGTTTATGGTCATATTGCAGCAGTTTGTAGGAGGGAGATTCCAAGATGTGCAGGGAGGGCATGTGTGCAGGGAAGGCATGGCCTAGAGGATTGTGTAGTTTCGGTGGATAAAGTTGTGTGTGTCAACTGTAGGTGTGCCCATTGTAGGTGTGCCCATGTTGCTGGGGATCTGAAGTGTCCAGAGCGAAGGAGACAGGTTGAGGTGGCTAGAGTCAGTTTAGTGCAAAAGGTGTCGTTTGCTGAGGCAGTGAAGAAACTAGAGGAAGATGGGTCAAGGGTGAGGGATCCTGAGAGGATGACTGTGAGTAGGAGGTCTGTGCCAGCACAGAGTGTTGCAGGTTTAGGTTTTTCCATTTATGTTTTGAGGTTGGAATTGAACATGTAAAATACATTAGCACATAGGGCGCACCGATTGGTGTCGCTTCATTAGTCAGTATGTGTTGCACCTGTGACAGTTGCCATCTTGTTAGTGGGAAGGTGTTTTAACTGTGCTGGCCCAGGTGCTATTTAAAAGTGGCTGACCCAGCGCTCCAGTTATTTTTTTGTCATCTGGCAGGCCGACTGGACCTAGCTATCTCGGCTGCTGGCCGGACCTACAATACCAGTCAAAAGTTTGGACACACCTACTCATTCAAGGCTTTTTCTTTATTTTTACTATTCTCTACATTGTAGAATAATAGTGAAGACATAAAAACAATGAAATAACACATATGGCACATATTGTGTAGTAACCAAAAAAGTGTTAAACAAAGCAAAGATTCTTCAAAGTAGCTACCTGTTGCCTTGATGACAGCTTTGCACACTCTTGGCATTCTCTCAACCAGCTTCACCTGGAATGATTTTCCAACAGTCTTGAAAGAGTTCCCACTTTGTCACGTTCTGACCTCAGTTCCTTTTTTATGTCTTTATTTTAGTTGGTCAGGGCGTGAGTTGGGGTGGGCATTCTATGTTGTTTTTCTATGTTTTGTTCTGTTATATTTCTATGTGTTTGGCCTAGTATGGTTCTTAATCAGAGGCAGGTGTCAGTCGTTGTCTATGATTGGGAGCCATATTTAGGTAGCCTGTTTTCTATTGTGTTTTGTGGGTGGTTGTATCCTGTGTTAGTGTTTTCAACAGACGGGACTGTTTCGGTTGTTATTTTGTTCAGTGTTCTGTTGATTTATTAAATATATCATTATGGACACTTACCACGCTGCACATTGGTCTGATCCTTGCCACTCCTCCTCTGAAGAAGAGGATTTCCGTTACAGAACACTCCCCCCCCCCCCCCCCCCCCCCCCCCCCCCACCCCACCAAAAAAGGACCAAGCAGCGTGGTAACGGGCAGCAGAAATCTCAAGACTCTGTTTTGTTATATTTCTATGTGTTTGGCCTAGTGGTTGTATCCTGTGTTAGTGTTTTCATCATACGGGACTGTTTCGGTTGTTTGTTTGTACTTTTGTGATTTTGTTCAGTGTTCTGTTGATTTATTAAATATATCATTATGGACACTTACCACGCTGCACATTGGTCTGATCCTTGCTACTCCTCTTCTGAAGAAGAGGAATTCCGTTACACACATATGCTGAGCACTTGTTTGCTGCTTTTCCTTCACTCTGCGGTTCAACTCATCCCAAACCATCTCAATTGGGTTGTGGTTGGGTGAGTATGGAAGCCAAGTCATCTGATGCAGTACTCCGTTACACTCCTTCTTGGTGAAATAACCCTTACACAGCCCGGAGGTGTGTTGGGTCATTGTCCTGTTGAAAAACAAATTATAGTCCTACAAAGCGTGAACCAGATGGGATGGCCTATCACTGCAGAATCGTGTAATAGCCATGCTGGTTAAATGTGCCTTAAATTCTAAATAAATCACTGACAGTGTCACCAGCACAGCACCCCCACACCATCATACCTCCTCCTCCATGCTTCACGATGGGAACCACACATGTGGAGATCATCTGCTCACCTACTCTGCGTGTCACAAAGATACGGCGGTTGGAACCAAAAATCTAATTTGGACTCAACAGACCACAGGACTGTTGGGGGCCGGTAATGCAACTTATTGGCTGCCAACTGCCACTAAACCCCCCAAAAGACACAGCCATAACACTTCCTGAAAAAAGTCTGAATAAATATAAGATATATCAAGAAATCTGTCATTTTTACATTTTTGACGCACAATTTTACATCTAGCTCAGATGTTTACAGTACAGTTTACAGTAGTTGGAAACTATTTTTTCCCTGTTTATCAAAAGTGTTGGAAAAACTTGTCAATAATCAACTGACTGGCTTTTTTATGTCTATAATATTCTCTCTGGTATGTAATCTGGTTTCTGCTCATGTTTTGGATGTGTCACCGCAACCTTAGTTTTGGGTATGTCATTTTAGGAGAAAATTGAAAAAAAGGGTGGATCCTTAAGAGATCCTAAAGAATGTCACCATTGTCATTTTAAGCAATGTTGTGCTGCTATTTTTAATGACTTGGCCAAAGATTTTGATACAGTAGATCCTTCTATTCTCGTGGGCCGGCTAAGGTGTATTGGTGTCTCTGAGGGTTCTTTGGCCTGGTTTGCTAACTACCTTTCTCAAAGAGTGCCAGTGTATAAAGTCAGAAAATCTGCTCTCAGCCACTGCCTGTCGCCAATGGAGTACACCAAGGCTCAATCATAGGCCCCACGCTCTTCTCAATTAACATCAACAACATAGCTCAGGCAGTAGGAAGCTCTCTCATCCATTTATATGCATTTATATGCAGTCTTATACTCAGTTGGCCCTTCCCCAGATTTAGAGTTAAAAGCTCCAAAACAAAGATTTCTTAGTGTCCAACAAGCTTTCTCTGCCCTTAGCCTTGTTCTGAACACCTCAAAAACAAAGGTCATCTGGTTTGGTAAGAAGAAGAATCTCCCCACCAGTGTGATTACTATGTCTAAGGGTTTAGAGCTTGAGGTACTCACCTCATACAAGTACTTGGGAGTATGGCTAGACAATAGACTGTCCTCGTCTCAGCATATATCAAAGGTGCAGGCTAAGGTTGAACCTAGACATGGTTTTCTCTATCATAATTGCTTCTCTTTCACCCCAGCTGCCAAACTAACCCTGATTCAGATGTCAATAACAGCTGGTGCGCGATGTCTAATGTTAAAGAAGTCTTGAGGTATTGCTTGCCTGAGGTAGAGTACCTTATGATAAGCTATAGACCATCTACCAAGAGAGTTCTCATATATATTGTTCATAGCCATCTATTCACCACCACAAACGGATGCTGGCACTAAGACCGCACTAAACCAGCTGTATAAGGCCATAAGCAAACAAGAAAATGCTCATCCAGAAGCGGCGCACCTAGTGGCCGGGTGACTTTAATGCAGGCAAACTTAAATCTGTTTTACCTCATTTCTACCAGCATATCACATGTGCAACCAGAGGGAAGAAAACTCTAGACCACCTTTACTCCTCACACAGAGACGCATACAAGCTCTCTCTCGCCCTCCATTTGGAAAATCTGACCATAATTCTCCTGATTCCTGCTTACAAGCAAAAACTAAAACAGGATGTACCAGTGACTCGCTCAATACAGAAGTGGTCAGATGACGCAGATGCTATGCTACAGGACTGTTTTGCTAGCACAGACTGGAATATATTCCAGGCTTCATTCAATGAGATTGAGGAGTATAACTCCTCAGTCATCGGCTTCATCAATAAGTGCATCGACGATGTAGTCTCCACAGTGACCGTATGTACATATCACAACCAGAAGCCAAGGATTACAGGAAACATCCGCATCGAGCCTACCAGATGAGCTAAATGCCTTTTATGCTTGCTTCGAGGTGGGCAACACTGAAGCATGCATGAGAGCACCAGCTGTTCTGGACGACTGTGTGATAACGCTCTCGGTAGCCGATGTGAGTAAGACCTTTAAACAGGTTAACATTCACAAAGCCGCGAGGCCAGACGGATTACCAGGACATGTACTCAAAGCATGCGCAGACCAACTAGCAAGTGTCTTCACTGACATTTTCAATGTCTCCCTGACCGAGTCTGTAATACCTACATGTTTCAAGCAGACCACCATAGTCCCTGTGCCCAAGGAAGCGAGGGTAACCTGCCTAAATGATTCCCGCTCCATAGCACTCATGTCTCCATGAAGTGCTTTGAAAGGTTGGTCATCAACAGCCTCATCCCGGATGCACTAGACCCACTCCAATTTGCATACCTGTCCAACAGATCCACAGATGACGCAATCTCAATCGCACTCCACACTGCCCTTTCCCACTTGGACAAATGTAACACCTATGTGAGAATGCTGTTCATTGACTACAGCTCAGCTTTCAACAGCATAGTGCCAACAAAGCTCATCACTAAGATAAGGACCCTGGGACTAAACACATCCCTCTGCAACTGGATTCTGGACTTCCTGACGGGCCACCCCCAGTTGGTAAGGGTAGGCAAAAACACGTCTGCCACGCTGATCCTCAACACTGGGGCCCCTCAGAGCTGTGTGCTTAGTCCCCTCCTGTACTCCCTGTTCACCCACGACTGCGTGGCCATATACGACTCCAACACCATCATTAAGTTTGCTGACGACACAACAGTGGTAGGCCTAATCACCGACAACAATGAGACAGCCTATAGGGAGGAGGTCAGTGACCTGGCAGTGTGGTGCCAGGACAACAACCTCTCCCTCAATGTGAGCAAGACAAAGGAGCTGATTGTGGCCTGCAGCAAAAGACAGGCCTCCATTAACATCACAGGGGCTGTAGTGGAGCTGCTTGAGAGTTTCAAGGTCCTTGCTGTCCACATCACCAATGAACTATCATGGTCCAAACACACCAAGACAGTCATGAAGGGGGCATGACAACACCTCTTCCCCCTCAGGAGACTGAAAAGATTTGGCATGGATCCCCAGATACTCAAAAGTTATGCAGCTGCACCATCGAGAGCACCCTGACCGGTTGCATCACCGCCTGTTATGGCAACTGCTCGACATCTGACTGTAAGAGGGTAGTGCGTATGGCCCAGTACATCACTGGGGCCAAGCTTCCTGTCATCCAGGACCTATATACTAGGCGGTGTCAAAGGAAAGCCCAAAAAATTGTGAAAGACTCCAGTTGCCCAAGTCATAGACTGTTCTCTCTGCTACCACATGGAAAGCGGTACCGGAGCACCAAGTCTAGGTGTCTAGCGACAAGTCCAAAGGCTCCTTAACAGCTTCTACCCCTAAGCCATAAGACTGCTGAACAATTAATCAAATGGCCACCCGGACCTAATTACCTTGACTAACCTGTATCCCCGCACATTGACTCGGTACCGATACCCCCTGTATATAGCCCTGTTATTGTTATTTTATTGTCATACTTTTATTATTTTTTGCTTTAGTTTATTTGGTAAATATTTTCTTAACTCTTTCTTGAACTGCACTGTTGGTTAAGGGCTTGTAAAGTAAGCGTTTCACGGTAAGGTCTACACTTGTTGTATTCAGCACAGATGACAAAGTTTGATTTGATTTGATCCTCCCAAAGCTAGATTACAGAGAATAAATGTATAGATTGGCAGGTAAGGGTGCTCTCGAGCGGCTAGATGTTCTTTAACATTCAGCCATCAGATTTGCCACCAATGCTCCTTATAGGACACATTACTGCACTCTATACTCCTCTGTAAACTAGTCATCTCTGTATACCCATCGCAAGACCCCCATGCTTATTTATAAAACCCTCTTAGGCCTCACTCACCCGCATCTGAAATACCTACAGACTGGACAGTTTTATCTCCATCTCTTCATTCAAAGACTCAATCACGGACACTCTTACTGACAGTTGTGGCTGCTTCACGTGATTTATTGTTGTTTCTTCCTTCTTGCCTTTGTGCTGTTGTTTGTGCCCAATAATGTTTGTACCATGTTTTGTGCTGCTACCATGTTGTGTTTCTGCCATGTTGTGTTTCTACCATGTTGTTTTCATGTGGTCTTGCTACCATGCTGTGTTGTAATGTGTTGCTGCAATGCTATGTTGTTGTCTTAGGTCTCTCTTTATGTAGTGTTGTGGTGTCTCTCTTGTCATGATGTGTGTTTTGTCCTATTTAAAAGAAAATCCCAGCAGACGTCCCCGCAGGAGGCCTTTTGTCTTTTGGTAGACCGTTACTGTAAGGAAGAAGTTGTTCTTATCTGACTGACCTAGTTAAATAAAGGTTAAATAAAAGAAATAGTGCACTGCAGAAAGTAGGGCCTAGCTGCTGTTGCACTCTCTTGTTGAATGAAGGCAAACCCTTAATTGAAATGTCCCATCCTTAGTTCCCACCACTACTAGTTGTCCAATCTCCAATGAAGGGACATACACTTCGGCTAACAAACTTTGACTTTCCCCAAGAAAAAATGTAGTGTCTGAGAACAGCCGGGGAAAAAACCTGCCGAACACCAAAATGAACAAAAACATAACCCAATTTCATCAGGAAAGCATGCGACAGGCTTAACATTTAGGTCAAAATGTTTCAAGTTGACCCCCAAAAATTATGCAAAGTAGGGCTAGGACTACTGTATGCTAGCAACCTGACAAAGTCAAAACATACAAAAAACTACAGAAAGCAGCAGCATGCTGTCTAGGCCTATGCATGACCACCGCACTTGCCATGTGTGACCACAGCTCTTGGCTCAAGTTTACCATATGCTTCCCAGTCTAAACAGTTTGCGGCATAGACAATATGATAAGGACATTTTGTGATGTTTTGGTGTTTGGCAGCGTTCTGCTTTTTTTTGAGAAGGGTATAATTACATACCTCAATTAGTGGTGTTTCTGATGTCAAGTTACACCAGTTGATGCTCGCCATTGGTCCCTGGTCATTTCTTTCGAGTCGGGAACAACTGTTGTTGACAACTGTAACATTGTAGCAAAGCTTAATCTCAACCTTTTCATAACCTTAACCTGCAGTCTCCTAACCTGCCAAGCTAACTCACCTAACCTGCCACGCTAATTCAACTAACTAACCTGCCACATTAGTTATCCTAACCTGCTATGTAAACAAATAATTTGTGTCAAGAATCCATTAACACCGGAACTGACCAATGGCAAGTATCAATGGGCGTTTTCTGATGTCAGGGAACACCCACTTCCAGAAATGGACTGAATTGCGGTCTGCAATTACACCATATTGTCAGTGTTGTCAACTTAGCGACCTTGTCGCTATATTTAATGAATATTCAGACCCCTCTAGCGACACATTTTCAAAAAAGCGACTAGCGGCAAATCTAGCGACTTTTTCTGGTGTTATTTGAGAATTTTGGAGACTCTGATGTGAAAGCATGTATTGTTCTTACTCTTCTCAACGAGCAGCGGGTGCTGCCGTGGGCCCCACCCCTGTCCCAAAGCACTCACAGGCGGCAGCCCCTCCCAGCTGCAGTCAGAGCAGGAGATGTTCACCCCTCCACGTCCAGACTACAAATGAATCTCGCATGCGGGAAGCCGCCGCTGGCTGATCACGCCCTGGCTTACAATAAAAAAAACAATTAACCTGAATTAGGGCCAGACAAGTTACCATACTTTTCTCACATTGCCATTGACAGTTTTTTCTATTGTCTCTTTTTGGTCCATGTAGATTGTTAATGTAGATTGTATACGAAAAAATGTAAAAAATGTTATGGTTAAAAATGTTTTACATGTTTTACTGTGACTTGTTGTAGGCTCCTAAGTGGACCATAAGGTTAAAAACCAAACCAAATTAAGAAAACTAAACTATAAAACAAAAAACAAAAACATCTAATTAAAAATCAAATTAAAAACTAAGTCCGCCAGAGTGTCTCTGTTGGGTGACTTTTGCCTGTCCTAAGCCCGGATAAAGGAGGAGGGTTGGAATTGTGACATTTAAAAAAAGCAAGAATCGACAGAAGGAAGTTCATTTGTAGTTCTAAACATATTTAGGGTGTTTTCTACTCACTTTTTGTCTCTCCCACAACATTATTCCTCTCTCCTACAGCGTCCATTACAATTACATGCACATGGCCAATTATGCAAATGAGGTGATGACGTCATTTAGCGACTTTTAGGACAGCCAATAGCTACTTTCCTTACTGTGGAGTTGGCAACACTGCATATTGTTTGTTTTTTTGGCTGTTCCAGTACACTTTTTTTATTGAGACTTGTTGAAGTTCGGTAGCCAAAGTCTACGCCCCTTCATCAGCGATTGGCAGAAGGGAAACATTCTGCCGATATTGAAGCATTGCATCAACAAAGTGGCTCTGAGAATTTTTAAACATTTTGTATCAACAAGATGCTCGAGAATATTAATATTGTAACATAGTAGCCAACGAGGCGGCAGCCCGCGCAAAATTGCCCTGGGCCAGTTTGTCTCTGTCAACACACTATTGTGTTGCCTATACAGCAGTTGCACTATCTGGGTGCTCATTATATATAAAAACAGCCAAACATCCACACTACAGCTAAATAACTTAGCAATATTTAACAATGTTTTGCCAGCAGGATTGATATGTTAGAATGTTTCATTTGAATTCAGGGAGCTGGACAACAAGAGTGATTGAAAGTTGGAAATACATTATACCAGAGGGAAGTAGGCTACAGGTAGAGATTAGGGATGCAGGCAGAGGATGATGATGATGATGATGATGATGATGATAATGATGATAATGATAATGTAGGCCTACAGTAAGAAGAAAAAAAAAATTGTCCAACTAACTAAGGAATCATTAATGATTTGCGTTATCTCAATTATCATTCTGTCAGTGCATGACAATGCACATTTGCAGTGTGTTTAGTGTGAAGTGAACATGATGCCATTGACTGCCATTGCAAAATTTCTCCAGTAAATGGAGCTATTGCTCTTTGATTCAGCTCTGTCATTCTGAGTCAGAAAGATTTCTCCTGAAATCCCTCTGATACACATTTTCTTGGACCTCAGTCACTGGCTTACCCCCCCATACAGTATATTGTTTGGTCATTGTGCTGCCACAGAATGAATTGTGAGAGCAAGGCCTCAAAAATGCTTTATATACCAGAGCTGTGAGAAAAGTTATATATATTATTGAACGATGTTGCGATTGTTTGTGAGAATGCCAACAAGTGTGGTTCCTGTGGGGGAAATATTCTATTGGGGAAAGGTTCCCATGGGGGTTTCCATGGAAGCCAAGAAGGGGAGTGAGGTGTGTGTGTGCTCAAACACATATGCATGTGGGAGTCTGGGAGAGGATGTGTGTCCATCTGATGAATGGGCATGTGCCTGAACTCAATTGTATACACTAATTGTAGTCTCACCCATTCATTTCTAATGACCGGTCATTTTTTGTACACAGGTGTACAAAAGTTAAGTAAAACACCCAAAATGTAATGAAAATCATCAAAATGTATTTTGTGTGTTCAGATGCCCTGTGTGGACAAAGTCATGGAACCTTATGACACTCAGATTAAATGAAGTACATCCTTCCTTTCGCTCATAGACTGTTGAGTAGCCAAGCATCTCAGCAAGTCTTCAGGTTGGATTTAATGTGTCAAGAGCAGGTCATGTGTAAACAGAACATGGACGCTCTTTAAAACTGCATGTCTGTCTACTGTATGTAGACGATAGCACAATGTCTCACACAAAAGAGATCCTCAAAGTACCTAATGTAAGAATCTAAAGGGCACTCAAATGCCACGTCGACCTTAGAAAAGGTTATTACAAGTGACCAGAATTGCATAATACATTGACGTTGCTATACAACACCTAGTGTATGTGTTATGCCCACGCAGAAATACTGTCACGACTTCCGCCGAAGTTGGCTCCCCTGCCTGTTCGGGTGGTGCTCGGCGGTCGTTGTCACCGGCCTACTAGCCGCCACCGATCCCTTTTTCGTTTTCTGTTTGTTTTGTCTTATTAGTTGCACCTGTGTCTATTTGTGTGTGCTTGATGGGCTTCCTTATTTAAAGTGTGTATACCCGCCCTTGTTTTGTGCGGGATTATTCTTGTGTTATGTGTGTGTGTTATTAGGTGTGTTCGTGTTCTGGACCTGGTACCCTGTGCTTTGGGTTGGTCCATATTTTTCCGCGCCCTATGTTGTGGGCATTGCTTTTTGTGCCGTATTAAAGTGCACTTCTTCCTGTGGAACTCTCTGCTCTCTGCACCTGATTCTTCCTCACACACCTAGCCCCTTGTGACAAATACAGTACAGTTGAATTGAGACCATGATTATCATGCAGCCTGGGAGAAAACCCCAAGCCAACACTGTTATACCTGGATACACCATCTGATGACTCTATACACTAGGAACAATGGGAATTGATTGGTTCCCAGAGGATTGGTGCTATTATCTACTGTTCCATAATAAGAGACATAATATTGAAGGGAACGCATCTATGGTTCACCTTTCTTACCTGATATTTTTCTAATACTCGGGGAAATTACAAAATGTACTCCAATGTAAGCAGTCAACAGTATGAAATAGTACAACAAGATTAATGGCCATTTAATGGGTTTTGTCTACTAGCCACATAGTATCCTTTAACTCCAATTTGATAGTACACACATCCTAGCACAATCCCTGAGAATATACAGCCCCAGTGTTATGGAGCAGCAGGTCGGTCAGACTCATCTAGTTGCCTTCCCATGACGTCCTTCTAATGACTCATTAATGGCCCCTCTGTGCCTTCCACCACTGTCCATGGTCCTTTTCTCCCTGGGGCTGCCATTTAACTGCCTACTCACTCACCCACCCTTTGCCAGATAATGCCTCGCAAACACAGAATTGACATTGAAGCTACTTAAAGGGATAATTTGAGATTTTGGCAATGACTGGAAGTTTGTGGGTATCTATTATCATATTAGCAGATACCCATAGACTTCCAGTCATTGTGCTGAAGCTAGTTAGTATTGGCTTGTGAAACTACCTCTAATTTCCTTCATACTGGACACAGATACATAAAAATGGTAATGTGACTCTGGGTATACAAAGGGCCTTGTTGCCAAAATCCCGAAGTATCCCTTTAATATCCACATTTGCGAAACATTGAGGAAATGGAAATATGATGAGCCACATTTATATTCAAATGGCCAATTTGGTGCAATTACATTTGAAATTAGATGTGATAAAGCATAGGGATGTGGCCTAACATGCTCATACTAAACTAAAGATAGGCTATGGAGGAGGACAATGGGTATGTGTTTTCCTTTTGGATCAGACAGGAGGCTTTCTGTATCCTGGCTTGGATGCCAATTATTGACCAACATATAAAAAAATATGAAATGGTGTTATTGCAACATACTAACAAAATGAAGGCACGGCGTGTGATTATTTGAAATCATATTTATTCTTTTACATTTAGCAGACAATTTCCCTGGGAAATGATTGCCTCCAAAAGGGGGGCTGAACAGCTTAAATATCTCAAGAACAAAGCTTGTTAAAAGTACTGAAAATCCTTAAAGTGCATTATGTATAGTAAGTATATTTAATGCACAGACACCAGTGTGGTGCTTTTAGGAAAATATTTGGATACAGAAGGAATACGTGTTTGGTGCTTCACTGCCAAGGAGTTTAGATAGCTTCAGTCTCTACAGTCTAACTGATCTGTTTCTCGGTTCTCGTGACATGGCCCTCTTATTCACACACAGCCACGAGCCAAGGCCTTCTGGAACTATATCAACCTGGAGGCATGTCATATCAGTTGTGTGTGTATGGGATATCACCACTGCCTCACTGTCTAGGTTGGCTCAAACCGTATTAGTAACTACTTTGATACTACACATTGGAAGTAGACAAGGTCAGGTTCCCTACAATCGAACGGCCCTTTGGCACCAGGAAAAGTGAATCCAATCCCTTGTTGTTATTATTATTCATTAGCAGTATGGGACATGGTCTTCTATAATCCAGTGAGACTGTCAACCAACATTTACAATGAATCATTCAACAGCAAATATGTGCCATATGCTTTGTGTTACATTGGATTTTAGAGTGGTATTATTATACATGTCCACAGTACAAATATTTTACTCAGTGTAATCAGCCACATCTGTGCATAGACATACTGTGTATATCACACACCCAAAATGCAATTAGGTAGAAATATTAAGATTAAGCCTTCCCGACAGTAGTCTTGTAATCCCAAATGCATAGTCCACATGGGCTGTTGGCTCAGGTGTGGTTCATTCTGGGCTAACTGACTCAGCAAGCAGCCAATGAGGCCACACATGAGTTCCCTGTAGCCATCTGCTGGCCAGTACAACTCCAATTAAGAGACACCACACTGCAGCCTTTATATGTTACACTGTACCATGTTTGGCCATGGTACAAGATCTCAAATGATGGGCAGTTGAAAATCATGGACAAGAGTGGAAAATTAGAGTTGTGGTCACCTCTGGGTGTATGGCTCTTGTTGTGTGCAGATTGAGTTTGATCTTGGGATTGCCTGACTCAATCAGACCTGTCGTATTCTCTGGGTGATGACGTACTGAGATGCTGGCTTCCACTTTCTCTGATTGTTCTTCTCTCCTGTCCAATACAAATGACTGTGGATGTTGATGGATTGTGTGTCTTCTGTATCGAAGATGCTCACAGTGTGTGGATCCTGTAGGCTGGTCTGTGATGATGCTTATATGGTGGCAAGACAATGGGTTACATTTGTGTGTCCCATAAGGCAATAAACCGCTCTACAGTGCCTTGCAAAAGTATTCATCCCCTTTGGCATTTTATAGTATAGTCCAAATCGGTGGAATGAAATATTTAAAAAAAAACTTGTTTCAAAAAATGATTTAAAAAAAGACAAGTACATTTGTGTGTGCGCATGTATTCACCCCCTTTGCTATGAAGCCCCCAAATAAGATCTGGTGCAACCAATTAGTCACATCAGTCACATCATTTGTTAAATTAGTTAAATAAAGTCCACCTGTGTGCAATCTACGTGTCACATGATCTGTCACATGATCTCATTATATATACACCTGTTTCTGAAAGGCCCCAGAGTCTGCAACACCACCAAGCAAGTGGCACGATGAAGACCAAGGATCTCTCCAAACAGGTGAGGGACAAAGTTGTGGAGAAGTACAGAAAAATATCCAAAACCTTCAACATCCCACGGAGCACCATTAAATCCATTACTAAAAAATGGAAGAATATGGCAATGCAACAAACCTGCCAAGAGAGGGCCACCCACCAAAATTCACAGACCAGGCAAAGAGGGCATTAATCAGAGAGGCAACAAAGAGACCAAAGATAACCCTGAAGGAGCTGCAAAGCTCCACAGTGGAGATTGGAGTATCTGTCCATAGGACCCGTACATTCCACAGAGCTGGGCTTTACGGAATAGTGGCCAGAAAAAAAGCCATTGCTTAAAGAAAAAAATAAGCAAACACATTTCGTGTTCGCCAAAAGGCATGTGGGAGACTCCCCAAAAATATGGAAGAAGGTACTCTGGTCAGATTAAACTAAATTGAGATTTTTGGCCATCAAGGAAATGCTGTGTCTGGAGCAAACCCAACACCTCTCATCACCCCGAGAACACCATCATGGTGGTGGCAGCATCATGCTGTGGGGATGTGTTTCATCAGCAGGGACTGGGAAACTGGTCAGAATTGAAGGAATGATGGATCCCGCTAAATACAGGGAAATTCTTGAGCGAAACCTGATTCAGTCTTCCAGAGATTTGAGACTGGGATGTAGGTTCACCTTCAAACAGGGCAATGACCCTAAGCATACTCCTAAAGAAACACTCAAGTAGTTTAAGGGGAAACATTTAAATGTCTTGGAATGGCCTAGTCAAAGCCCAGACCTCAATCCAATTTAGAATCTGGTATGACTTAAAGATTGCTGTACACCAGCGGAACCCATCCAACTTGATGTGCCAAGCTTATAGAGACATACCCCAAGAGACTTGCTGCTGTAATTGCTGCAAAAGGTGGCTCTACAAAGTATTGACTTTGGGGGGGTGAATAGTTATGCATGCTCAAGTTTTCCGTTTTTTTGTCTTATTTCTTGCTTGTTTCACAACAAAACATATTTTGCATCTTCAAAGCGGTAGGCATGTTGTGTAAATCAAATGATACAAACCCCCCAAAATCTATTTTAATTCTAGGTTGTAAGGCAACAAAATAGGAAAAATGCCAAGGGGGTTGAATACTTTTGCAAGCCACTGTACATTCTCAGTCTACCTCCGGTGTGATGTTTGATCTCCCCACGGTACTGGGGATGAAGGTGTACTTCCAATCCTGATGAGCTATATCCCCAGGGGAGTGTGAACACCCTGGGACAAACACTTCCTCACAACATGTTGTGTCAGTGATATGTGACTAGGCATAAAAGCACAGTAGAAAATATTATTTGTCGCAAAAACACCCTCACGCAACTGAATTTTACAAGGTATACCACAGAGGCACCTACCATGACTATCTGCCCCCTTGTGGTAATTAAACGTCCCCTATGTGAGTTGTTCCTAGGGCCAGTCCTAGTTGGGGAAAAAAGTAACTTAATTTTCCATTTTATTATCCCAAAATATACGGTTAAATGCTATGATCAAACATTTTCACATTTTCAGAAGTGGAAATATTTATTTTGATTCATGGGCATGTCGCCTATTTTCTCAAGCTTTATCTCAAAGGAAAGCAGTGACTTAAACCAGCCACATAGTTTGCCTAACGTCTGATAACAGTCCAGTGTTAATCACCGGCAGGCAGCTCGGTATGGAAATGCATCCACAGCCACTGCACGGAAATTAATAGAAAGATCTATTGGTCTCAGCTGTGCTACCCAGCATATAAGCTCCTCATCAGCATGTGCATAACAGAAAATCCTCTCGGGCAGTTTTTACACAGCTTTGACACAAAATGTCTGCCTTCCCTCATTCTAGCAGGTGTGGAGATGGTTTTTTAAATTTATTTTTTATTTTACCTTTATTTAACTAGGCAAGTCAGTTAAGAACAAATTCTCATTTTCAATGACGGCCTAGGAACAGTGGGTTAACTGCCTGTTCAGGGGCAGAACGACAGATTTGTACCTTGTCAGCTCGGGGGTTCCGGTTACTAGTCCAACGCTCTAACCACTAGGCTACCCTGCCGCCCCCAGGGTAAGCCCAAAGCAAGAAAAAAACAAATTTCTAAAGGGTCTCGAAATAATCTTAAATATTTTTTTGCATGTATGTATGCAGTATATGGCATGCTTAGCACATCCATGCTTTAACCAATAAGTAATGTATGAATGTAGCCATTGTTTTGTTGTATTAATTGCATGCCTCCTCCTAGAATACTATCTACTGTCTAGTTGGAGGGGGTCGCACACATTGACAGCCATACTGTCTAAAATTATTGTCAGACCCCATTTACAAGATAAGAATTGTCATAGTAGACATAGGCTGTCCCTCAAGGCCATGTTTTCCAAGCTATGATCGTCACATGCTCTGTCAGTGCAAATACAACCATGGCTAAGAGAATGTTCAAACTGTCACATTACATTTAGGGTAGGAGTGACATAACGCAAGTGGCTATTTTAGGAACAGCTTAAGGTATGATCCAAAAGCTAAAGTGATCATAAAAAAAAGAAAGGAACAGGAAAAAGAAAGGTACAGCCATGAAAAAAATCCCCTGATAAGGGCGGAAAAGAAAATAATATCAGTCCAATTGTATATTTCCCTAAACTACCCCAGTGAGCCAGACAATTGCGAAGCTAATTTTCCATATATTCCTACGTCCGCGTTTGCTTGTTTAATAGCATTTCTCATGGGTACTGGCATGATTGAATCTGTATCTGGCTCTGGCATAACTAAGATTGGTATATGCAGTCTTTCTAAAACGCCTGTGTGTGTTCTGAAGCCAAATGCCTTGCTTGCAGCCCCTTACTCAAATGGCTGTCTGGATGCAGAGCCAAATCTCTTCATTAGATGCTAATGAGCAATTACTCAGCCAAGAGTGGTCTTTGCATATATCAAACTGGAAGCACACAGAAATGTGACTCCAGGATTGAGTAGAGTCATTTTCATTTCACCACCATACATACCCCTAGTAAATAAACTGACTAAGGCAACTCATGCGTGTCCTCTGTTTAAAAGATTTCCATGCACCTTTAATTTGGATTGCTAGGCTTAAATGGTTTGTCAGAAGAAATTAAGCAAAAAGTTGTACATATAGTTAAAATCGTAAGTTTACATACACCTTCGCCAAATACATTTAAACTCAGTTTTTCACAATTCTTTATAATCCTAGTAAAAATTCCCTGTCTTAGGTCAGTAAGGATCACCACTTTATTTTAAGATTGTGAAATGTCAGAATAATAGTAGAGAAAGTGATTTATTTCATATTTTATTTCTTTCATCACATTCCCAGTGGGTCAGAAGTTTACATGCTACGAAATACTAATTGAGTGTATTTCTTTTAAATTTTTTGGGTCAACTTGGGTCAAATGTTTCAGGTAGCCTTCCACAAGCTTCCCACAATAAGATGGGTGAATTGTGGCCCATTCCTCCTGACAGAGCTGGTGTAACAGAGTCAGGTTTGTAGGCCTCCTTGCTCAAACATGCTTTTTGAGTTCTGCTCACAAATTTGCTATAGGATTGAGGTCGAGGCTTTGTGATGGCCACTCCAATACCTTGACTTTGTTGTCCTTAAGGCATTATGCCACAACTTTGGAAGTATGCTTGGGGTCATTGTCCATTTGGAAGACCCATTTGCAACCAAGCTTTATCTTCCTGACTGATGTCTTGAGATGTTGCTTCAATATATCCACATAATTTTCCTCCCTCGTGATGCCATCTATTTTGTGAAGTGCACCAGTCCCTCCTGCAGCAAAGCATCCCACAACATGATGCTGCCACCCACGTTTTTCACGGTTGGGATGTGTTCTTCGGCTTGCAAGCCTCCCCCTTTTCCTCCTAACATAACGATGGTCATTATGGCCAACCAGTTCTATTTTTGTTTCATCAGACCAGAGGACATTTCTCCAAAAAGTACAATCTTTGGCCACATGTGCAGTTGCAAACCGTAGTCCGGCTTTTTTATGGCAGTTTTGTAGCAGTGGCTTCTTCCCTGGGGCGGCAGGGTAGCCTAGTGGTTAGAGCGTTCGGCTAGTAACCGGAAGGTTGCAAGTTCAAATCCCCGAGCTGACAAGGTACAAATCTGTCGTTCTGCCCCTGAACAGGCAGTTAACCCACTGTTCCTAGGCCGTCATTGAAAATAAGAATTTGTTCTTAACTGACTTGCCTAAATAAAGGTAAAAAAATTAAAATAAATTCCTTGCTGAGCGGCCTTTCAGGTTATGTCGATATAGGACTTGTTTTACTGTGGATATAGATACTTTTGTACTGGTTTCCTCCAGCATCTTCACAAGGTCCTTTGCTGCTGTCTAGGAGACAGAACGTGTCTTCTTCCTGAGCGGTATGACGGCTCCGTGGTCCCATGGTGTTTATAATTGCGTTTGGAAATTCAGGCGTTTGGAAATTGCTCCCAAGGATGAACCAAACTTGTGGAGGTCTACAATTGTTTTTCTGAGGTTTTGGCTGATTTCTTTTGATTTTCCCATGATGTCAAGCAAAGAGGCACTGAGTTTGAAGATAGGCATTGAAATACATCCACAGGACACCTCCAATGCACTCACATGATGTCAATTAGCCTATCAGAAGCTTCTAAATCCATGTCATAATTTTCTGTAATTTTCCAAGCTGTTTAAAGGCACAGTAAACTTAGTGTATGTAAACTTCTGACCCTCTGGAATGGTGATACAGTCAATTATAAGTGAAATAACCTGTCTGCAAACATTTGTTGGAAAATTCACAAAGTAGATGTCCTAACCGACTTGCAAAAACTCTAGTTTGTTAACAAGAATTTTGTTGAGTGGTTGTTATACAAGTTTTAATGACTCCAACCTAAGTCTGTGTAAACTTCCGGCTTCAACTGTAAATCAGTATTCCCTCAGGGTATTTTGCGATGATGATGAAATAAATTAGCTGCTAAGACCCTGTGTGAAAACCATTGTACAATATGTAAATCTCCAACTTTTAGAACTTGCAATTTATTCCCTCTGTGTAAAATATTCCCCAAAGTTACGTTGTTATTTAAATGTGCTTTATCAATGTAATCACATGGCATCTGTTGGTTGAATTTTCTAAAAATTCATCAACATACAGTTTGGCACATTGTAACTTAGATTTTGACCACAACATTTTCAACATTAATGTTTCTTCACAAATGAATCAATATCAACCCAAATTGTATGTTGATCTGATATTGTGTGGCCTGGAGGGTTAATTACATTGCAATACAAGCACAACAGCTATTCCAGGCAAGATTTGAATCAAAACATTGAATTAAATTCAGCAACAGTACTTTGTTGTGTTTTTGGAAATAAGACAAAGGACAGTAAGCGCTGAAAGGCTGGAATAACATTGGCACCACATGATGGCTTATACAAATCTCATCCTGCTAAGACTGGTTCAACCGTGTATTTAATGATGATGAGTAACAATTTGGCCCCTCTGCCCAGAAACCAACACCAGTGGTATCAAGTTGATCTGTCAAAACTTACCTGATAGTTTCACTTCAGCAGTAATAAATTCATGAACTTCTTTGAGGAAAAGATCATGATCATTAGAAAGCAAATTACAGACTTCTCTTTAAATCTGCGTATTCTTCCAAAGCTCAGTTGTCCTGAGTGTGCACAACTCTGCCAGGACTTAGGATCAAGGGAGACCCTCAAGTGTTTTAGTACTACATCTCTTGACACAATGATGCAAATAATCATGGCCTCTAAACCTTCAAGCTGCATACTGGACCCTATTCCAACTAAACTACTGAAAGAGCTGCTTCCTGTGCTTGGCCCTCCTATGTTGAACATAATAAATGGCTGTCTATCCTCCGGATGTGTACCAAACTCACTAAAAGTGGCAGTAATAAAGCCTCTCTTGAAAAAGCCAAACCTTGACCCAGAAAATATAAAAAACTATTAGCCTATATCGAATCTTTCATTCCTCTCTAGAATGTTTGAAAAAGCTGTTGTGCAGCAACTCACTGCCTTCCTGAAGACAAACAATGTATATGAAATGCTTCAGTCTGGTTTTAGACCCCATCATAGCACTGAGACTGCACTTGTAAAGGTGGTAAATTACCTTTTAATGGCGTCAGACCGAGGCTCTGCATATGTCCTCGTGCTCTTAGACCTTAGTGCTGCTTTCGATGCCATCGATCACCACATTCTTTTGGAGAGATTGGAAACCCAAATTGGTCAACACGGACAAGTTTTGGCCTGGTTGAGATCTTTTCTGTCGGAAAGATATCAATTTGTCTCTGTGTGTTCCTCAAGGTTCCGTTTTAGGACCACTATTGTTTTCACTATATATTTTACCTCTTGGGGATGTAATTCGAAAACATAATGTTAACTTTCACTGCTATGCAGATGACACACAGCTGTATATTTCAATGAAACATGGTGAAGTCCCAAAATTGCCCTCGCTAGAAGCCTGTGTTTCATACATAAGGAAGTGGATGGCTGCAAACGTTCTACTTTTAAACTCGGACAAAACAGAGATGCTTGTTCTAGGTCCCAAGAAACAAAGATATCTTCTGTTGAATCTGACAATTAATCTTGATGGTTGTGCAGTCGTCTCAAATAAAACTGTGAAGGACCTCGGCGTTACTCTGGACCCTGATCTCTCTTTTGACGAACATATCAAGACTGTTTCAAGGACAGCTTTTTTCCATCTAAGTATCATTGCAAAAATCAGAAACGTTCTGTCCAAAAATTATGCAGAAAAATTCATTCATGCTTTTGTCACTTCTAGGTTAGACTACTGCAATGCTCTACTTTCCGGCTACCCAGATAAAGCACAAAATAAACTTCAGTTAGTGCTAAATACGGCTGCTAGAATCCTGACTAGAACCAAAAAATGTGATCATATTACTCCAGTGCTAGCCTCGCTACACTGGCTTCCTGTTAAGGCAAGGGCTGATTTCAAGGTTTTACTGCTAACCTACAAAGCATTACATGGGCTTGCTCCTACCTATCTTTCCAATTTGGTCCTGCCGTACATACAGTAAAATGCAAATTAATTACTTAAAAATCATACAATGTGATTTTCTGGATTTTTTTAGATTCCGTCTCTCACAGTTGAAGTGTACCTATGATTAAAAAAAATGACTGATGATAGCCTGCGGCTATGGAACCCTGACCTGTTCACCGGACGTGCTACCTGTCCCAGAACTGCTGTTTTCAACTCTCTAGAGACAGCAGGAGCAGTAGAGATACTCTGAATGATCGGCTATGAAAAGCCAATTGACATTTACTCCTGAGGTGCTAACTTGTTGCACCCTCGACAACTACTGTGATTATTATTATTTGACCATGCATTTATGAACATTTGAACATCTTGACCATGTTCCCGGCACAGCCAGAAGAGGACTGGTCACCCCTCATAGCCTGTTTCATCTCTAGGTTTCTTCCTAGGTTCTGGCCTTTCTAGGGAGTTTTTCCTAGCCACCGTGCCTCTACACCTGCATTGCTTGCTGTTTCGGGTTTTAGGCTGGGTTTCTGTACAGCACTTTGATATATCAGCTGATGTAAGAAGGGCTATATGAATACATTTTATTTGATTTTCCTCTCCTTACACTATTCAAACTAAATGCATGCATAAACACAACCCGGTCTGGGCAAAGAAGCATCAAACTGGTCTAGTTGATACCACTGTGATACCCCCAGAACTATTGTTTTGAGTTGGTGCAACAAGTACACTATTTTGTATTTTCACAAGAATTATACACTACATCACCAGAAGTATGTGGACACCTGCTCGTCGAACATCTCATTCCAAAATCATGGGATTTAATATGGAATTGGACCTCCCGTCACTGCTACAACAGCCCTCTTCTGGGAAGGCTTTCCACTAGATGTTGGAACACTGCTGCGGGGACTTGCTTCCATTCAGCCACAAGAGCATTAGTGAGGTTGGGAACTGATTTGGGGCGATTATGCCTGGCTCGCAGTCGGCGTACCAATTCATCCCAAAGTTGTTCAATGGGTTTTAGGTCAAGGCTCTGTGCAGGCCAGTCAAATTCTTCCACACCGATCTCAACAAACAATTTCTGCATGGCCCTCGCTTTGTGCACGGGGGCATTGTCATGCTGAAACAGGAAAGGGCCTTCCCCAAACTGTTGCCACAAAATTGGAAGCACAGAATCGTCTAGAATGTTATTGTATGCTGTAGCCTTAAGATTGCCCTTCACTGGAGCTAAGGGGCCTTGGACGAACCATGAAAACATCCCCATGCTGTGGGGAAGCTCTATCCTCACAATTCAGCTTTGTGAACTGAAGTTTATGTATGTTGTTAAAACTCAATTCTTCTCTTATTCATCACTCATAAATTCAGATTTCTATACTCAAATAGGCATCAACACTCCACATTCCCACATCCATATCTGCTAGCATTTCCTATAAATTCATTCATTCATGATTCGTAATCCATTAATTTATAATGCATTAATAACCAGAGCTGAGCAAATTGTCCTGTCAAAGCTTGTTGAATGGCATGCTTTTCTATTGAGTAGCTAGTCACAATAGTCCCTCACCACTGCCATGGGTCTTAGAAGCATGTGTCATGACGTTGGCCTGGGGGGAAGGTTTATGACAGTCATAAATACCTTTTCCCCCCCTTTTCCTCTCTCTACCCTACTGAGGTTACATTTGCAAAACCCTTGGTTAACATAGAGATTCTGGGAACATCAGAAGGTGGGGGGAAATTAACTATATTCTGGTAATGCAACCAATTGAACATATGCGGTGGTACTTAATGAATATGATGTCAGTTCGGTTGTCATCTTTTGTATTGCTGATTCAAATTGTTAGCCAGGGTTCGTGCAGATAACCAAGAATTTACAACTTTCAGATGAGACTGAATTAAGATGATGATTAATATTGACTGCTAATATTACTAGGTTTTTAAGAGGTTGTTCGGAAGATAACAGCTCTATAAATATTATTTTGTGGTGCCCGACTCTCTAGTTAATTACATTTACATGATTAGCTCAATCAGGTAATAATAAATAATTCAATTATTTTATAGAATAGCATGTCATATCACTTAATCCGGCATAGCCCAAAAAAATACGGGCAACAGGCTAACATCTGTGACAGGCACTTGTTTTGGATTTTCAAAGGGAGGTCTAATAAAATGATAACATTAACTAACCATGTCTGGGTGTTTCTTCACTGATTTATTCATTAGCTGTGTCCTTTGAAATATACCAGAGACCATTAGATTGTCCCTCCTTCGTGGAATGCTCCATGGTTTCCCCTAGGTACAGATCTCGGATCAGCTTCCCCTCCCTGAGCCTAACCTTAATCATTAGAGGGGAAAATGCTAAACTCACCCAAGATCATGTATGTACAGTATGTACAGGAAAATAGAACAAAGTGTTTGGAGATGTACAGTCTGGGGGATTGTAGTACTCTGGGAAGAGCCTGAATCTCAGCTGTCCTAACAACATGGTGACTTGGTGACTATGGTGAATGTTAGAACATTCAAACGTATTTCTCAGTGCTAGCCTGACACTCATTTGTCACATTGGACTAAAGCATATTGAAGTGCCATTACCAAATATTTTTTTACAAGGAATGTTGTGATATTTAAGCTTTTAATCTGAGCCTTTTGATAAGATCATTCTAAAAAGAACAAATAAAATAAAAAACTGTCACCCTGGTTCGGCCGTCAAAAGCATATCTCAATGGTTCCCAGCACCAGGGACTTTGAGTGAAGCAAAGGGATGTGCTTTCTGAAGGAATGAGTAGTGAAGCAACCTTACAACACCTAGCGATCTCGTCAAGATTTTTGGACCTCTTGGCATAATGGTTAAGGTGTGACTGACAGTTGCAAGGACCCCAGTTTGTGTTCCGGTCGGGCACTTCTCCAGGATACTATGTTCTTTCCTAAATCCTGGATTTTGCATGTCCAGACATTCAGTTTCACATCTACAGGTTGTGTATAGCCAACTAATGTTGCTTCATTTGTTTTTTGAAACCAGGTTTGCAGTTCAAATTAAATCTAAATCAAATGTTTCCCCCAGTCTGCGGATCACATCCCATTTTGGATACATCTGTTGGCATGGCGGTGGAAAGAACACAAAGGTTTTTGAAATGAGAGGACAGACGAGGAGATAGATGAGCAGGATTAGAGGGCTCTAGGAAGGCATTTACGCCAAATACAGGCCCATCTACTGAATTAATGGTCTGAAACAGATGGAAGTGGATGGATAGATGGGTCACAATGACGCTGTATCCCCATATCGCCAGCTGTTCGGCCCCATAATGAGTTATGATGAATAGAGATGCAGCAAAAGTTGAAGTTCACACATCGAGTCTGATGCCAGATCAGCATTTGGGGCCCGAGCGGGGAGGGTAAGTACTCTTTACATAATAATATCTAGAGCAAAATGACTGAGACTGACATCATTTAGATACTCTGCCAAACGACTCACTTACTTCAATGTGTTACTTAGAAACATTAAGCACCATCAGTGACATCAAAGCTTAATGTACACTATATCAATGGGTGTTGAATCAACTGACCGGCCCCTATCAGGATGGATATTTGGCCATATTAGGGAACTGCTGTTTTGGAGTCCCACACCAAAGCTGCTGACTGCTGGCTGGGGATATCAAGGACGTCATCGGAGAGTCAAGAAAACATGCAGTAAAACAGACAATGTATCTTCTAAGTGTTTCTTTGTGAGTGTGACACTTAAGTACACTCTCAGAAATGAAGGTGCTATCTAGAACCAAAAAGGGGTTTTCGACTTTCCCCATAAGAGAACTCTTTGAAGAACCCCTTTCGATTTTAGGTTCAACCCTTTTGCTTCCATGTAGAACAGAGGGTCACTTCATGGAACCCAAAAGGGTTTTCCTATGGGGACACCCGCAGAACCCTTTTGGAAGTGTAGGATCGGAGTCCTCGCCATCTGAACCCTCACCCCGTCATTGTTTCCCTTTTAGCAGGGGCTGCTATCTGAACTGTACAAAGTGGCATATATAGTGCATTCGGAAAGTATTCAGACCCCTTGACTTTTTCAGGATTTTATTATTCTAAAGTGTACAACAAAAAAAAGATCCTCATCAATCTACACATAATACCCCATAATGACGAAGCAAAAACAGGTTTTAAGAAATGTTTGCAAATGTTTGAAAAATAAAAAAACGGAAATATTGCATTTACATAAGTATTCAGACCCTTTACGCAGTGATTTCTTGAAGCATCTTTGGTATCGAATACAGCCTTCAGCCTTCTTGGGTATGATGCTACAAGCTTGGCACACCTGAATTTGAGGAGTTTCTCTCATTCTTCTCTGCAGATCCTCTCAAGCTCTGTCAGGTTGGATGGGGAGCGTCGCTGCACAGCTATTTCAGCCGGGCTCTGGCTGGGCCACTCAAGGACGTTCAGAGACTTGTTCCGAAGTCACTCCTGCGTTGTATTGTCTGTGTGCTAAGGGTCGATGTCCTGTTGAAAGATAAATCTTCGCCCCAGTCTGAGATTTTGAGCACTCTAGAGCAGGTTTTCATCAAGGATCTCTCTGTACTTTGCTCCGTTCATCTTTCCATTGATCCTACCTAGTCTCCCAGTCCCTGACACTGAAAACATCCCCACAGCATGATGCTGCCACCACCACGCCTCACCGTAGGGATGGTGCCAGGTGTTCTCACGCTTGGCATTCAGGCCAAAGAGTTCAATCTGGGTTTTTACCACAGGTGGACTCCAATAAAGTTGCAGAAACATCTCAAGGATGATCAATGGAAACAGGATGCGCCTGAGCTCAATTTCAAGTCTCATAGCAAAGGGTCTGAATACGTATGTAAATATGCAATTTCTGTTTAATACATTTGCCAAAAAAAATTAAAACCTGTTTTTCACTTTTTCATTATGGGGTATTGTGTGTAGATTGATGAGAAACCTTTTGAATATACTGTAACATTATCGGAGTGAAAGTTGACCCCTCCCCAAAAGGGACTATATTTTGGTGTTCTTCAATGTGAGTGTGACGCAATAAAGATGTTAACAAGTGCGCATGCTCACCTCCTGATGTTTCCCTGCAGCAAGGTAGCAGTGACGTGATCTGGGTGACACGGTGTCTTGAGTTCGCCGCCTCCATGGGGTTTCATCCATGAAAGCGACACCTATTGACGTTAGACCTTCACTCTGGTTCACTGCATTCGACACATGCAGAAATTGTATTTATTTTGATAGTGGTGTACTTTTATGGGAGTCAACTTGTGTCACATCTTTATATTGTAGGTGTACATTTGTTTTTGTCAAGTCGTGTGGACAGTGTCACCACTTGGCTTGCCACATCTCATATTGCTTGCCGGTTGTTTGAACACAGTAAATATAGCATATGCTTTTGGAGTTTTTCCTGCTTGATTTGTATATACTAAGATTGCCCTCATGGTTTTGATTTGATTTTAGGATCCCCATTAGCCAATGGCGACAGCTAGTTTAACTGGGGTCTTGACACATAACGAAAAAGACATTACAGAAAAAATACTTTACAACTTACATATATTTAAAAACATTAACTTGGTGTGTGTGCATCTATCAGTTACACACACATCAGTATATACACATAACAAGCAGGTCACATGGGGAGAGGCGTTGGCCATGAGGTGTTGCTTTATTTGTTTTTGAAACCGGGTTTGCTCTTCACTTGCGCTATATAAAGTGGAAGGGAGTTCCATACACTCATGGCTCTGTATAATCCTGTACGTTTTCTTGAATTTGTTCTGGACCTGGGGACTGTGAAAAGACCCCTGGTGGCATGTCTGATTGGGTAAGTGTGTGTGTCAGTGCTGTATGCTAACAATTTGGAATTTCCAACACATGAATGGTTCTTTTAAAAACAAGAAGCGACGCAGTCCGTCTCTCCTCAACTCTTAGCCAAGAGAGAATGGCATGCATAGTATTAACATTATCCCTCTGATTAAAATGAAGAGCAAGACGTGGCTTTGTTCTGAGACAGCTGCATATTATCTACGTCTTTCTTTGCAGCATTTAACCATATGACTGGACAATAATCAAGATAAGATAAAACTAGAGCCTGCAGGACTTTGTGTAGTGTGGTGTCAAAAAATCAGAGCATCTCTTTATTATGGACAGACCTCCCCCCATTTGTACAACCATTGAATCTATAAGTTTTGACCATGACAGATCGACAATCTAAGGTAACACCAAGTAATTTAGTCTCCTCAACTTGTTCAACAGCCACACCATTCATTACCAGATTCAGCTGAGGTCTAGAAAATTATTTGTACCAAATAAAATAATTTTAGTTTGAGAGATGTTCAGGACCAGTTTATTACAAATCAAATCAAATGTTATTGGTCACATACACGTGGGTGTAGCATTTTTTTTGTGTGTTTCTAGCAGTGCAGTAATATCTAACAAGTAATAACGAACAATTTCACAACAATACAAACAATACACACAAATCTAAAGTAAAGGAATGGAATTAAGAATATATAAATATTTGTACGAGCAATGTCAGAGCGGCATAGACTAAGATAGTAGAATAGAATAGAATACAGTATATACATATGAGATGAGTAATGCAAAATATGTAAACATTAAAGTGACTGTTCCATTATTCCATTATTAAAGTGGCCAGTGATTTCAAGTCTATGTACAATATATAGGGCAGCAGCCTCTAATGTGCTAGTGATGGCAATTTAACAGTCTGATGGCCTTGAGATAGAAGCTGTTTTTCAGTCTCTCGGCCCCAGCTTTGATGGGAGGTGGAGGTGCGAAGTTGAGGTGTTTCCTACCTTCACCACCTGGGGGCGGCCCATCAGGAAGTCCAGAGACCAGATGCACAGGGTGAGGTTCAGACCCAGGGCCTCGAGCTTAATGATGAGCTTGGAGGGTACTATGGTGTTGAATGCTGAGCTGTAGTCAATAAACAGTATTCTTACATAGGTATTCCTCTTGTCCAGATGGGATAGGGCAGTAGGCATTGCAATGGCAGTTGCATTGTCTGTGGATCTATTGGGGCGGTAAGCAAGTTGAAGTGGGTCTAGGGTGTCAGGTAAAGTAGAGGTGATATGATCCTTGACTAGCCTCTCAAAGCACTTCATGATGACAGAAGTGAGTGCTATGGGGTGATAGTCATTTTGTTCAGTTACCTTAGATTTCTTGAAGCATGTGGGGACAGCAGACTGGGATAAGGAGAGATTGAACATGTCCATAAACACTGGCCACTCATTCCAAAACAGACTGCATCCCTTGTTAAGGGTTTCAGTGACTTCATTAACTCTGGTTGCTGATGAGTATATGGTTGAATCATCAGCATACATAGACACATATGCTTTGTTTAATGCCAGTGGCAAGTCATTGGTAAAAACAGAAAAGAGTAGACGGCCTAGAGAGCTGCCCTGCGGTAAACCACACTTTACATGTTTGACATTAGAGAAGCTTCCATTAAAGAAAACCATCTGAGTTTTATTAGATAGATAGCTCTGAATCCACAATATGGCAGAGGTTGAAAAGCCATAACACATACGTTGTTTCATCAACAGGTTTCTTTCAACAAATCATCAGTCATTTGTGTCAGTGCAGTACATGTTGATTGTCTTTCTCTTTTTGTGTGCTGAAAGTCTTGTTAATTTGCTTCCAGAGAAATAGCATTGTATTTGGTCAAACACCATTTTTTCCACCAAAACAATGAGCAAGCTGAAAGGTCTGCTGTTAGAACCAGTAAAGGCCGCTTTACCACTCTTGGGTAGCGAAATGACTGACAACCCTCCAGGCCTGAGGACAAATACTTTCCTCTAAGCTGAGATTAATGATATGACAGATAGGAGTGGCTATAGAGTCAGCTACCATCCTCAGCAGCTTCCGTCTAAGTTGTCAATTCCAAAAGGTTTGTCATTATTGATGGATAACAGTAATTTTTCCATCTCTCCCAGACTGACTTACAATGCTTTTCTTTCATTTAGTTTTTTTTATACATGAGTACGATGGCTAACTGTTCATTGTTGGCATTTCCTGCCTAAGTTTGCCCACTTTGCCTGTGAAGTAATCATTAATTTAATTGGCAACATCATTGTTTTGTGATGAATAAGCCATCGTATTCGATGAAAGATGGAGTTGAATGTCTTTCCGCCCGTCATTTCATTTAAAGTACTCCAAAGTATTTAAAAAAAATATATCTTTATTTCATTGATCTTGGCCTCATGATATAGTTTCTTCATCTTTTTGTTGAGTTTAGTCAAACAATTTCTCAATTTTGCAGTAAGTCAGCCAGTCAGATGTGCAGCCAGACTTAGCCACTCCTTTCTGCCCATCTCTTTCAACCATACAGTTTTTCAATTCCTCATCAATCCATGGAGCCTTAACAGTTCGAACAATCAGTTTCTTAACAGGTGCATGTTTATCAATAATTGGTAGATCCAAAGTCATAAATTCATCAAGCACAGCGTCTGGATGCTCCTTATCAATCACATAAGACCAACAAATATTTTTTACATCTGCCACATAAGAGTTGCGGCAAAATCTTTTATGTGATATCTTACAAACTAGACCGGGCACGCATGTGCACCCTCGCATGCATGTGGATTTTGTCCATCCAAACCAGACGTGATCTGGACACACAGGTTGAAATATCAAAAGAACTCTGAACCAACTATATTAATTTGGGGACATGTCATAACGCATGAAACAGTCATGGCAATTTAGCTAGCTAGTTTGCTGTTACTAGCTCATTTCTACTAGGATATCAACATTGGGTTGTTATTTTACCTGAAATGCACAAGGTCCTCTACTCCGACAATTAATCCACAGATAAAAGGGTAAACCTAGTTAGTTTCCAGTCATCCCTCCTCCTTCAGTCTTCTTCTTCTTTGGACTGGCAACCAACTTTAAGGTGTATTACCACCCCCAACTGGACTGGAGTATGGACCTCAGTTTGTCTTTCGATCACCCACGTGGGTACATTTTCCTAAAAACAACGAGGAGATGGGAGAGGCGAGACTTGCAGTGTGTCAAGCATAAAAAATGCTTAGTTATATTTTAGCGCCTGGCTACGCAGACGCTTGTTGACGCGTGCAAGCAGTTTGGATGAAAGAACCAAGACTTCCTATTGTGTCACTCTTCACTTGCTCTGCATCACTTTCTTGCTCAGAGAAAATGAAGCTATATGCATTTGCTTTAATTTCACTGTGCTTCTGTGTTTATCCTGGGGTTCAGTGAAGCTTTATTGGATGTACAAAGAGATACTTGCAGTATACATAGTTGATAGCCTTCTACAGATGTATGATCTTCATTTAATCACTCTTGTTGCTGACTATTTTCCTGCACCACAGATGAGCTTCAGGATTTACATAAATTCACAGAAAACCCATGGTTATATTTTATTTAACTAGGCAAGTCAGTTAAGAACAAGTTCTTATTTACAATGACGGCCTCCCGGGGAACAGTGGGTTAACTGCCTTGTTCAGGGGCAGAACGACAGCTCGGGAATTTGATCAAGCAACCTTTCGCTTACTGGCCCAACACTCTAACCACGAAGCTACCTGTCACCCCATATTAACAGTATTGCATTTTTCATGCAGCCTACTTTTGGCCATCTAATATCCTAACCACCGATCAAGCAACATTATGGACTAAACATTCAAATCCTGTTGCTGCAGGATTATTTTGCTCTGACAATACTGGTCAAATTAAGATCCTACACCTGCATTTGCCATCTGTACTTCCTCCTATGACATCATCCAGTAATCACTAGTGAAATTACTTTTAGTTCGATCAATTCTGACTTCATCAATTCAACTAAAGTCTCAGTCAACCCCTCTTTATTTGGGAGGGTTATCATTTTCGTAAATTGCAAATAAACAATGGCTTACTGGCGTCCATTATCCAAACAAATGACACAACATCCCAGATGGCAAAAGCAATTATTCTGCAATGCCCTCCTTTGAAGCACAACAGAGATTTTACAACCTGTGGCTGGCTGCTAGGAAGAAATTGGCTAATCGAAAAGAGACAGAAGTCAGCACGCACCAAAAACCACCCATCCATTTTTTTGGAGGCACTGACAGGAGGAGAAAAGGGAAAAGTAAATGGATGACAGATGAAATGTTCAATAAAATTCCCAAACCAGCGAAAATACACTTTTTCAGCTGAAAGATGATATTCAGAGTTTACCTGTAATGTTGCACAACGATTTAAGTCAAGTCATCGTTTTAGTCAAAGTATGATATTTCGGCTTGAACAGGGAAATCCTAAATTAAATGTGGGATTTTTCCGCGTCAATATAGTGTTTCGTGATAAAATGACGTACATTTCAATCTGACTGTAGGTGACACGTTTCAGGAAACTAGGCATACTGTATGTCGCGTGTCACTACTAAACATGAGAGCCATTTGAACATAAACGTTTTTATCAAAATGTGCTTTGGGCCAGAAATGCCTTCTGGAACATGTGAACTTTCATGTGCCTTAATAACAAATGTGTATGCCATCTGTAAATACGAGCCTAGTTGGTTTAGCCACAGAAAAAGCCAGCAACCTTCCCGCTAGCCATGATTGGCTGAGATAATGAGTGGGCTGGACATACCGAGAGATGAGTTCGGATTGGTCTGCTATGTAGCATGCTTCTGTCTATTTGATCTGGTCAGTATGTGTAGGTAATCCTTTCTAACACAGCTTTTTTGAAAGATATCGCCTAGTAGAACTGCGTAAGTGTTGCTTTCCACTTTCTGAAGGACCGAGTTTTAAAATCAGTGGAATTAGAGTATGATAGCTAAAGAGATTATTGTGTTTGATTGCAAATATGCAGACGGGGTGTTGTGGGTGAAATTACAAGATTATGTGAAAGTACTGTTTTGCATCAAATGGTTGCTTTATGCAACAGAATAGGGTTCTTAGAACTGTATTGTGTCTATACTTTTGAAATAGGCGTGTTTCTGTGCTGTGAGGTACCAGGGATGAGATTAGAGCCTTGATTTAGGGGCCAAACTCTAGTTTTCTTACAATAAGAACAGTCTTCACAACAAACGCTATCTGTCTGGGGGATACTCCTTTCTCATTTATCAAGTCTCACCTTGTGACCCACTCCATACATCTGTTTTTTTCATGAACATTCAGGAGGATGTACTTTGCTATAAAATTATGCGGTTCAAATCCGTTCGTTGGGCTCTCAACGAACCATCTAAGGGTGGTTTGTTGACCAGCTTCATTATTGCAATAATTAATCAATGTTATTAATATGTTTTGAATAAAGTAATATCCTGATTGGTTATTGGATAGGAGTCACCGCAGTACATCTTCAAACTAAGGGCAACCATGGCATCCGTGACAGAGAGGGAGAAGCATCCATCCATGTATGTGGGCAAGATAGTCTAGCTAGCTACATTTTCAGATATTACACATTTTAATTTGGTCAGAAAGTCATTTTCATTTCAAATGAAAGTGTATTGTTAGCTAGCTAGCTAGCTGGCTCACTAGCTAACATTACGTGTATGATCTGTGTAATTATATTATTCATATCTCAGAGCCATTTGCATTGCTAGTTATTGCCTAATGTTAGCTAGCTAACATTGAACCTGGTTGGTTAGCTACCTGCAGATTCATGCAGGGTAGTAACGTTATGAGTTGGGATTATGGTTCATTGTTTAGCTATTTAGCTACATGTCTAAACAAAAGACTCCCCTATACAAGTAACCATTTCAATAGAATGTTCATTATGTCACTGTGACAACTGTCAATAGATGTAGCTGGCTCTGGCGATCTACTCCGATTTCAGAGCACTCTCGTCTGAGTGTGCCAGAGCGCAGAATAACTGATGAATTCACGGACGCTCAACACCCGTTGAATATGGCCAGTGTCAATAAACATTGCCAAAAAAGTGTAATTAAATTGTTGCCAGCACTCTGGATAACATAAAAACTGCCTAACCAGCTCTGCTAGGGCGAGTAAAATGGTCAGAGGGAGCTGTTCTCTCATTTGTGTCTGGAAGTAGCTAGCAAGCTAGCAAAACTTAGCCAGTTAGCTTGGGTGCTTGACTGCTGTTGTTAGGTCAGAACGCTCGGATCAACCCTACTCCTCGGCCAGAGTGTCCAGTGCACTCTGAATTTACAAACGGACAATCTGACAACGATCTGAGTTTACGAACGCACTCAAGATTACATTTACGAACACACCTGTAGTATAAATCAGCCTTAGTCTTGAAATCTTTGGTTGTTTAGTACATGGCCTCACATATACATCCTTAGAAAGATGGGTGGGGCTAGCACTTTAGAGGGTGTGAATGATGCTATGGGTGTAGACAAAGAAGAGCTCTCCTGTAGGTGTACCAAAATATTCAAGGGACATTTTCTCAAAAGTGAAGTTACAAGTTTATCCACTTTCAAAGCAGAATTTCTTTCCCATTGTTCCTCAACTGTAGTGTATGATATACCATTTTCAGCTCTGAGTCTCTACTTTTATCCAATGTAAAAAATACAATTTCAAATTTTACTACATAAGACCGAATCAAGCCGGTCGGTCACATAGGTGTCTTGCAAGAGCTGACTTTAGTTCATTTGGAACCACATACAAAAGATGTACATGTGCGGGCTCATTACTTCCTGTTTACAACCTGGTGCTATGGCTTACTGCTGTCTGTAATGCACTCGATCTGGAGCTGTTGGATTGGCTGCCGGGGAAACGGTGAATAAGAAAAAAGCTAGTATTGTGATGAGCTACTGACATTCACTTGGCTATAGTAAGCAGCCTCGCAAGGCACAGGTTACCCAAACAATTTATCAGAGGCTAGCTTCATGGATAACGTTGCCTAACTAACATTAGCTGGATAGCTAGCTAGTGACATCAAGTGGATGATGACGTTGATAGGTGAAATGTCAACCCATCTGGGATACAGTGCATTCGTAGTATTCAGACTTTTTCCACATTTTGTTACGTTACAGCCTTATTCTAAAATGTATTAAATATCCCCCCCCCCCAGATCTATCTACACACAACATCCCATAATGACAATGCGAAAACGTTTGCAAATGTATTAAAGATTTTTAAAAAACAGAAATACCTTATTTACGTAAGTACTCAGACACTTTTCTATGAGACTCGGAATTGATTTTTAGGTGCATCCTGTTTCCATTGATCATCCTTGAGATGTATCTACAACTTGATTGGAGTCCAACTGTGGTAGATTCAATTGATTGGGCATGATTTGAAAAGGCACACACAGTTGACAGTGCATGTCAGAGTAAAAACCAAACCATGAGGTCGAAGGAATTGTCCATAGAGCGCCGAGACTGACAGACCTCCAGAGTTCCTATATTGAGATGGGAGAACCTTCCAGAAGGACAACCATCTCTGCAGCACTCCACCACTCAGGCCTTTATGGTAGAGTGGTCAGTTAGAAGCCACTCCTCAGTAAAAGGCACATGACAGCCCACTTGGAGTTTGTCAAAAGGCACCTGAAACCAACGTTTGAACTCTTTGGCTTGAATGCTAAGTGTCATGTCTGGAGGAAACCTGACACCATCCCTACAGTGAAGAATGGTGGTGGCAGCATCATGCTTTGGGGATGTTTTTCAGTGGCAGTGACTGGTAGACTAGGCAGGATCGAGGGAAAGATGAACAGAGCAAAGTACAGAGAGACCCATGATGAAATCCTGCTCCAGAGCGCTCAGGACTTCAGACTGTGGCAAAGGTTCACCTTCCAACAGGACAACAATCCTAAGCACCCAGCCAACACAATGCAGGAGTGGCTTCGGGACAACTCTCTGAATGTCCTTGAGAGGCCCAGCCAGAGCCCGCACTTCAACCCAATCTATCGAGAGACCTGAAAATAGCTGTGCAGCAATGTTCCCCATTCAACCTGACAGAGCTTGAGAAAATCTGCAGAGAAGAATGGGAGAAACTCCCCAAATACAGGTGTGCCCAGCTTGTAGCTTCATAGCCATGAAGACTTGATGCTGTAATCACTGCCAACGGTGCTTCAACAAAGTACTGAGAAAAGGGTCTGAACACTTAGGTAAATGTAATATCTGTATTGAATTTTTTTAAACATTTGCAAAAATGTCTAAAAACCTGTTTTTGCTTTGTCATTATGTGGTATTGTGTGTAGATTGATGAGCGGGGAAAACAATTTAATCAATAAGTCTGTGACGTAACAAAATGTGGAAAAAGTCAAGACATCTGAATACTTTCTGATGACAATGTATATACAAATGTATGTGGATACGGCTATTTCAGCCACACCCGTTGCTGGCAAGTATATACAATCGAGCGCAGAGGTCTAAGGCGCTACATCTTAGTGTTAGAGATCACTACAGACCCTGGTTCGATTCTAGACCGTATCACAACCAGCCGTGATTGGGAGTCCCATAGGGCGACGCATATTTGTCCCAGCATTATCCAGGTTAGAGATTGGCCGTGGTAGGGCATCATTGTGAATAAGAACTTGTTCTTAACTGACTTGTCTAGTTAAATAAAGGTTAAATAAAACAACAAAATAAATAGACAAACGTTGGCAGTGGAATGGACTTACTGAACAAGTCAGTTTGTCAAATTTCTGCTCTGCTAGAGCTGCCCCAGTCTACTGTAAGTGATGTTATTGTGAAGTGGAAACGTCTAAAGTGGTAGGCCACACAAGCTCACAGAACTGAACTTCCGGTCTGTCCTATGTTGCAACACTCACTACTGAGTTCCAAACTATCTCTGGAATCAACGTCGGCACATTAACAGTTTTTTGGGAGCTTCATGAAATGGGTTTTCATGGCCGTGCAGTCGCACACAAGCTGAAGATTACCATACGCAATGTCAAGCGTTGGCTGCAGTGGTGTAAACCTCGCTGCCATTGGACTATGGAGGAGTGGAAACGTGTTCTCTGGAGTGATGAATTGTGCTTCACCATCTGGCAGTCCAACGGTTTCGCGGATGCCAGGAAAACCCTACCTGCCCCAATGCATAGTGCCAAATGTAAAGTTTGGTGGAGGAGGAATAATGGTCTGGGGCTGTTTTTCATGGTTCGGGCTAAGCCCCTTAGTTCCAGTGGAGGGAAACCTTAATGCTACAGCATACAATGACATTGTAGACGATTCTGTGCTTCCAACTTTGGGGAATGCCCATTCTTGCTTCAGCATGACAATGCCCCTGTGTACAAAGCGAGATCCATACAGAAATGGTTTGTCGAGATTGGTGTGAAAGAATTTGACTGGCCTGCACAGAGCCCTGACCTCAACCCCATCGAACACCTTTGCAATGAATTGGAACACTGACTGCAAGCCAGGCCTAAACCCCCAATATCAATCCCCGACCTCCCTAATGCTCTTGTGGCTGAATGGAAGCAAGTCCCCGAAGCAATGTTCCAACATATAGTTTAAGGATTAGGATTAGCCCCTTTTTAAAAAAAATTGCCTAAAATGAAATACCCAAATCTAACTGCCTGTAGCTCAGGCCCTGAAGCAAGGATATGCATATTCTTGGTACCATTTGAAGGGAAACACTTCGAAGTTTATGGAAATGTGAAAGAAATGTAGTAGAAGTTAACACAATAGATCTGGTAAAAGATTATACAAAGAAAAAAACAACCGTTCTTTTGTATTTTTTCATCTTTGTCATCTTTGAAATGCAAGAGAAAGGCCATAATGTATTATTCCAGCCCATGTGCAATTTAATAACTTTTCATGTTCAAAATTGTGCACTCTCCTCAAACAATAACATGGTATTATTTCACTGTAATAGCTACTGTAAATTGGACAGTGCAGTTAGATCAACAAGAATTTAAGCTTTCTGGGAAATGTTCTTGTAACGTGCTAATCGCATTAGCCTATGTTAGCTCAAGCGTTCCATGGAAGGGACACCAATCCCAAAGAAGTTTTTAAAGCCAACCCAGAAAAGTGGGGACCAACTCCAAATTAATGCCCATGAATTTGGAATGAGATGTTCGACGAGCACGTGTCCACATACTTTTGGTCATGTAGTGTATCTGCTTGGAAAGAGAACAGCGAAAAAGCCACTGACTAATGGATGTAATCCACAACTTAAACGCTCAACTGCCACTCATATTTGGCCTAAACTATATATCTACGTTTGGCCTTGTCATTCTTGGGACAACTAATGTTATGTCACCATGAACGACTCCTGGGTTTAGTCTGACTGACTCAAACCTGTTGCTATTAAAATACTAGACCCATTATACTTAGACAAGGAACTTGATACATCTACTCCATTCCCCCTTTTTACTTGATATTGCATTTCAGTCTCTTGGAACTGCTTGAATTCCATCAAACTATCCCCCATCCCGCTATACCCCATGTAATATTTTCAGCCACATTTGAGCCTGTGGAGACATTTAATCTATAGGCCATTTCCCCTAAATTAGCTAGTTTAATTTGTCCATAAAGTGATTTTCATACTGTAAAGGCTCTGCTGACAAGTAAATTATCCTATATTCCCTTCAATGTTTCAAGTTAAGTAATTCATTTCAACTCATGCACATTTAGATTAACACGGATCAGCACAATTCTTTTTCCAATGTGAATCAATTAGCTGTGGACTGTTTTTAGGAACTGACAAATGTCTGATGGACGGTGATAATGAGCGCTGCACATACCACCAAAGCACATCAAAGACCATTGGAGAATTGCAATAATAAGGTTTGGGCTCTGCTAAAGTAATTGCATGGTGGCACTGCAAGTCATTAAATAACAAATCTAATTGACAAGTTAGCTCGGGCCAAACGTGTTGCTGTGTGTTGCACTCAAAGAATTTGTTCCACATTATGTTTGGCAGCGTGCTGCAATTCTGAATTCATTAAAAAAACACAACTGAATGTGTATGGTTGGTGGAGAGAGGTGAACGAACCCGTACAGTGATTTCCAGTCCCTCTGACAAGCACAGGTGTATTTTGCTAATTACCAGAACTACCATAAAATAAAAACAAATAGCGCAGATCCTTCACACAATCAGGGATGCAATCAGCACAAAGGAGCAACAACATGGTCAAATTTAAGAGGGTGAGGGAATCAGGGAATCACCACCTCAACCTTCTCAGAAACTCCAGATTTTTTTCATTTTCTAAAAGCCTTGTATTTGCTGCAGGGTGGTATGCTCAATATTGTATACAATACCTTATCCTTTCCCCTAATTTATGCAATACACTGTTAGCTAAGGAATAGTTAGTAGAGCAGCAGTTTTCAGAAGCATTAAGCTCTTTACAGTAAATGCAATCCCTTTCTAAAAGCAGGCTGAAGAAGTGTCATTCTACAGAAGGTTAACAACATTCACTACTTACTGGAAGCAGAACTACAGTATTGCTTTAGCATGTAGTATCGCCTAATTGAGCTTGTTGGGCCGCGTGTTCACATATTTGATTATTTTGAATGATTAGCAACATGTAGTTTAGTTCACAGACAAATAAAACAGTCATACTCAGAGAGCTTTGAATGTTAAAAGCTCCGTCTTCCAGTCCTTCAGCATATTTACATATTGTATATAAATTTACTGTATATAAATATGAACTATCATTGTACAAATCACCCTCTGAGTGACTGTCTGAAATGTAAAGAAAAAATATATTTTAGTACACCATGGTTTTATCTGATAGTCCCCACATCTGAGTCCCCACATCTGAGTCCCCACATCTGAGTCCCCACATCTGAGTCCCCACAAGTCCTTTTTTCAGGATGCGGCCACCGTGAGTTAAAGAACAACCTCCCTCGACCATAAAATGGATGAAAAATATGACCTCAGCTTCCCATGCAGCCTGCTCAGGGATCTAAATGCCAAGTTCATTAGGGAGTGTTTTGAAGTGCCTTACAAACACAACTGTCTGGGCCTTTGTAGTCTCCAAGTGATATATTTCTCTGCTTCTTAATTCACCTTGTGTGCCACCTCAAATGCGGTTGCATTAATATTAAAGAACAATTGCAGCATTGGAGTATCTTTATTAAGATACTTGAAAGTGTTCAGACAGTTGAGTGGAACCACTGCCAGTGATGAATTACTTGCGGATGTGTTTCAATGGAAGAACACAAGAATGCACATTTAACCAATGGAAGAACACAAGAATGCACATTTAACCAATGTAAGCAATTTATTGACGATTGAGCAAAGGTAAAAAATATATCTACTTTATTTTCCAGTCTTGTTTCAGCTGGTATTTAGTATTTAGCAGGAAAGTATATGGTAACAACCCACTGGGCGAAAACTGGTTAAAATAACATATCGTGACATGGAATCGACGTTGAAAATACGTTGGATATGAAAAAAGTTTTGATGGTAAAACTTCTACCACAGAATCATGTCATCATGGAAACCAATTTTCAAAATAGACAAACCTTGTAACTTTGAGAAAAAAGCAATAGGCTGGGCAGTACCTCCTGCTGGGGAGTTCATCAATCTACAGCTATCCCTTCGGTCTCCCATCCAGGGATTCAAAGAAGCCCTGCTTAGCTTTGAAATGACTGACTATAACTAAAATCTCCACTTAATAGATTCACTGTTGCTATCGAAGTCAGGTTCAACAGAGCAAATCATGTTTTACATTTTCTTATCAATCATTTATCAATAAAGAATGATATTTAAGGCGATATAGCATTCTGGAAGTCATCAAAGCTATTGTTTAAATTCCACCCAGGATTAAACAGAAAATAGACAATACAATATTAAAGGCTAGAGTTGCCGCTTTCAAGGAGGGGGACACTAATCCGAACGTTTATTAGAGCTCCCGCAATGCCCTCAGACAAACAGTCAAACAGGCAAAGTGTCAATACAGGGTTAAGATTGAATCCTACGACACCAGCTCTAACACTCGTCGGATGTGGCAGGGCTTGAAAACTATTATGGACTACAAAGGGAAATCCAGCCGTGAGCTGCCCAGTGATGCCAGCCAACCAGACGAGCTAAATACCTTTTATCCTCGCTTCGAGGCAAGCAACACTAAAGCATGCATGAGAGTACCAACTGTTCCGAATGACTGTGTGATCACACTCTCCGTAGCCAATGTGAGTAAGACCTTTTAAACAGGTCAACATTCACAATGCCGTGGGGCCAGGTGGGATGACCAGGTCATGTACTCAGAGCATGTGTGGACCAACTGGCAAGTGTCTTCACTGGCATTTTCAACCTCTCATAGTCCCTGTGCCCAAAAACGCTAAGATAACCTGCTTAAATGACTACCACCCTGCAGCACTCACGTTTGTAGCCATAAAGTGCTTTGAAAGGCTAATCATGGCTCACATCCACACCATCATCCCGGAAACCCTAGACCCACTCCAATTCGCATACTGCCCCAACAGATCCACAGATGACTCAATCTCAATTGCAATCCCCACTGCCCTTTCCCACCTGGACAAAAGAAACACCCATGTGAGAACGCTGTTCATTGACTATTGCTCAGCATTCAACACCATACTGCCGACAACGCTCATCACTAAGCTAAAGACCCTGGGAATAAATACCTCCCTCTGCTACTGGATCCTGGACTTCCTGACGTGCCGCACCCAGGTGGTAAGGGTAGGCAACAATACATCCGCCACGCTGATGCTGAACGTGGACACCTCAGGGGTGTGTGCTTAGGCCCCTCCTGTACTCCTTGTTCGCCAATAACTGTGTGGCCAAGCACGACTCCAGCACCATTAAGTTTGCTGACGACACAACAGTGGTAGGCCTGATCGCCAACAATGATGAGACAGCCTATAGGAAGGAGTTCAGAGACCTGGCAGTGTGGTGCCAGGACAAAAACCTCTCCCTCAACGTGAGCAAGACAAATTAGCTGATTGTGGACTACATGAAAAGGAGAGCAAAACTAACCAAGACAGTCGTGAAGAGGGCACGACAATGCCTATTCCCCCTCAGGAAACTTGGCATGGGTCTCCAGATCCTCAAAGTTCTACAGCTGCACCATCGAGAGTATCCTGACCGGTTTCAGAAGGTAGTGCGTACGGTCCAGTACATCACTGTGGCCAAGCTTCCTGCCATCCAGGACCTCTATACTATCAGAGGAAGGCCCCAAAAATTGTCAAAAACTCCAGCCACCCATGTCATAGACTGTTCTCTCTGCTACCGCACGGCAAGCAGTACTTGAGCACCAAGTCCAGGTTCAAAAGGCTCCTTAACAGCTTCTACCCCCAAGCCAATAGACTGTTGAACAATTAATCAAATGGCTACCTGGACTACTTGTTTGGAATGTTCAAGTTAATAATAAATATGTTGGATTCACGTCTTCTTCTCAACCAAAAATCTAAGTTAAAGAATAGGATCAAATTGAACTGTATTTAAAGTTTTTGATTTAGTCCTATTCTTTAACTTTAACTTCAACGTGAATCCAACATATCAATTATTAATTTGTAGACAAACTGGAATTAAAGCCAGACTCAGTGGCACAGATCTCAGTGTCTATCTAAGAAACATCTCCTTCAAATGTTGATATTTGGTTGTCAAACAAACACAATTCAGTATCACTTTTGCAATATGGTAAATGGCCTAATATAAAGGCTATCTTACAAACTAATGTAAGAGTATTTATTAAACCTTCAAATGAGTAACACATCCATGGCCACATTGTGAGGTTACTGTACAAATAAATGTCTTCCTATGTAATCATAGAAAGCGTGCACATTCAGGGTCGCAGGTCTGTGGAAGTCTTCACAATTGCTATAATAATCTTCACAGAATCTCAAGCGGCATTTATCACATGCACTATGTACTTTAATGTAATCTCAACTGCAATCCAGATCATTTGCTTGTGCTATTAGATTCAGCACAGGGATAACACATGAGATGATGTTGTATAAATAAACAAAATATCTGACATTGTATTCCCATTCAAACTTTCTTGTGCTTTTAAATGGTTGAAAGCACAGTGACAACACATTTAGGTGACAGCTAAAGCAAATATCAAACATTGATTTTCCATTGGAATTTGTTTGTGCTTTTAGATGGTTGAAGGCATAGTGATAACACATTGGGAATTCAACAAACTTTTGTCTTTTTGAGTGGTTCAAAATAGGTTGTAATCTCATTGGTCAATGTATCTACCAAATATGAATCTTTAAGGAATGTCATAAAAAAAATGAAAGCACAGAATGATAGTTGTGGACTAGAAAATAAAGCCCTCGGAATGTCCTGCAAAATCCAAGTCCACGGTATGGGCACACAGGAAGTTCTGCCAATCACACTCGCACTTCTTAATCCGAGCCACAAAGACTGCAATGTTCAGCCCACAGAGCTGTGAAATCACCCCCAGGATATCTATGTATTTCCATTTTCAGAGGGTCAAGACTTCTGGAGAGGCAAAACATTGAGGAAATTGTTTGCAATATCAGTGCTCTTCAATGCAGGTGTCTGTAAAAAATGACAATTTTATAGTGTTTCGATGAATCCATATTATCTGTAGGCTGCAGGTGCTTTCTGACTAATTGTTACCCATTAACATGTTTTGATTCTGAAGGCAGTTTGGACTGTGGTAATGGCAACACATGTTAGAAAAACAGCCATATCGACCTCTAGAAGAGGTGTGACATTGTAGCTCAGTCGCAAATGTCTTGATCAAAGATATAAAGAGTGAAACTGATTCATATTCAGGAATTCAGTACATTTTCTGACTTTATAATTCAATTTTGGGGGGTATGAGAAATGTACCTACATATTTAGTCAGATGCACTTATTTATCCACTCAGAATTTTCTCAGTGTGAACTCATGTGGACGGCTACTCGGCTAGCTTAGATAGAGAATTTTTATTTGCTGGATGGGGAGACATGAGCTTCCTTGTCAGTCTGGGGCAGATTTTCTCAGTCTGCTGTCAGAAGATTAGAAATCTCCCTTAGCCGTGAAAAGCTCTTAATCCCATCCCAACATGTCACACAAAAGAAGCTTTTATTTATTCACTCAGATGTCTCGCACAGCACAGGAAACTTCTAGCATTCACTGTTAGTTTTCCCAAAATTCCAGGTACTAGACACTGGTTGCTTGTCTTTACTGTGACATACAGTATGTAATGCATGTACAGAGTTATACATATTTAACCTTTTTGAAAATGCAGAATATTCTTTCGTAATTCACGAAACAGAAGTCGTCCAGGGAATTTTGGAAAGAATGCTTTTATCTTCCTGGTTCTTTGCCATGAGGACATATGCAATGCATGTACTCTGTGTTTGATATATTTTCCTTCATGGAGTAGTGTGATTTATAGGCAGGCATCAATGGGCTCTTCTCCATGCTTTAACATCAGTCGTCCCTGTTATTATGGAACTAGGTTCTATCAACGTAACTGTGTTATTCTCTCTCTTCTTATGAATTCAACATGATCTGGTATTCACAGTTGATGCTAACAAGTGCAGTTCATTGAACCATGAGTTAACCGATAGCGATAGTGTTTTTTGACAACCTGAGTAGCATTATTAACAGTCTACTGGCTGCCAAGTGTTGCCTTTTTGAATTGGTAATCCATTACTCAGTGGCAACCCGACATTCAGAGCAGGGGAGCATGTTATTTTGGCATTAACGCGTATCACATATCACATACAGTTTGCAAACAATGTCATTTTTTAAATAATTGAGTTAATTAAGCCGCATACAAACACTCTCTTTTTTGCTTTCTTGAGCAAGGCAGCTCCAAAATGCAGGTGTTTCAGCCTAGCTCAGTGCTTTCTGTGGTAGTGAGGCAGCCACTTGAAAATATAGAGCGTAGGGGTTGGTAATGTTCTCTAGTTGCACCATGATTGGCTCATTGTTCTGTCGCACATGGGGCACTACATCACCGCAAAATCTACGGGAAGAGCTTGAAAATTCAAGCCCTTTGGGTGCTGCCATAGAATTACATTTGAAGTGCCCATCCAAGAAGGCTCAAGTTCATTGGCTACAGATAACATTACGTAAAACCACGTTACATCTACCGTAGCTTTGATTGGACTGATCATGTCAACATCATACTATCAAAATCTTAGCAAGCAAGCAAGCTAGCGGTCATCATCATGAATCAATTTGACAGTCTACTGGCAAATCCTTTTCAAACCTTGTCATATGAAGAGAAATGATAGATTAAACCAATCAGTGCTCATCAGCCATTGGACATAAACTTTATACAACAAGTTGGAAATCGCAAATTCAACAATGAGTGTTTTGGAAGGAATTAGTGGCTAACTGCAAGCGTTGCAAAACAATCACTAGCTTGCTATTCAGTGGAGTGGGTGTGGTTCAAGTCTGGGTTTAAGGGTCTCTTTTCCAAGCTTAAAAGGATAAATATTCAACACTATGGGCCATAAAAGGTTGAATACATTGGCCATGCTGTTAATCCAGCATGACTTCTGTCGTGTTCAACACATCTGGAACTGGGAAATCTCAGACTTAATAGAGTTCAAGATGACTGGGAAAATACAGTCATCCAACTCAGAATTCTAAGTAGGGAACTCCAACCTTTTTCTAGAGCTCCGAACTGAAGATCACTGACGTCATGATTTGACTTTGTTTTTCCCGAGTTCGCAGTTGTACCCCCGCACATTGACTCGGTACCGCTACCCCCTGTATATAGCCTCATTACTGTTATGTACATTTCTTGTGCCACCTTTTGATTGATTCCATTTTTTTTATTTAGTAAATGTTTTATTTACTCTTTCTTGAACTGCATTGTTGGTTAAGGGCTTGTAAGTAAGCATTTCACTTTGGGCATGTAAGTAAGCATGCCAGACTTTGATGACAAAATTTGCCAAAGAAGGATCGTCGCGCCACCTTCCTGTTCAAGTGAGCACAGCACAACAAGGTGAGTCCCAAATGTCTTGTTGTCACAGGTGCTTCCTCTCTGGCCTTGAGGTCACCAGGATGCTCATTATGGCGCACACCTGTCACATTCGTTACACGCACCTGCGCATCATCACTCACCTGGACTCTTCCTTGATTACCTGCCCTCTATATGTCACTCCCTTTGGTTCCTTCTCCAGGCGTTATTGTTTCTGTTTCTGTTTAGGTGGGAATTACGTTGGGTCCGGGAGCCGCTACTGGCTCTCATGCCTCAGCCGGGTTGACAGGCTCCCCTGCCTCAGCCCGGCGCTTCGGGCTGTCATGCCTTCGCCGAATCGCCAGGCTCCCCTGCTTCCACTGGCTCATCAGGCTCCTACGGCTGGAGCCGCGTGTCGAGGAGGGTGTACTGTCACGTGTGCTCCCTCTCCGGCCTCTAGGTCACCAGGCTGCTCGTTATGGCACACACCTGTCACCTTCGTTATCACTCACTTGGACTCCATCACCTCCTTGATTACCTGCCCTCTATATCTCACTCCCTTTGGTTCCTTCCCCAGGCGTTATTGTTTCTGTTTCTGTTTCCTGTCTGTGCGTTGTTCGTGTGTCTTGTTTTGTATTACGTTTCATTTATTTATTGAAACACTCACTACCTGAACTTGCTTCCCGACTCTCAGCACACATCGTTACACTTGTATGCTGCTGCATGAATGATGTAATATGCCAGTGAGATATGTATATTGTAGTTAAGAAAGTCATTCTAAGTGTATGTTGTGTAGCAGTTAGCAGCCCATGTGCCTCACCCTAATAATGTGGTCCCTTTCCCCGTCATAATTTAGTTTTCTGTTCTGACTTGGTGGTGCACATGTAGCCTATAGCCTGTTTTTGAGAAATGTAATCATTGAATATTGTAAGATCTTTCATTGTCTGCTTATATGTGTCATGACTTCTGCCGAAGTTGATGTCTCTCCTTGTTCAGGCGGTGCTCGGCGGTCGACGTCACCGGTCTTCTAGCCATCATTGATTCATTTTTCATTTTCCATTCCACCAAGTTTGATTCTCCTGCGCCTGACTTCCCTGCCACCTATACACACGACTCTGACAGAATCTCTGACACAACATGAAGTCAGCAGGAGAAGGTACCCTGGCCATGGAGGTGGAGGAGCGCGTCATGGAACATATGTAGATGATTTACAATCTGAGCACCGCCATGGATTGCGTTGTCCAGAATATGGATCGCTGGGAGACACAGGGAGTTTTTCCAGCGCCTCCACCAGCACAACTGAGTTCTACCCTGAGCGCCCCTTTCCCGCCTGAACCCAGCAGAATCCATCTATCCATGCCACAGGGGTACGATGGAGATGCTGCCGGCTGCCAGGGTTTCTTCCTCAAACTAAGCCTGTACCTGGCCATGGTCCACCCAGCTCCATCGGACTGTGAGAAGAGTTTCGTCCTTGTCTCGTGCCTCACCGGGAAAGCCCTGGAGTGGGACAGCACTGTGTGTGGAGAGGGGAAATGCGGCATTGGACCATTTTGAGGAGTTCACTTGCCGTTTCCGGGCAGTATTCGACCACCCACCCGAGGTGAGCACCTCTACCATCTGAGGCAGGAGACGAGGAGCGCCCAGGAGTTTGCGCTGGAGTGCTGGATGAAGCAACAGGGCCCTGATCTTCCCTCTCCACACACAGCGCTGGCCCACTCCAGGAGGCTGAAGTGCGGGATGTTCCTCCGCCCCCTCTAGACATTGAGAGGGTCCCGGCGTACTCTGTTCGATCCATCTTGGATTCGAGACGTCGGGCGAGGGGCCTTCAGTACCTTGTGGACTGGGAGGGGTACGGTCTGGAGGAGAGATGCTGGGTTCTGGAGGACGTGATACGGTGTCGACGCGCTGCTGGAGCCTAGCATCATCGGGGGGGGGGGGGGGGGGGGGTACTGTCATGACTTCTACCGAAGTCGATGCCTCTCCTTGTTTGGGCGGTGCTCGGCTGTCGATGTCACCGGTCTTCTAGCCATCATTGATCCATTTTTCATTTTCCATTGGTTTTGTCTTGTCTTCCTGCACTCCTGGTTTCATTCCCATTCATTACCTGTTGTGTATTTAACTCTCTGTTTCCCCTCATGTCTTTGTCAGAGATTGTTTGTTGTTCAGTATTCGTGTTGTATGTATTGGTGCGCGACGGGTCCTCGTACCCACTTTTTTTTTATTGTATTCATGGTTTTGGAGTTGTTGTTTTTTTAAAGTTATTAAACTACTCCATTCCACCAAGTTTGATTCTCCTGCGCTTGACTTCTCTGCCACCTATACACACGACTCTGACAATATGCCCCCTTTATTTATCCTACGGTTCTGACTTGGTGGAAATGAAGAATACTGTAAGAACAGCCCATGTTCTGAATTCTGTTGCTGTACATTTCAAAAGTGCTGAACAAATAGTTATATTGACTATGTCTGTCCTAGCTCGATCATTATTGTCTTAATCTAAATAACGTATTGCCTCTTATGCGCTCGTAATCCTCTTATGCCATAGTTTGTACATCTCAATTGTTTAAGCAAGTCAGCCTTATCAGCTATGTTATTTTAAAAGGCAGTAAACAAGGCTGAATGAACTGTTTCTCGGCCCGACAAGGCTCCGATCATAGCCAGGTGTAGCAGTGGTAAGGATTCACTCCATGGTGCTGAAAAGAAAGCTCTGTTGGGACAACTTTATGTAGGCCCTAACAGTTTGTGGGCACCGTTTATCACCGCTATAGTGCAATTAATGTATTGTTTAGTGTTTTGTTGTGTTGTGGCTTTGCTGGCATTCATACATTTTTGGGGTTTGACCCACCAAGATTTACATGCTAAAATCGCCACTGCCAATACTATAGCTAGGTAAGTAGTAGTGTGTATTCAGAAACAGGGGAGCAAAACAGTTGTGTACATCAAGCAAATTGTGTCCCTGCTGTTATGCTTTACATAGCATAATGCAATGTTTTACCTTGCAGCAAATTTCAGAGAAATGTTCAGAGGTCCCTCATTCTTCTTCTGCTGTTCTGAAGCAGACCAGTCCGAGACCGAGGAGAAGCGTGATAAGTGGCAGAATAATTGCAGTTCTCTTTTTTTCTTTGATGGAGGAAAAATAATACTGCACACCACACACACAATTTTCTACCAATTATTTCTCACAGATGAAAGTGTGTCCCTCTGAAGTCTGACATTGTGCTACAAAGGCAAGGTACTGGTGACTTCTTATTTCCTATAACTAACTACAGAAAAAGCCCTGCAGTACCGATTTCTCTGCAATGAGCACTGTGAAGGCTCTCACTTCTTTGATAGGAAGTAAGACAATAATAGGAAATATACAGTAAAAACTCAAAGTACATTAACACTACCATGTTAAGAAGTAGGAGCTTCAGTTAACACTACCGTGTTAAGAAGTAAGAGCTTTAGTTAACACTACCATGTTAATAAGAAGTAGGAGCTTCAGTTAACACTACCATGATAAGAAGTAGGAGCTTACATTTTAAAAGTTGCCTTAGTACCAAACAATGTAACCTTTAGATAATATATACTGTAAAAAAATATTTGATTGGATTTTCTTCATGATCCCCGTAAGTCGACGCCAATAGCTACAGCTAGTCTTACTGTGGTCCGACACATAATGAAAAAGACATTACAGACAAAAGACTTGACAATTTACATGTATTTAAAACATGAACATTTGTGTGTGTGCATCTATCAGTTACACATACATGTCAGTACATACACACAACATGTAGGGATATATCATCATCACATTGATATGCTTAGATGAACACAGCCTTCATAGTACTTTTCTGTTTGCCTCGAGATTCCTTCCTCAAGATTCCTTCCTCGAGATTCTTCCTTCCTCGAGATTCCTTCCTCTAGACTCCTTGCCCTAGACTCCATCCTCGATTCCTTCCTAGGAGGATTTTGGGGTTGAGGAGATTTGAAGAGAGATTCTCAGGGCCGGACTCTGTCAAACCTATCGTAGCTATCTAGGCCTATTGAACAGTAGTTATGTATTAAGCAGTAAATGTGTTTACAAACTAGGACAAAGATGTAGAGAACAGAAAGTAGGGCTAAAACTTTTTTTTGTTTTTTTTGTTACAGAGTAAAATCAGATCAATGAGAATACACTATGAAACTGACTGGTCCTCCACCAACATCATAATCTGGTAGGTATGGCTATCACATACAACTATCCATTGTTTGGGTTTTTGGTACAGTAGTTCATAGTATGCTAGCTTATAAAACTGTGTAAAACATCTGCTTAGGTTACAGTAGCAACAGTAACTTCATGCTACAGTACTGTGGGCAATGTGGGTTGAGTTCTACAGGGTATCCCATATGGTAGTGTGACCACTGCACTGTCACTGAAGTGCGAAGGTGAAATAAATAGCTAACACAATGAAAGCAAGGGGGGAAGTGAGTGTCCTGTAATCTGCAACACTGTGCCTTTACGTCCCAATGGATCGAATGGACCACTTCAGGCAGATTTGTTGACAGTGCACCTCGGGAACACCGACTTCATCTACTTCTCTCCACTGATCTCTGCTGTCTGTCTCACCAGATCAATACCTGTTTGTTAGCATTTTGGTCTGACTGGAGGACAGGAGTGAGTGACCGTATCAGTGAGTCAAAGAGCTCTAAAAAGATTAGATGTACTGTAGTTTGTCATTAAACACAATCTGTGACTAGGCAACACTAATACTACTCCGTTGTATTTATGGTATGCTTTTCTTTCCCCTCAGTCATTTACCAGCTATAAATAATCAAAAGACATTATTTGAATCTATCCACAAAACCAAGAAATTGATACTCAAAGCAAAGATCTACTGATGTAATCGTAATATTTCTTCTAGTCTCTTCTCCTAGAGAAGGCTGCTTTCAACATCACCGTTGTTAGTCCATTGTCTGGGTTTTTTCAGTCATGTTCCCTCTTCAATTCACCTAATGATTTTGTCCGTCTCTGGAGGAGGAAGATTACCATTGGCACAGATAGTGGAGGCAGGATGTGAATGCCAAACAGGGAATGGCGTTGGAATGTCAAAATGTTGGGTCTATACTGTAAATGCAAAAAAAAAACTTGCCATGATGTGCAGATGCCTTGCTGCTATGCCAAGTGGTTTGTGGCGAAGACAACAAACACAACTATTTTATGACGTTAACATCTATGACAATATCATACAATCTCTGCATGTTCTGAACGTTCCAATGTAATTTCCTTGTGTTCCAATTGGCTTGTACACTTTGCTAGTTCTTCAATGAAAGCAAAACATGTTTTGTTTTCCCAAAATGGAACCCATTGTAATGCTACTGTATTCACTTTGTCTTTTGTTTAGTAATCACATGTAAGAGCTGTCTGGAATGGAATTCTATGCAACTGGCTGAATCGGTATTATAATACAAGGCGCTCTGGATGTCATAAGTAGGCTTGGCAATCTGGGTGACAGCAGCCCTCACTCGACATTGCTTTAATTCCGCCGAGTCTACAGGGGGAAGCTGCCTCCTGGAATTATTTGCAGAAGAGAATTAGCATTGGCACAAGGGTCAGACCTTTTATGGAAGCTTTGGTGAAGAGAATTTAGGTCGAATATGGTCTCTTTTAGAGATCTTATTGTTGCCATTGGAGAGACCATTTGTTATAAATGTCTTAAGCAATCAAATGGTAATATGTGGTAGATGTGTACATAAAATGCATTTTAAACAAAAATAGATGGATCAATAAGCTCCCGATGAAGGTATGAAAATAAAAACAGATTGATTTGATGATATAAAATATGTCCAGCTGATTCCCTGCTCCTGACACATCTTGTCGTGCTAAGGGTCATCATTACAGAGTCACTGAATGTGATTCTGTCATTGTAATGCTAAAACAGATCAATTCCTATTACCGGTAACCTCGTTATATGATCTTAATGAGCATACAGTATAGCAAGAAAGCATCCATAAAGACACGACCCATCCCATCTGTCCAGAATGACGCGTGGAATAGATTACAATGCATGTCATGGCGTTAAGGCTCTGCTCATAAGAAGATGATACAACAGATCATCCTCATTGCTTGTAGTTGTATCAAATCCCCTGAAAGAAGAAACCCAGAACCCAGACAGGTGGAGGCTGGGGTGGTAGTGGGATGACATAAACAGTGAGCATGGTGAGTAAAAGCTAGTTACAGCGACAAGGCAGCAAGAATCACCAGCACATGTGAACATGTGACATCCTGCATTGAGGAAGCAAGTGTAGAACTGGACAACTAAATAGATTGCATGTACAGTAAGTAGAGTGTGAATCCAATTGCTGCAATATCTGCTGATGGAATGAGCTGATGCCACCACACTGGGGTTCTCCTTCTGAACTGGCTCCACTTTATTCACGTGAGAAGCATGTCTAAGACTGCGGAAAGAGGTTCTGTCAGGACCTGTTGAGGATGAGGAAGTCACCACACTGGGGTTCTCCTTCTGAACTGGCTCCACTTCATTCACGTGAGAAGCATGTCTAAGACTGCGGAAAGAGGTTCTGTCAGGACCTGTTGAGGATGAGGAAGTCACCACACTGGGGTTCTCCTTCTGAACTGGCTCCACTTTATTCACGTGAGAAGCATGTCTAAGACTGCGGAAAGAGGTTCTGTCAGGACCTGTTGAGGATGAGGAAGTCACCACACTGGGGTTCTCCTTCTGAACTGGCTCCACTTTATTCACGTGAGAAGCATGTCTAAGACTGCGGAAAGAGGTTCTGTCAGGACCTGTTGAGGATGAGGAAGTCACCACCGTCTGTGACCTTTTCTGACAGGAGTTTGGTCATTATGAGGCTACAGAGGCAACATGTTAGGATAGGAACCGTGTGATATATTCAGTTATGTAATTGAATACATGTTGAGAATGCAAAAGACAAGAGCAACACAGGACTGACTTGACTAAGAAGTCAGCACTGGAAAGATGGCTCCTCACAAGTCTTTTATTTTTCTTTACCTATATAGGACTCTTCTAAAGTTTGTTCTTGCCAGAACCTTCAGAAGTCCAACCAATGAGGAAAATTTATTTTGTTTTATTTATGTCACCTTTATTTAACCAGGTAGGCTAGTTGAGAACAAGTTCTCATTTGCAACTGCGACCTGGCCAAGATAAAGCAAAGCATTTTGACACATACAACAACACAGAGTTACACAATAGAGTTACACAGAGTTACACAATATACCAATTAAACACTGGAGTGATATATGTGCAGAAGATGAATGTGCAAGTAGAGATACTGGGGTGTAAAGGAGCAAGATACATAAATAAATAAATAAATACAGTATGGGGGTGGGGTAGTTGGATGGGCTATTTACAGATGGGCTATGTACAGGTGCAGTGATCTGTGAGCTGCTCTGACAGAGCAGAGTGTTGTAGCCAAATGTTACATGTCTTGATCAATATCTACAAATCAAACTTAATCCAAAGAATTTCTGTCTTCCAAGAGGCTGTATAGACATGAAGGTAGTTTAGATATGAAGGTAGTTTAGACATACTGGAGGGAAAGCGCTTCATCACTTTGTCTTCTACTGTGCTTTTCTGACCCTTTCTGAGTCCCTGATGAACCATTCAATGCACAACAGAAAATATTTCTGAACAATGTTTTGCTGTGGAAATGGACCAATTGAAACGGCCACACTAAAGTTCCATTGTCATTCCATTGTCACTCCATTGTCATTCCATTGTCACTCAAAATTCCTTTTCCTTTTGACATATGAGCATACTAAAGAAGACCCAGAGACTGCTTTGTTCGCCACCGAAATGTCAAAGCATTTTAGAGAGATGGAAAGGAAACTCACAGAAGCTTGTATGGACATCTGCCTACCAGTGAGGCATATCTCAACACATCCCAACTGAGAGAACCCACTGCCTGATGGTTGCTGCTCTTACATAATCAACTCCAAGCTTTCCTCCTCTACCATAACAATCCCATATGGCAGCGGTACGCAACTGAGTTCTGCAGAACTGCTGATTGCATTTCTCCCCTGCATGGCACTTCATAGACGTATTCCTGCTTAGTACTTAAATGGCATTTCATTGAAGTGCTTGGCACTTAATTGATCAATTGACATGACTAATTGGCTGGATAGTACACACACACCTTGGCCTTGTTCAGTAGGGCAGGGGTTTCAAACCGATTTTTAAAAAATTTTCTGAATATCGCTTGCTGCAACAGAATACCTTCGTGGATCAGATTTTTATGTCTCTGCGTCCAGTATGAAGGAAGTTAGAGGAAGTTTCACGAGCCAACGTAAATTAGCGTTAGCGCAATGACTGGAAGTCTGCAGAAATAGTTAGCTTGCTAGCTGTTTCTGTTCATCCAACTTTGGGGAAGAAGATACATGGCTTCATTGCCAACATCTCAAACTAGATAGAAAGCATGCCGAAAATATATTGAACTATATATATTTTTAAATAATACCATTAGCTAAAAGCAAGAGAGTCAAAATTCCCAAACTGGGCATTCAGGGCACATACCAGTTTGATTTTATCACAATGTTTGAGCAGAGGAACACAGCATTAGCCATGGCATAATGCATAGATTTGCAGGAAATTAGCATTAAACGCCTGCGGGCGTGACGTAGTTTTTGGCTGGAGATAAAGAGTCTGGGTAGCCAGGCAAAAGGACTGGAGCTGTACAGCCATGAATGCTAATGTGAATGGCATGACACTAATGAGATTGACAGACCTTTATAAAGCCTAAAGCTCTCAAATAACCTTACCCATATCATCTCCACAAAGCTACTGTACATACCTTTTTTCATTCAAAATCTGTTCATGCTGAGCTGTCAACGAACATAACACACTATTAAGGAATGTATCAGTAAAAGTGAAAACACTTTTAGAGATAATGGTAAACAGGTATTTGGAGAGAGGATGCATGTGAAATGTCATTTACTCCAGAGCCCAGATGGATTGTGACTAGAACAGCAAGGACACATCAGCTGTGTGGAACGGTGAAGCACATTAAAACACTGACTTCATTACAGATTGGCCAGGGAGAGGAGGTATGCATATACAGGGCATGTGCATTAGCGTAGCACCATAGAACGAAGGCTGGGATGCGGGGATGTGCCTAGGTGCACAACGACTTACTCTATTGGAATAAACATTAGAAAACTCACATGGAGCTCAGTCAATGGAAACACTAAAGGAAGAACCACACTGAGAAATAAGGGATACGTAGCGTCTGAGGCTTTTTCGCTCAGTTTGTTATCATCTAGTGCAATCTGGAGGGCTTCTCTAAAAATACCAAAACCCATTTCAAAGGGAAGTGAAAACAACCCCTAGAAGGGACGTCTTGAGGCGAACCAAATCATCGCTATCAGACAGTTGGTTAAAACTGAGTGATTGGTAGCATGTGTTTCTCGCCCCGTGTCTAGATAGTAGTGAGTCAAGCATGAAGCAAGGACAGCTCTATTACACTGGCCTCCTCTCTACTGCTGTGATAGTCAGGTAGAGAGTGTGCCTGGCTGCATGGCACTCATTTAGGCCCAGTGGCGCGCACAAGGGCAAGGTGCTGTGGCTACTCTAATGGTTACACCTCCTGCGGTGGTGGTTTCAAGGCATAGGCCGCATATTTTATACCCACGCCAAGCCCCAAGGCTCCAACTGGGTCTCATATCACGTTGCCACCACATAAAAGCAGTGCAATGCTAAACGGGCAGGTTTCCGGTTACTATTGTTATTTTGTGGAAACTGACTGTCCAGACTTTGTATGAGCCCTTATAAAACAGCGGCAAAACTGATCTGGAACAAGAGCTCAAGATAGATTAGTATTTCAAAATATATTTTTTTAACCTTTTGTCATGCAAAGCCCCTGTCATGTCAAGCCAATCTCAACAAAATGGCAGATTATAGGTCAATCTAAAATAAATCCACTCAGACATGCAAGAATCAACTAATACCTTTATTAACATTTGTTTTAGGGCTACTCACTTTATTCATTTTGGTTTGACTTGACTTGGACAACAGATCTCACATTGTAAACACATATGCCAACTATTTTCTCCATTGGTTTGCTGTCATATCATAGATTACGCTGCAAAAACAACTCAACGCAGAGAAGTACTGTTCACAATCTTGAATAATGATGTGCAGCCCATAAGAATAGGATGCGGTGCCACGTTTTGTCATGAGGGAACAGCATTTCAAGAAACTGCACTTTTGCTTTGCTTTATTGCTGACTATTTAGACAATTGTAAAGTGCTGAGAAAGATCAGGCTTTCATCATTATATTTAGAAAGATTTATGACACCACATAAATGAGTTATGTTGTCACAATGTTTAATACAGGGTTATTTGTCATCCTACCATTGTAGGTCAAACATATAAACTTCAACCTGATTTGAACCATCTCACTGCCATTAACATAGAAATGCCATCACAAACCAACCTCTGATGAGTATGTACATCTAGGCTTTCAATAGAAAGTATTTGCTTGGTTTTCAGAAGAGCTGAAAAGCACAGGAGTGCAGGATGTCACCAGCAAATGAGTAGTAATTCTTATATGTCAGATGCAACATCTGACACATTAATCAAGAATTTACAGCAAACTTGCAAGCGTCAATTCAACTCAACTCAACTCAACTCAGGTGATGCAATGCTGATAATCAATAGTCCAATGTACCTTACCTGGCTAAATCTTAAGGTTGATCCTATGTTAAAGTATCCTCAAAGGATTTATTTTCCCTGCTGCATTTTCCCCTTTGATCTCTCAATAAATGGAATGGCAAAAATGTTGATTTCTGCCTAAATAGACATACCCAAAAGGAACTGCTTTTAATTGCATCGTTGTATCATTATAGCACTGCAGTAGTAGTATGCATGCTTTCAGGATAGGATAAGGCCAGGTCTACCTTGGTTGATGAAGTCATGTATTTCAAGGGACGACTGAGGTTAAACCTTCTGGTCTCTGAAGATCAGCTAATTTTCCTGTGCTTTTTTAAATATGCAGATATATAATATCAAAATCCATCAACCATAATGTACTGCAGTCTCATTTGGCAGGTGCACGTACCCTCTTTGATGTCCACACTCAAGATGTGAAAATGTCCATTTCCTTGTAGTTCCAATTCTGCTTCCAATCTGTTACATGTTTTTTTCAGTAGAGTGGTTGGCTGAGCTATTGGTACAAAAGAACCACTCCAAACTAATTGAGAAAAGATCTATCGGTTTGTGTTATGGTTTAACATTATGAGTTGTTGTCACCATCATGTCCATACAGTTTTGGATGACATTTTGCCCCAAGGCAGCTTGTGATGGCGTTTCGTTAGAGTCATGACCATGTTATCTGTAGAACACCCGATATGGCATGTCTTCTTGAAGATGAACAATTCCATCATCAAAATATGGGAAGAATGTTTACATTTCCAGGACTATTTTGTTGTTGTGTGTTTGCTGCCCTCAGGATAAGATTTACTAAGGAAAACTGTGTTTACAATAAGCTGTGTATTCAATAAAACAGTGTTAACACAATTTAGAATGACGAGAAACTCAATTGCATCTTAATTGAAAGATTTACTCTCACTAAGTGGAAAAACACATTATTGTTCAGTAGACATTTATAACAAAGACATTTGTCATGTTTATTGCCATCTGATTGAAGTAAGATGGTGCATTGTCATACAGGCACATGGGACATGGACATTAGGTCAACGTCCCAACAGGTCAAATAGTTCAAATAGAGGCCCCGTCCCCCCGTCCCCCCGTCCCCCCGTCCCCTGGGTGCACTTCTTTTTTTCTCCTAGCACTACACAGCTGATTCAAATAATAACTCATCATCAAGCTTTGATTATTTGAATCAGCTGTGTAGAGCTAGGAGAAAAAAACTCTAAGTACACCCAGGGAGGCCCCAGGACTGAGTTTGGGAAACCTTGGTTTAGAGGGCCTCTCAGTCTCGTCTAATAGCCAATCCTCCATTGACAGATTCCTAAAGTATATGCCCTGTGACCACTAGATTTGCAAAAAGCAGATAATGGTTCTTATCACAGGCGCTGTGATGAATAATACATTTCACTAGGACTTGCTCATGCTTTGTCAGTCACAATGATAGATGGATTCAAGAGAGACTCATAATTACTGCTGTGGTTCAATAATGTCTTCCTGTGGTTCAATAATAACTATTGTGTCAGTTGACATGGACTTCTGAATGTAAGATAACTTACTTGCCTATGCATGCATCACACGCCTCTATCTACCCGAGTGGCTGTCATTGTGTTTGGAGGACCCATCCACATTCAGCATTACCATGGCAACAATATTAACACTGGCAACAGATTTTTTTTTTTTATCCCAAGGGATGGACCATGGCTATTTTGGAGGAAGTCCTCCAACATTGCCCATATTGGTTTCTGATAAATACAGCACATCCGACCGTTTCAGATTCAGTTTCTCTTCAACCATCAGTGAAATAATCAATTGTTTAAAAACGTTGTGCACATTTCCATTTTCAAACGTTTGGTCCCTGGCAGAAGACGGGAAAACATCACTTCTTCAATCCTGTTGTGATACACCTGCAATCTCATTTGAGACTAAGAGATGATCATTTCAGCACCTTGGATAGGGACAACTCAGACTAGTGGGGTTAAACTCAGTGGAGCATGTTCAGTCTCTGAAGCTCATTATCTTCTCATTCAAATAGCAAACGTAAAACAGTCAAAGTGTTTATGTAATCGCCACCATATTTCCATCTGTCAAAGAAATTTGTTGAGTAAAGTGTTTTCTTAAATTCACTAAGAATGGATTTGTTTTAGATTTTTGCCTTGTGGTGTAATTCGTTGAGTTCATAACATGTCATTTTATTGAATGTCTTTAAAACAAAACCTCTCACCTTGGCAATAAAAAACTGACAAAATAACTGGTGTATAAAAAGCCAGCGGCTTTTTCATCTTTACTCAACACTTTTATTAGATAAATGATTTTCAACAAAGAGGGAATGACAGAAAACAGACTTTTCCATTGCTCGGTAATCAGCTTTTTTTTAGTCAATTCCATAAGTTATTGGGTGAGCAAGAGAAAGCGGCTTGGAGTTAACACTGTATAAAAAAGGCTTGGCCCTCAGCACACAATATTATCTATCTAGAGTGATTGTAAGAAATCATCTTCACCGTTCTTAGCCCTGCACTGAAGGATTTTTACATGAAGAGATGGTTTCCTTGACACTGATCAAGCCTGTTCCTGGACTGAAAAGTGTCATAACATGATATTATATTTTATGGTATAATTATTCTAAAAAAAAAATCAATAAACCTTGTTACTCACACATTGACCATGGACAACAACAGTAAACACACCAAAGGACATCCATGGTAGATACTGAATGGACATATTCCACTCTTCCCACTATCTGGAAATACAAAACTTCTTAAACAATTCACATGTCGAACACATATAATTCTCTCTCTGTAGATAATTCAATAAATTGTAATTAAGTCTTTAGTGGTATACAGTATATCAATTTTTTCTTATTCGTTAACAACATTCATCTACATTCACAACTATTTGAATCCATTCCAAAGGGAGGGTAGTGGGAATGTCACTGAAGGTGTCAAAGAAAGAAATTAGCCAAAATACTTTTCACATAGTCACACAGTTTTTACTTTTGAGGCTTGTATGAGAAATCTACATTGCAATTTAGAATTTAAGAGACAACATACCAGAAAAGGGGATATCCGCTGTGCTTCTTTTAACATGCTCCTGAAATGCATGTGCTTACCAACCTAGCTTCCCTTCACAAAAACAACAGTTGGTTGATGATCCTTTTAACTTAATTTGTACTGTCAGACATTTTAGAGGAATCATAGCACTTAAAACCAGACAAAATGGAGGGAATCCAAACAAAGATGGCTACCACATGTGGAATGGGAATGGGAATAGAAAGTGGCCCCTATAGACCGTACTTTTGGAGTAGTTCGGACTGCCACTGCCTCTTGCGCTCAGGGAAAGCCTGTGGAATTTTGATGTTGTTAAAGTCCTGGATGCACTGCTTCATCTCTTCCTCTGCACTGGGTCTTTCCGTGTTCTTCTTCCTACTCAGGCCGCCCTCACGCCCCATCAGCGACTGGAAGAGCTCGCTGTTGCGTCGCTTATCCGGCAGCTGCATCCACTGCACTGACGAGCCCTTCTTGGAGGGTCGCCCCAGGGTGAGAGTGCTGGGCTGCCGGGAGACGGACTGGAGGGCTCCACAGGGGGCCACGGATCCCCCGCCGCCTCCCCCACCCAGGTTGGGACCATCCTGGGGTGAGGTGGCCTCGGAGTGGGTCTCGGAGCTGGAGGTGGAGAGCTCGTTGAGGGATGTGCCGCTCTCGCTGCCCTTGTCAGTGCCCAGTTTGTCCTGCTTGCGCTCCTCACAGTCTTGCTTGGGGGAGACGGTCTTCAATGCCGGCCCTGCCAAACAAACAGCAGAGAAACAAGGTCAGTCACATCTTGAGACACCGAGTGGGAGCACATGTGTATGACATGCTGCTGTTTTCCCCTAATTTCTCCATGAGTGCCCACAGCTTTTCCACTTATTTGAACTATTACAATACAGTAGAATACAATACCGTACATGCACACCTGATTCATCTTGTTAATTTGTTGACCTGTTGAATCAGGTGTGCTACAGTATTACTGGAATAGATCAAATAAGTGGAACAGCTGGGGCTAAACCATGATAGGTTAAGGAAACACTGTCAGAAATGCAGCTATCCAAGGTCTTGACTATTTGGCATACATTCTATCTATGCACAATCTTTCATATTTTCCATAAACTACTTAAATCAATGTATGCAAATACATTTCAGAAAAAAAAGATCTGAGTGAGAGACAAAAATAGTGAGACACAGACATGACTGTACGACGTAGATAAAATTGTCCCCCATAATACATCCTCTGCTATCTGAGAAAAATACATGATTGTACGATGTAGCTGCAAAGTGTCCCCCATAATACATCCTCTGCTATCTGAGAAAAATACATGATTGTACGATGTAGCTGCAGTGTCCCCCATAATACCTCCGCTGCTATCTGAGAAACAGACATGATTGTACGATGTAGCTGCAGTGTCCCCCATAATACATCCTCTGCTCTCTGAGAAACAGACATGATTGTACGTTGTAGCTGCAGTGTCTCCCATAATACATCCTCTGCCATCTGAGAAACAGACATGATTGTACGATGTAGCTGCAAAGTGTCCCCCACAATACATCCTCTGCTATCTGAGAAAGAGACATGATTGTACGATGTAGCTGCAAAGTGTCCCCCATAATACATCCTCTGCCATCTGAGAAACAGACATGATTGTATGATGTAGCTGCAAAGTGTCCCCCACAATACATCCTCTGCTATCTGAGAAAGAGACATGATTGTACGATGTAGCTGCAAAGTGTCCCCCATAATACATCCTCTGCTATCTGAGAAAGAGACATGATTGTACGATGTAGCTGCAAAGTGTCCCCCATAATACATCCTCTGCTATCTGAGAAAGAGACATGATTGTACGATGTAGCTGCAAAGTGTCCCCCATAATACATCCTCTGCTATCTGAGAAACAGACATGATTGTACGATGTAGCTGCAAAGTGTCCCCCATAATACATCCTCTGCTCTCTGAGAAACAGACATGATTGTACGATGTAGCTGCAAAGTGTCCCCCATAATACATCCTCTGCTATCTGAGAAAGAGACATGATTGTACGATGTAGCTGCAAAGTGTCCCCCATAATACATCCTCTGCTATCTGAGAAACAGACATGATTGTACGATGTAGCTGCAAAGTGTCCCCCATAATACATCCTCTGCTCTCTGAGAAACAGACATGATTGTACGATGTAGCTGCAAAGTGTCCCCCATAATACATCCTCTGCTATCTGAGAAACAGACATGATTGTACGATGTAGCTGCAAAGTGTCCCATGGGGAAAAACAAAACAAACAAAAACATCCTCGATAGATTTCTCCACACAGTAGTAGTCGTTATGGGGGACACTTTTCACAACTTTAGTGGGCTTTTGTGTTGGCTATCTTAAATCTTCCAGTCTTGCATTGTAAGAACATGAGATAATATGTGCCCATTCTTCCACTACTATTCTCATGTTACATAATTCACCCCCAAGGTAGAACAGTCAGAGTTGGAAACACGACCACAACAGTTAGTCAGGCAACAAGCTAATGTAATGAGAAATGCTCTTAGCTGAGCCAATCTCTCTCCCTCTCTCTCCGCACGCTGCAGACCCAAGGCATTAACAAGAACGGTTACAGTAAGAAGGCTAACGGCTCTCAGCACCCAGCATGAAATCCCTGTCAGTGGAGCACTAAAAAGTGCACCCAAGTGTTAAGTCAGTATGTTAAACTAAAAGGAGTTCAGCTGAGTTGCAAGCAGTGAGAGCAGTTGGCCTTTGCTCCCTGGCTGTGACAAACAGCTTCCTCAGCAACAACTGCTAAAGATTGAACCAGGAACTATGTTCTCCATCATTTGCAGTTACTCTATACTGCATGAATCAATTGATGCATTTTGAAGAAGTCAACCATTGAGGAAGGACCATTGCTTTAAAACCATTGAAGCATAGTACAGTGCATTACAAAATAATTGCCTACCCATAGTACGTTGAAATGTTTTTGACCAAAACATCACAGTTGCAGAAAATAATAAATAGATAATGTCACGCAACATTTTCATTGTCAGCTGATTATGCACTGTAATTTACTGTAAAAACATTGAAATACACATTTGTAGAAAATAAATAAATCACTTAAATAACATTGTTTGTTGTTTATTTTTCCTAAATAGTATCCGAGAGCTGCCCAGTTCTCCGGTTGGCCTGTCAATAAAACACTGCCTCTGATTGGTGATAAAATTGCAAGCTCCAGGTCTGAGGGTACCAGGAGTCCATTAGACCTCAGCAAGCACGCCCCTTACTGGGTTCTAAATCAGCTCAGCGTGACATAAGATTTGCCGGCTAGCTGACTACATAAGATGATCCTGGGAGCAAGAAATGAGCCACTCATTAATACTGTTGACTATTGATTGCCATACATAACCATACATACTTACTGCTTGTTAATGTGTTATAGGCCCCCAATGTAAACATCCATAAAGCCTTTATAACAGTTTTATAAGACATACCAGCATTTGACAACAGATGTGCCTGTCATCTATAGCACACATCATAACAAGCTTCATGACATCTTTTGCCATTGTTCATAATATTAATTCCAGCCTATGGCAGATAAATGTCTTATGTTGCTGCTATAAAGGCTTTATGAATGCATACATAGGGGGCCTATGAATCTCTGGTCCCACTTTGAAGGACGTTCAGCTTATAAAGGCTTCATAAAGCCTTCCTAAGCACTACATAAATGTGCTGCAAAGCATCTATAACTGTATGTCATGCTTTATAAAGGGTTCATAGTCACATGACACCTAATCTCGTTCCCAGACACTTCTGCCCAAATGCGCGGAAGGGCTGGTTGACCAACACATCAAACAAGGTCTTCATGAGTTAGGGTTAGGTTTAAAATAACATTTTAAGAAGATAAATTGTTGAAGTGGGCAGGGTTTAGCAATAATTATGACTTTTTGACTGTGTTAAGTAGTGACAATGACAAATACTTTACTCAGTAAGGTCACTCCTACAGAATTCAATGGTCACTCTCACTATGGTCAACTTTGAATGGTTGATATCCAAGGCTTATAGTATCTACTGTGTGTGCAATAGCCTGGAGACGACGTTACACCAAGAAACACTTACCTTGATGAAGGCCCCTAATCTAAAATCATTTGTAAGTGTCTTTCTTCTGGAACCAAGTTACATGTTCCTCAGCACACAACCACGCACAAAACAAAAACGAGCCATACTGTGCACTACTGGACCCAGTCAGGTCTTTGACAACATTATAACGAGCGCTACCATGGAGTGTTGGACCCAGTCATGTCTTTGACACAACAATATAACAAGCCATACCGTGGGGTCCTGGGCCCAGACAGGTCTTTGACACATTCACCCACTCCCCCGCTGAAAGATCAGCCACAAACTGTTGGCACCATTGTTAACGGGTTGTAATCAAGCCCTGGTCTCCAGCATGGGAACAGCAGAGGAATAGTCTCAGATTGGACTGTTCAAATCATCTTGGTTCCGAAACACACACATACACACACACACTTTGCAGGTCCATCAACCCATCTAAATACCTCTCACACACCACAGTAACCTGTTGATCATGAGAGAACCTTCAGAAATCAGCAGAACGTTAAAAGCCTATTTATCGACACTTTACGTGGTGTCCATTAATACTTTGTTTGAAATGAGACACATTCGGTCATTCATAACACATCCATAAAGATTCTATATCACGTGGCACTGTGCTTACTATAAAGTCTAAAGGAATTATCATTAACTGCTCAAATAAATAAATATTAAAGACCAGTTTAAACCATATTTCCTTTTATTTCTTCTTTTTTAAACAATACAAATACATTCAGTTTAAAAAAGTCCACTAATGCAATTACATTGAATATTACACTGTGAATAGTGTAGCTTGTCCCTGAGCTGGCTGACAATTGGTTCTTGCTTCTCTGCCTGCTGGAGGTACTGCATGTTGGTTCCAACCTAACAACAAAGAAAGTTGTCAGGCCTGTTAGCTAGCTAGCAATTGCTGTGAAGTCACCGAAATTATTTGATCTAACGATTGAGGTAGCTTTGTAATCTAACTCAACACATATAAATACTACAAACAAATTTAAATGACAACAAATAAAGGTTTATTTACTAGTTTGTCACTGTCCAGTGGCACCACAAGTGGGCATTTGATTTGCTAGCTCATTATATGTGAGTTTACTGCGCTATCGAAACACCGCTAACCAAATAGGGCATGCACACTGAAACAAAGGCAGCTACAAGCAAAAATCAACGTTTCTTAGATTTTTCCCAGACCTCAAAAGTGGTCACCTGTTTTGATTTAAGCATTGCTGTGAACACAGAAAATCCAAGAATATCCAAATATGTTGTTTTTCTATTAAAAAAAGTGTGAAAAAAATGGAAAAAACTGAAAATTCGAAACCTGGAAAAACAAAAGGAGAATATGGGAAAAAATGGAATTATGCAAAAGATAAATACAGATTTGAAAGGGCCCTACCAATGTTTTTTGCTGTGCATGACTGCACTTTAGAGTGCGTGTCAAACTGCCGCGCAGCATTTTGTTGTAAGTTGAGGTCAAGTCCAATATTGACTATGCACCCAAGAGGGAAAGAGGTTGGGCCAACCTAGAAAGGGTTTAGAGTAATACAATTACATTTATCCAAATCGACTTACAGTCAAGGGTGCATACATTTTTACACATGGGTGGTCCCGGGAATCTAACCCACTATCCTGGTATTGCAATGCTTTACCAAGATGCATGACAAGGTAATGAATGCTTTGTGAAGCATCAGTTTAATATGATTTATAAAGCCTTTATTAAGCAGTGGGTTATGTCACATTTGACATTGATGGTTATGTCACACATTTATTCCACATTTATAAACCTTTTATAGAGCATGACCTACTGTACGGTTATAGATGCTTTGTAACACATTCATGTAGCACTTATGAAGGCTTCATGAAGCGTTTAAAACCTGGACGTCATTTAAAGCTGAACCAAATCTCGTAATGGTTACCAAAGCTTCATACTGTCGCGGCAGTTAGCGACTCCCACCAATTTAACACAGTGAAAGATGATTGACAGTAAGATGTGAGAGAGATGGATGGTTATCTTGCAGCAGCTTTCATTTTATAGGATGTTGTCAATCATGACAGTCTCTGAGATTGCCTATCAGAACATAACATCAGGTGGGCAGGCCTAGCTATTTCATCAACTGGATTCTTCTGCTGAAGCTGTTGCTATGGTCAAAAGAGGAGTTTATTAGGCAAATGTCATCAGAAATGGGCTAAAAATCAATCCCATTTTCACAGCAGGAAAATAGAAATCTTACTGAGCCTCATATTTCGCTAATTAGCTTAATTGTGATAAATTAGAGCATGTTTATGAGGTGAAATAACGATAAAGATATCCCTCTAGTGGTGTGGGGGCTGTGCTTTGGCAAAGTGGGTGGGGTTATATCCTTCCTGTTTGGCCCTGTCCGGGGGTGTCCTCGGATGGGGCCACAGTGTCTCCTGACCCCTCCTGTCTCAGCCTCCAGTATTTATGCTGCAGTAGTTTATGTGTCGGGGGGCTAGGGTCAGTTTGTTATATCTGGAGTACTTCTCCTGTCCTATTCGGTGTCCTGTGTGAATCTAAGTGTGCGTTCTCTAATTCTCTCCTTCTCTCTTTCTCTCTCTCGGAGGACCTGAGCCCTAGGACCATGCCCCAGGACTACCTGACATGATGACTCCTTGCTGTCCCCAATCCACCTGGCCGTGCTGCTGCTCCAGTTTAAACTGTTCTGCCTTATTATTATTCGACCATGCTGGTCATTTATGAACATTTGAACATCTTGGCCATGTTCTGTTATAATCTCCACCCGGCACAGCCAGAAGAAGACTGGCCATCCCACATATGCTCTCTCTAATTCTCTCTTTCTTTCTTTCTCTCTCTCAGAGGACCTGAGCCCTAGGACCATGCCCCAGGAATACCTGACATGATGACTCCTTGCTGTCCCCAGTCCACCTGACTGTGCTGCTGCTCCAGTTTCAACTGTTCTGCCTTATTATTATTCGACCATGCTGGTCATTTATGAACATTTGAACATCTTGACCATGTTCTGTTATAATCTCCACCCGGCACAGCCAGAAGAGGACTGGCCACCCCACATAGCCTGGTTCCTCTCTAGGTTTCTTCCTAGGTTTTGGCCTTTCTAGGGAGTTTTTCCTAGCCACCGTGCTTCTACACCTGCATTGCTTGCTGTTTGGGGTTTTAGGCTGGGTTTTTGTACAGCACTTTGAGATATCAGCTGATGTACGAAGGGCTATATAAATACATTTGATTTGATTTGATTTGATTTGAAATAACTAATGCTGACAGTAAAAGGGTGTCTTTTTGTAGCATAGGTATTTTGTGATGTCCCACAGAGCAGGTTTGTTGTAGAATGGTTTTGATTAAATACAACTCCTGGTTTTATAGCATCAGAACATGAGGCAGCATTTCAGCAATCCCAATTATGTCTGTGTACAATATGTCTCAAATATTAAACATACAGAGACAACGCTACTACACCCCGCTACCCACTGCACATCTAAACAAAAACAACACAACAATTATCTACATAAACAACAGCAGCGGTGGCTTGTGTTCAAATGTCAGCCACCCTTGGGGTTTGTGTGGGTCACAGCATATTAGAAAACACATGCAGGCTGCGAATCAGTGATTTACCTCAAAGGCATCGTAATGCAAAGGCTTCCAATTTGGTTTACTATCTCACTAATAGGAACAGCAGCCCAGCTCCCAGGGACGCCACACATCATGGAATCCTGAGTGACTACAATTCACAAAGACTGCCTCTGCCACAGAAACACATGACATAGTATTTAGATCCTAGATCACTCATCCCACAATGTAGTTTCTTAGTGTGGAGAGAGATGTTTCTACCTCAAGAAAAACTGGGAATTACAGCTCTCTTTTTCTCTGATACACATGCTAATGCAGGGGCTTTCTCCCCCAAAAATGACTGTGGATTAAATTGTATCACAAGAACATAGAGGTAACTACCAAAATAAAGGGAACATCAAGTGTCTTAATAGGGTGTTCGGCCACCACGAGCTGCCAGAACAGCTTCAATGAGCCTTGGCAAAAATTCTACAAGTGGCCTTAAACCATGCCAGGAAATGCACCCCATTCCATAACATATACTTTGTATCCTTAATTTACTCAAGTCTTTCCTTTATCTTGGCAGTCAGCAGTATGCCTACAGTTGAGAAGGCTGCAATTTGGGAAGTAGGCAAGCCAAATATAGAACAGCTTGCTGTGTTGTGGCTATAGAGATATAATCCATAGAAGGATTTGTAACCTCTTACCCTGGCACTTTGACTGTTAAACTCATGGGTACACGAGCAACGCCTGCCAGTCTTGATTTGAATGGGAACTGCCATCTATGGATTATATGTGTATGGTCGGTTGTGGCTGCAGTTTTCCTTTTGTAAATTTCTAAATACAATTGTGCGAAAAACATAGTTTTAAAAGCAAATGCTGCTGAATAGAGAAGACTAATAATCGAACCAATGGAAACCATTTTGAATCAACAGCAGCACTGTTTTTCAAAGTAGCTTATTTTGAGTTAGGCTATTGCCATGATGAGGACGTCGGTGCCTATGGCTTCATCTTCATCATTAGGTGAGTCAGTGTGCCACCGAAAAATGTATTTAGTAGCCTACTCTATATACACTGCTCAAAAAAAAAGGGAACACTTAAACAAAACAATGTAACTCCAAGTCAATCACACTTCTGTGAAATCAAACTGTCCACTTAGGAAGCAACACTGAGTGACAATACATTTCACATGCTGTTGTGCAAATGGAATAGACAACAGGTGGAAATTATAGGCAATTAGCAAGACACCCCCAATAAAGGACTGGTTCTGCAGGTGGTGACCACAGACCACTTCTCAGTTCCCATGCTTCCTGGCTGATGTTTTGGTCTCTTTTGAATGCTGGCGGTGCTTTCACTCTAGTGGTAGCATGAGACGGAGTCTACAACCCACACAAGTGGCTCAGGTAGTGCAGCTCATCCAGGATGGCACATCAATGCGAGCTGTGGCAAGAAGGTTTGCTGTGTCTGTCAGCGTAGTGTCCAGAGCATGGAGGCGCTACCAGGAGACAGGCCAGTACATCAGGAGACGTGGAGGAGGCAGTAGGAGGGCAACAACCCAGCAGCAGGACCGCTACCTCTGCCTTTGTGCAAAGAGGAGCAGGAGGAGCACTGCCAGAGCCCTGCAAAATGACCTCCAGCAGGCCACAAATGTGTATGTGTCTGCTCAAACGGTCAGAAACAGACTCCATGAGGGTGGTATGAGGGCCCGACATCCACAGGAGGGGGTTGTGCTTACAGCCCAACACCGTGCAGGACGTTTGGCATTTGCCAGAGAACACCAAGATTGGCAAATTCGCCACTGGCGCTCTGTGCTCTTCACAGATGAAAGCAGGTTCACACTGAGCACATGTGACAGACGTGACAGAGTCTGGAGACACTGTGGAGAATGTTCTGCTGCCTGCAACATCCTCCAGCATGACCGGTTTGGCGGTGGGTCAGCCATGGTGTGGGGTGGCATTTCTTTGGGGGACCGCACAGCCCTCCATGTGCTCGCCAGAGGTAGCCTGACTGCCATTAGGTACCGAGATGAGATCCTCAGACCCCTTGTGAGACCATATGCTGGTGCAGTTGGCCCTGGGTTCCTCCTAATGCAAGACAATGCTAGACCTCATGTAGCTGGAGTGTGTCAGCAGTTCCTGCAAGAGGAAGGCATTGATCCTATGGACTGGCCCGCCCGTTCCCCAGACCTGAATCCAATTGAGCACATCTGGGACATCATGTCTTACTCCATCCACAGACCACCAGTCTGTGGTCTGTTGCACCACAGACTGTCCAGGAGTTGGCGGATGCTTTAGTCCAGGTCTGGGAGGAGATCCCTCAGGAGACCATCCACCACCTCATCAGGAGCATGCCCAGGTGTTGTAGGGAGGTCATACAGGCACGTGGAGGCCACACACACTACTGAGCCTCATTTTGACTTGTTTTAAGGACATTAAATCAAAGTTGGATCAGCCTGTAGTGTGGTTTTCCACTTTAATTTTGAGTGTGACTCCAAATCCAGACCTCCATGGGTTGATAAATTTGATTTCCATTGATAATTTTTGTGTGATTTTGTTGTCAGCACATTCAACTATGTAAAGAAAAAAGTATTTAATAAGAATATTTCATTCATTCAGATCTAGGATGTGTTATTTTAGTGTTCCCTTTATTTTTTTGAGCAGGGTATATACACTACCGTTCAAAAGTTTGGGGTCACTTAGAAATGTCCTTGTTTTTGAAAGAAAATCAATTGTTTTGTCCATTTAAAATAACACCAAATTGATCAGAAATACAGTGTAGACATTGTTAATGTTGTAAATGACTATTGTAGCTGGAAAAGGCATATATTTTTATGGAATATCTACATAGGCGTACAGAGGCCCATTATCAGCAACCATCACTCCTGTGTTCCAACGGCACGTTTATCATTTTAAAAAGGTCTAATTGAGCAATAGAAAACCCTTTTGCAATTATGGTAGCACAGCTGAAAACTGTTCTTCTGATTAAAGAAGCAATAAAACTGTATTTCTGACCAATTTTATGTTGATTTTTTACAGCTGATTTTTTATTTTAACAGAGGCCCATTATCAGCAACCATCACTCCTGTGTTCCAGTGGCACGTTAGCTAATCCAAGTTAATCATAATATACCCCCCAAAAATTGGACCCTGCTAAAATAGGTTCCCCATATGCAGGGTTGGGGAGTAACGGATTACATGTAATGGAATGCAAAAAAACGGTAACTGTAATCCGTTAAATTACCAGCAAAAATATTGTAATCAGATTACAGATACTTTTTTAAACTAGATGATTACTTTGAGGATTACTTGTAAATTCCGATTTTTTTTTTATTACCCTTCTCTGTTTTCTCAATGACATTCAAATCAGCATTCAAAAAAGGCGCAAGTTTAAGTTTGTTCCACCTGAGCGAGTCTGACCACAAGTCAGGGACCACTATGATGACACACCAAATGTGTTTGATGGATCACAGGACAAGAGCAGGTATAGGCTTTTGTAGGCTACAGTCCAAGCTATGTCTTCCAATGGTGCGAATGCTGTCGGCATCCAAAGATTATCCAATTTGAATAAACACTTAGAGGTAAGGATGACAGCCGTGGTTTAGTCTACGGCGACAGGGATATCACTTATTATTGATATCTACATAGTGCATTAATGTGAATCACACTGCTGATCTTTCATTTCGCTTTTTGCGCCTTACAGATTGTGGTTGTAATCTAAAAGTAACAGAATGTAATCAGATTACGTTACTGAGTTTGGGTAATCCAAAAGTTACGTTACCAATTACAATTTTGGACAGGTAAATTGTAACATTTATAAAGTAATCTACCCAACCCTGCCCATATGTGGAAATCCTACAAACACATCTGCTCAACTATAGCCTATGGCACATGGTTAATATCTCTCTCTCTCTCTCTCTCTGTCTCTCTCAGCAATTTTTTAATTGAATCGAATCGTTGCCAGATTTGGTTTTACCGTCTTTCTCTGCTCTCACTGGTACCAACGGGAAAATAATACAATAGACTGCAGAGAGGGTCAGTCGATGTAGAACGTTCCCTGGGCCTTTAAAAAAGCAGAGAATGTTCTGTCCCACTGTCTCCCATCTGATTTGAAAATAGAGCATAAATAACTTACTCTCAATGCTTAGACAACTAAAGTCAAGCTAATAGAGTGTCCAGTAGAGTTAGAGCCAGTACATCAGAGGAGAAAATGCAACTCCATTAGACGAATAGCATGTCATAAGAGGAGTAAGGCCCTCCCTTTGAGTTCTTCTTCACCTCTTCCATCTTGTTCGACAAAGGCTTTGTCAGAAATGGCATCCTATGCCCTATGTGTAGCCCATAGGGCCCCTGTCAAAAGTAGTCCACTATGTAGGGAATAGGAAGCCATTTGGGTGACAGACAAAATTATCCCTTCAGAAAATGTGCCGTCCTCGCTTTTCAATAGGGACAAGTGGAGTTCAGGTGAATAGAGAAATCAAGGTTTACTACCTCACTAAGAGAAAGCCTCTATTACTGTACAGCCAAGCAGTCATCAATGGGCTTTTGTGTGGGATGGTTCTTGAAGGATCTTGGCACACTCTCTGAAGCAGATGGTAGTCTATCTCGATAAGGCTTAGGGATGCTGTTCAATCAAAACCACATTACAGTATTAAATCAGGAACATAGAGTGTTAACATACCTTCATATAACTCAAATAAAAATGCAGAATGGTTTGTGGTACTGTAATTAATAGCAAGTAGAGCACTCTACGGTAGATGTTCCAGTTTTCTGAACAAGAGTAGTATGTGCATAGGCAGTAGTGTTATTGGATAGCAGCTATTTTGGTTAAAGTTTTTATTAAATGATTGTTTTACCTACTGGCTACTGTGGTTGAATGCACCTCTGGATAAGAGCATCTGCTAAATGACTGAAGTGTAAAATAAAATATAGTGCATGTAATCAAAGACGCATAGATATTTCTATAGCAGGTTTGATAAAACTCAGCCATGAGAATAATATTTTGGGCCAACTGACACATTTTAGCTACTTCTGTAACACTTGATATGTTTGCATATGGCTTTCCTAACGCTGTCAGTAAGGTAATACAACACCTTGGTAAAGCTTGCATAACACATAGTAAAACCTAATAACACTACCACAACCAATGAAAACAATTATTCAACTGTTTATTTAGTCTCATGCTTTAGGACATAGGGTTATCTTAATAGGAAAGGACAGCTGTCATGTCAATCAGAACAGTGTTACAGCAATACGTACAAAACCACACCTAAATCAAAGTGTCCGAGATTCACATCCAAGGACAAACTGGTGATCTACTATTGAACTGAGTCCAATCTCAACCCTCCCAATAAAGGGTCTTGTTTCCTATAGCTCTCCCATGTAACTCCCTGCTGAGTCTTCGTGTTTCAGATCGATTCTCTGGGACAGTCTTTGTCAGGGTTGCACAATAATCATTGAGCCCTGGGGACAGTGGAGACAGGCTAACCAGGTGGGTATCAGTCAGTATTGAAATAGGACAACTGATGCCACCGCCCTTCTCCGATGACATTGGGACATTGAGAATGTAAAGGACATAAAAATAAAATGGTAGGCCAATTTGTTTTGTAACTTTGAGGAACAGCACTGACTCAGCTAATTATGGGCCAAAGGTAGATAAAAGGTTGGTGAAAGGTTTGATAATCACATAAGTACAATAATACAAGTCAGTGATTCATAGTACAGATGTAGGATCTTAATTTGATCCCTTTTGTTTCTGCAAATTTTACTGCACAGCGGGAAATGCAAACTTGTAGTATATTCTAGGTTTAAAAAGTCTTCTAAAGTTTGTAATTTCCACTTTAAAATGTCATTCTTGATTTGAATATAATGCATATAATACTTGATTTGCATATAATGACAGCATGATTCCTTGGTTAAGAAGCACTTGACACTTTAAAAACCTTTCAGACCAGCTTCTACAAATGGACACCGCATCCAAAAATAGCCCCGGTGACAAGTGAGATATGCGAGAAAGCACACCAACGGCTAAGCAAGACATCTATTATCTAATCAAGTGTTGAACAAATCATTATATAAGTGCTCCCGATAACGCTTCATTGAGTGCACAGCTAAGAAATGGAGGCAAATTACAGTACTTGTAGATGTGCGCTAAGAATGAAAGGTGCAATTATGTTGAAAAGCCAGTGGTGAATCTTAATAAGAAGGTAGGAAAGCTTAGCTGAATGCTCTCAGTACAACAGTTGGCCATCCTGAGAGATGTAAAATAATGGAGGGCCAGTAGAAGGCACTCTTTCCTCGGATAAAAAAAAGATCACAATGTCCCAGGGCAATGATTGGGGACATTGCCCTGTGTAGGGTGTTGTCTTTCAGATGGGAAGTTAAAGGAGTGTCCTGACTCTCTTTGGTCACTAAAGATCCCATGGCACTTATCGTAAGAGTAGGAGCGTTAACCACTGGCTAAATTCCCAATCTGACCCTTATACCATCATGGCCACCTAATCATCCCCAGCTTCCAATTAGCTTATTCATCTCCCCTCGTCTCCCCAGTAACTATTCCCTAGGTCGTTGCTGTAAATGAGAATGGGTTCTCAGTCAACTAAGGGTAAAATATGGGTTCAAATAAATAAAAACATTGTGTTTGAGATTTGGGATGAAGTGAATGTTTTGAAAGAAATATTGTGGATAATATATCACAGTAATTACATTTGCGTAATGGTTGAAATAAAGAGATATGACATGAAAAAATTGTAGATAACAGACTTCTATAGCAGGAATAAAGAACACAAATATAGAGATATAATGATTTTAAAGATGGTCAGAATGTTTAGTCCACCTGACTAATTCATTGAATAGAGGCAAAGTATCAAAAGGGAAAGCAGAGGCCTCATCTAGAGACTGAAAAAATGGAGCAGGTTTTGGCCTTTGTCAAGTGAAAAGGGATTTGAGAAAAGAAGGAGTTGAGTGTGATACCAATCTATAATTGAAATGCAGGTCTTCCTATCTCTCAGCGGGTGAGTTGGGGAAAGAAAGGAAGTGTATGGAATAAAAAAAACGGATGAAGATTCTGTAGCGGTGATGGCCATGGGGAAATGGCTTTAGCCTAAACAGAGACAGAGCAGGAGCATGGCCAAGCCTTAGGGCACAACATACAGGTTGTTTCTGTACTTCAGCACGATAGACATTATGTTGAATACATGTCTGTCAGTGAAGACTGGTGTATTGAGGAAGAGGAGGATGGTTTTATCCTCCTATTTGAGAATTTGAATTTCACTTGCAGTACATTCTCAGCAAGGTGTTTCCAGACAGGTAGGTGGCAGTTAACTTTTGAAGTACTATGGTCCAACATTTATCTTACACAGATTAAAGACTAAAGCCGCCTGTAATCTGTAAATCAATGTGCACATGTACTCTCTGGTAGCAATGGCTATCGAAACAAGTTCAAATCCTGCTAGTAAACATCCAATTCCAATGAAAGCACTAAGCACTAATGTGTTCACGCATAGGCTCACAACCTGTGTTGTAGTGGAAGTCTGGGGGAGCAGATGGCCTCACAAGCTAGTATTCTCTCTGGGGGCAAAACAATGTCCTAGAAATAATGCACATGGAAATGGTGTAAACATATTGTGTTCACTCATGCTTCCCTCTCCTAATCTTGCACATGGAACATCCCCATCTGTGTCCATTTTCATGGTCCGGTAGAGTCCACAATGACTCTACTACTTGGTCATGACTACTTACATTCCTGGTGTCTATCTGGACTTAAACGACAGGCAAAGTGGCTGCCGCCACTGTCATTATCTTTCAGGCGTGTTATCGGACAGCTTTCTGCCTAATTAATGAGACTTAGGCGGATAAAGACCATCGTAGTCGACTGGCATTTGCTTGATAAAAATCTCCAGCGCTTAAAATTAGAATTTGGTATTTCGTTGTTCAGCAAAATGGCAGCTCCGACACTTGTTTTGGTATGCAGCTGAGAACTCTCCTGTTGTTCTCTCTCTCAATTCCATGGTATAAACGATCCTATTGTTCTCCTTCTCTCTTTCAAGGACAATTCCAAAGGACAACAATAGCTAATCAAATGAGCTGTTGGGAATTGGGATTATTTGTTTTGCATGGAGAATCAACTACCTGTCTCAGAGCCCACCCTGAATGCTTATCTAAATTAATGAAAGGGATTGCAAGCCTTATTTAGTTGAGAAACCGCATTGCCACACAAAGCAGGAAAAACCCTGTAGGTTTGTTATCTACAGAAGACGGCCATATAATCTCATTCAACGCTTGGGAGAATGCATCATTCACTTCGCAATGTTGATGAGCGGGGGAAATGGTGTGAAGTTTAGGGAGTGAGCGAACGGAAGAGAAAGCCAACTTCCCACCTGGTGGCCTGCCCGCCTGTCACCTGACCTCAGACGAAATCCATCATTTGGCTAGTCGTGCCGGGAGTCCCACCACATTTGTCATTGTCCCAGGGTTGCATCTGTGACATTTAAACGATTACCCTCTCAATCAATAACGGTTATGTTGAAGAATGTCACTGCATAAAACAACCTTCTCTGTCATGCCTCTAGGTCGGTGTTTGTTGGCGTTTTGCTTGGCATGGCAGAAAAAAAATGAGTATCAAAATAAAATCTGCATGCAAATCGTACTGTGTCACGACAGTTCTAGGATGCGCTCTGCAAAACTCAGACCATAAGGCAATAGATTAACATTTTGGTTTTCTGTTTGTCTTAAATCGACTTAACAGTCCAAAATCACAGTTTGTAAGATGCTTTTAGACCCCAAAAGTAGTCTGCTGTCATGATGAACCCAGGTCCCATGCCATCGTGATGAACCCAGGTCCCATGCCATCGTGAGGAACCCATGTCCCATGCCATCATGATGAACCCATGTCTCACACCATCATGATGAACCCACGTCCCTCACCATCATGATGAACCCAGGTCCCACACCATCATGATGAACCCACGGCCCACACCATCATGACGAACCCACGTCCCACACCATCATGACGAACCCACGTCACACACCATCATGATGAACCCATGTCCCACACCATCATGATGAACCCAGGTCCCACACCATCATGATGAACCCACGTCCCATACCATCATGATGAACCCACGTCCCACACCATCAATAGTGTAGATGCAGCTATGCACCAAATAAAATCTGGAGATATGTGGTGCTCATCTTTTCCATTGATTTGGAGATTGAGCATATAGCTGAATCAACACAACACATGGCCTGGAACGTGGGCTTATCTCAAAATGTTTAAGGTCTGAAAACATCTGGTGCGTCATTCCTCCTTTAACTGACATCTCTGATGTGAGGGAATTATTTTTTCTTCTTGTTGGAACTTTGCTAGCAGACTCTTCAGGACTATGAATCAAACAAGAACTCTAACCACCCAAACTGTATTGAAAATAAATGTGTTGAAGACATATCAATGATAAAATGAAGGACATTAATATAGCTGAAGAACATAGGCCTAATGTGCAGTACATATTTGAGAACAGATTTGAGAACTGTTCGCAGTGTGCAGTATATGTAGGGTTGTAGATAACAATGGGCTGTGATAGGGACCGACTAGGGGTTTTCACTCCCTGTATATCCCTGGCAAAGATGTTTACCTCCTCAGAAGTAATTGAACATGATGATTTGTTGAGCAAAAGTGTGTGTGTGTGTGTGTGTGTGTGTGTGTGTGTGTGTGTGTGTGTGTGTTCGTATGTGCAAAGTCTCTGTGAGATAGCAGAGTGTATGAGGAAAATCTACAACCAAATAAAGGGGAGCTAGACTAAACGGTTATGTCTGCAAAAAGATGATAATGAGATAATTGTCTTTAAAATTCCAAACCCTCATTGGTTTGAATGGTGTCAGCTATTTTTATCTATTATTATTTTGACCTTAATAACATCAATTGGGGTATTTAGAGTACTATATAGGTAGAGAACATAGAACAGAACGAGGCTATGTCAGTTACTAAATGTTGACAAAAATGCAGATAGAACCAAGCTCTTGAAAAGCCTATGCGTTTTATCTAAGAATACAATGTCAAGAATAAGTTTGCATTATGCTGGAGCATGGAGCATGATTCAAAATAAAACAATATGGCACAAATATTGCAATACTGCACACAAAATATTGCACAATTTCACATATGTATTCTAGTTTATTGCCAACGTTTCTGTCTATTGACCTTCTTCAGACCAGAGACATTGGCAATCAATATTTTGGGTCTGAGAAACAAATTGTGAAATTGCTAAACCATAACAGCATGTATAATGTATTAATGCATGGTAAGGTGCATGGTAAGGGACATGGTAAGAGTCATGGTAAGGGGCATGGAAAGGGACATGGTAAGAGTCATGGTAAGGGGCATGGTAAGGGACATGGTAAGAGTCATGGTAAGGGGCATGGAAAGGGACATGGTAAGAGTCATGGTAAGGGACATGGTAAGAGTCATGGTAAGGGGCATGGAAAGGGACATGGTAAGAGTCATGGTAAGGGGCATGGTAAGGGGCATGGTAAGGGGAATAGTAAGGTGTTGCAGTCTGGTTCAGGAATAAAGGCTACAAGTCTATAATGCCTGAGTTGGGATGGATGTTTCAGTGTTGGAAAAAGCTTTCTTATTGAATGCTTTCAAGTCTGGTAAATGCTAAACTTAATGGTTTGGAAAATGTAAAGCTTTTAAAGTGATACTGCGATATTCTGTCAATTAAGCTTTTCTACTTACCTAGACTCAGATGAACTCTTGGATACTATTTGTATGTCTCTGGGTGCAGTACGAAGGAAGGTAGAGGTAGTTACACAAGGCAATGCTGACTAGTGTTAATGAATGGACGTCTACAGGTACGGTGGGGTAAGCTAGAGGCTAGGTTGCCAGAATCTCGCAGTATCTCTTTAACATGGTTAAATGGAGCTGTTCGACATCATGGTCATTGCTTCCTAGTTTAATTTTACGTTTAGTGTACAAAACATGAAGAAGACCTGCTCTTTCCACATAGACTGACCAGGTGAAAGCTATGATCCCTTATTGATGTCACTTGTTAAATCCACTCCAATCAGAGTAGATGAAGGGGAGGAGACAGGTTAAAGAAGGATTTTTAAGCCTTGAGACAATTGAGACATGGGGTGTGTATGTGTGCCATTCAAAGGGTGAATGGGCAAGACAAAATATTTAAATGCCTTTTAACAGGGTATGGTGGTAGGTGAACGGCACACTGGTTTGTGTCAAGAACTGCAATGCTGCTGGGTTTTTCACACTCAACAATTTCCAGTGTGTATCATGAGTGGTCCACCACCCAAAGGACATCCAGCCAACTTGACACAACTGTGGAAACATTGGAGTCAAAATGGGCCTGTGGGATGCTTTCAACACCTTGTAGAGTCATTGCCCCAATGAATTGAGGCTGTTCTGATGGCAAAAGGGGGTGCAACTCAATATTAGGAAGGTGTTCTTAATGTTTTGTATGGTCAGTATATATCTTAGACAATATTGTCTCTCTTGTCTTTTTAGACTTTTCTTGCCATTAAATGTCAAGCTGGAAAGGGACCAATCACCACCTTTTCCATAAATGATCTATACAGAGCAAGTTTAGAGCTAATACAGTGCATTAGGAAAGTATTCAGGCTCCTTGACCTTTTCCACATTTTCTTATGTTACAGCCTTATTCTAAAATGGATTAAATTGTTTTTTCAATCTCATAATTCTACACACACCCCATAATGATGACTTAAAAACAGGTTTTTAGAAATGTTGGCAAAGTATTCAGACCCTTTACTCAGTACTTTGTTGAAGAAACTTTGCCAGCGTTTACAGCCTCAAGTCTTCTTGGGTATAATGCTACAAGCTTGGCACACCTGTATTTGGGGAGTTTTTCCCATTCTTCTCTTTTGGGGAGTTTTTTCCATTCACCCACACCTTGTGGGTGGGGGCAATGGTTAAAAAAATGGAAGAAGACTAGTATTTTGTAGTAGAATTCCTCATTGTACAGTTTATAGGAATATTTCACGATGTTGCCAAAAATGTTTAAGACTTATTGTTTCCCTTCAATAAAATGCATTCAAAACTACTTTCAGCACATTTCTGCTACTTTCTTAGGCTATACAAGTGCTATCTCTTGCTAAAAAAAATGTATGTTTACACCTATGCCGTACCTTTAGCAATAATAATAATAATAAACCTCTACTTTAGTAAAGAAAACAATTATGTCAGGTGTGTTCAATAATAATGAATGGTGTCCACTAATTAAATGCAGTTTTTCCGCATTGTGAAGAGGGAAAACCCAGATATTTTTGTGATTTTTGTGAAGTTTGTGATGAATGACAGGTTGTTTTCATGCAAAATAGATTTGGGGTTTAAAATTCAATTTAGCTGCTTCATTTTAGGGGTTTAGTGTAGGCTGATCATTTTTTGTACCCTTAAGACAAGGGGAGTATACAGAATGTTAAGACTACACAAGGGTTAATGTGCCTTTTGGCAAACTTCAAGTGGGCTGTCATGGTCTGTCATATGCCTTTTACTGAGGAGTGGCTTCCATCTGGCCACTACCATAAAGGCCTGATTGGTGGAGTGCTGCAGAGATGGTTGTCCTGCTGGAAGGTTCTCCCATCGCCACAGAGAAACTCTAGAGCTCTGTCAGAGTGACCATCAGGTTCTTGGTCACTTCCCTAATCAAGGCCCTTCTCCCCTGTTTGCTCTGTTTGGCCGGGCGGCCAGCTTTAGGAAGAGTCTTTGTGGTTCCAAACTTCTTCCATTTAAGAATGATAGAGGCCACTGTCACTGCACTGTCAACTGTTGGAGGCACACCTTTCCAAATAATGTCCAATCATTTGAATTTACTACAGGTGGACTCCAATCAAGTAATCGAAACATCTCAAGGATGAACAATGGAAACAGGATGCAAATAGGATGCAAACAGGATGTAAATTAGATATCTCCGTTTTTTCAATTTTAGAATAAGGCTGCAACGTAAGAACATTTTGAAAAAGTCAAGGGGTCTGAATACTTTCCGAATGTACTGTATATCTGTGTTGAATTGGATATTGTAGTATAGAATACATTTGAAGCATAAATACGGTATATTCATAATGTGCCAACAAACAATGTGCCTGCACAACTTTTTTTTTACATGGTTAATATAATATAAATATAATATAAATGATTCATTTTTATTACGCTATTGTTGTAATTTAATATTCTGTAACATGCCACTATGGTACCTATAGGCTTATCTAGCATTTTCATGTCGTGAAAAGTGTATCAAATTATCTTTAGAACAACAACAGAATGCAATTAACACACATGTTGAGGAGTTAGCTGATCTTTAAGCATAATAGCAGCTCAATGCTTATACTGTATTCAACAGGGGGAAAATCTGCTTGTTATGGCAGTGATGTTCCAACATCGCACAGGAATTAAAGCTTGATCCCTCATAAATATCAATACAATGCCATGTTGCAGAGAAGCTAATGAATTATGCAAGACCCAAGCAGGATCACACAGGCGGATCACCTTCAGCGGAGAGAAGTGAGAAGTGTGTACAACACTGCCAACACGTCCATCGAGAGGAGGAAAAGTTTAGATGAAAATAACCCAATCGAAACAGCCTCCTCAACCTCTGAGCCAGACAGGCATTTGTCAGCGGCTACCGTTGACCTCGAGTTCCTCGGATGCACTTTTGCTTCGTCACCCCATCCATTACCCCCCTGCATATTCACACCCTCTAGCACTTTCAAAAGTGTTAAACAGTACCATGTGCCTTCACAGGGAGTGGGGTAAGATGCATTGATATGTCAGATATGTCACCCCCCACCAATGGAGTGTTCTCGCATACTCTCCATGTGTTATGTTGGCATCTGTGCTTCCTTAAAAATAAAACACCTCCCATGGAAGATTTTTAGACGATGCCTCTGAGCCCTCTCTGCCATATCTTGGCATGATAGAGCTACTTTTCACAAACTATCTTTTTTCTTGAATGTTAGCAACGGTTTGGACTCATTCTCCATTGGTCTATTTCAAGAATTTTACTCCATAAAAAAATCTAACTGTGTATTCTGTTGTAAATGTCATTGATCTTGTACTGACTCCATTGCTTGAAAAGGAAACAAAATAATATCTTGGTGGTGTATTAACAAAACTGAAATATATTCTGTGCTTCTTCATCTCGTCTTAGAATGAACAGACAAAATCAAGCCTCCCCCTCTCCTGTCAAAGCCTTCACGTCCAAAGGGACTAAATTCTTCGTTACCAGCAGGGACATGTGACCGGGAGAGTGAAAAAGGGTGACAAGTCAGGGAGCAAAATGTCTTGAACTGTATACGGTCAATATATAGACTGGCCATTTTGTCTTCATTAACACCTGTGCAGGCATAGAAACACACATGCAGACTCAAAGACACACACACACACACACGCCCCTATTTCTCATGATTTATTTGTATTGATTAGACTGTTCCAATCTGTTTAGATTTGCCTGACCTTATGCACTTCCTTGGTTGTTTCCCCCCCATTTCATTCCCTATTCCCCAGACACACCTCACACCTCACCCCCAGACACACTATACCAAAACGTTGACTTTTCCACATTTTGTTAAGTTAATCTTATTCTAAAATGTATTAAATTGTTTTTTCCCCCCTCATCAATCTACACACAATACCCCATAATGACAAAGCAAAAAATGTTTTTTATACATTTTTGCAAATGTTTTACAAATTAGAAAACAAAAATACCTTATTTACATACAGTGGCTTGCAAAAGTATTCACCCCCTTGGCATTTTTCCTATTTTGTTGCCTTAGAACCAGGAATTAAAATAGATTTTTGGGGGGTTTGTATCATTTTATTTACACAACATGGCTACCACTTTGAAGATGCAAAATATTTTATATTGTGAAACGAACCAGAAATAAGACAAAAAAAGTACAATTAAAGCAATTACAGCTACAAATCTCTTGGGGTATGTCTCTATAAGCTTGGCACATCTAGCCACTGGGATTTTTACCCGTTCTTCAAGGCAAAACTGCTCCAGCTCCTTCAAGTTGGATGGTTTCTGCTGGTGTACAGCACTCTTTAAGTCATACCACATATTCTCAATTGGATTGAGGTCTGGGCTTTGACTAGGCCATTCCAAGACATTTAAATGTTTCCCATTAAACTACTCAAGTGTTGCTTTAGGAGTATGCTTAAAGTCATTGTCCTACTGGAAGGTGAACCTCTGTCCCAGTCTCAAATCTCTGGAAGACTGTAACAGGTTTCCCTCAAGAATTTCCCTGTAATTAGAGCCATCCATCATTCCTTCAAATCTGACCAGTTTCCCAGTCCTTGCCGATGAAACACAGCATGATGCTGCCACCACCATGCTTCACTGTGGGGATGGTATTCTCGGGGTCATGAGAGGTGTTGGGTTTACACCAGACATAGCGTTTTCCTTGATTGCCAAAAAGCTCAATTTTAGTCTCATCTGACCTTTGTACCTTTTTCCATATGGTTGGGTAGTCTCCCACATGGCTTTTGGCGAACACCAAACATGTTTGCTTATTTTTTTTCTTTAAGCAATGTCTTTTTTTCTGGCCACTCTTTCGTAAAGCCCAGCTCTGTGGAGTGTACAGCTTAAAGTGATCATATGGTCAGATACTCCAATGTCCGCTGTGGAGCTTTGTAGCTCCTTCATGGTTATCTTTGGTCTCTTTGTTGCCTCTCTGATAAATGCCCTCCTTGCCTGTCCTGTGAGTTTTGTTGGGCAGCCCTCTCTTGGCAAGTTTGTTGTGGTGCCATATTTTTTATCAATGGATTTAATGATGTTCCGTGGGATGTTCAAAGTTTCGTATATGTTTTATAACCCAACACTGATTTGTACTTCTCCACAACTTTGTCCCTGACCTATTTGGAGAGCTTCATGGTGTCACTTGCTTGGTGGTTCCTCTTGCTTAGTGGTGTTGCAGACTCTGGGAGCTTTCAGAACAGGTGTATATATACTGAGATCATGTGACAGATCATGTGACACTTAATTAAAGCCCACCTGTGTGCAATCTAACTAATTATGTGACTTCTGAAGGTAATAAGTTGCACCAGATCTTATTTCGGGGCTTCACAGCAAAGGGGGTGAATACATATACACGCACCACTTTTCCGTTTTTTTTCATTCCACTTCACCAACTTGGACATTTTTTAAAATGTCCAATACATGAAATCCAAATAAAAATCCATTTAAATTACATGTTGTAATTCAACAAAATAGGAAAAGCTCCAAGGGGGATGAATACTTTTGCAAGTCCCTGTAACTATTCAGACGCTTTCCTATGAGATTCAAAATTGAGCTCAGGTGCATCCTGTTTCCATTGATCATTCTTGAGATGTTTCTACGACTTGATTGGAGTCCACTTGTGGTAAATTCAATTGATTGGACATGATTTGGAAAGGCACACACCTGTCTATATAAGGTCCCATGGTTGACAGTGCATGTCAGACTAAAATAAACAAGCCATGAGGTTGAAGGAATTGTCCGTAGAGCTCTGAGACAGGATTGTGTCGAGGCACAGATCTTGGGACAGGGACCAAAACATTTCTGCAGCATTGAAGGTCCCCAAGAACACATTGACATCCATAATTCTTAAATGGAAAAGTTTGGAACCCCCAAGACTCTTCCAAGAGATGACCGCAGTCAGGGAGGTGACCATGAACCCGATGGTCACTCTGACAGAGCTCCAGAGTTCCTCTGACCATGAACCTTCCAGCAGGACAACCATCTCTGCAGCACTCCACCAATCAGGCCTTTATGGTTGACTGGCCAGACGGAAGCAACTCCTCAGTAAAAGGCACATGACAGCCTGCTTGAAGTTTGCCAAAAGGCACCTAAATGACTCTCAGATCATGAAACAAGATTCTCTGGTCTAATGAAACCAAGATTGAACTCTTTGGCCTGAATGCCAAGCGTCATGCCTGGAGGAAACCTGGCACCATCCCTACAGTGAAGCATGGTGGTGATGGCAGCATCATACTGTGGGGATGTTTTTCAGTGGCAGGGAGGGATAAACTAGTCAGGATCAAGGGAAAGATGAACAGAGCAAAGTGCAAAGAGATCCTTGATGAAAACCTCCTCCAGAGCTCTCAGGACCTCAGAATGGGGCTAAGATTCACATTCCAACAGGACAATGACCCTAAGCACACAGCCAAGACAGCGCAGGATTGGCTTCGGGACAAGTCTCTGAATGTCATTGAGTGGCCCAGCCAGAACCCGGACTTGAACCCGATCGAACATTCCTGGAGATACCTGAAAGTAGCTATGCAGCCACGCTCCCCATCCAACCTGACATAGCTTGAGGGGATCTGCAGAGAAGAATGGGAGAATCTCCCCAAATACAGGTGTGCCAAGCTTGTAACATCATACCCAAGAAAACTCGAGGCTGTCAAATTGCTGCCGAAGGCATATCAAAAAAGTACTGATTATAGGGTCTGAATACTTATGTAAACATGATATTTCAGTTTAAAATGTTTAATAGATTTACAGAAATTTCCAAAATGTGGAAAAAGTCAAGGGGTCTGAATACTTTCCAATTGCACTGTATCTACAGCCCTCAAGAAGTTTTTGGTCCTTCAATCATTCTTCTTACAATGAAACTGTATGTTACTCTCACACACCTTTCCCTTTAATCTATTCTCTCTTTTACCTACCTGCTGTGATTTGGAAAACATTTCCAACTGATGAGAGAACCAGGGAGGGTGGGGCAGTCCCACATTCTTTACGTAATTTATGAGCTTTATTGAAGAGATAGAACAGTGTTTGAAAGACGGGGAAGGGTGAGTCAAAGGGCAGTGGGCCCGTGTTCAAACCCATGCTGACTCTAGCATCCATGTTTGCCGGGGTCAGGGGCCGTCATTGCTGGACCACACAGGAAGGGTATTCTCAAGGAAAGTGCAGAAGCTGGTAATGGGATTACTTTGAACCACAGAGCGAGAAGGCTATTATTTACCTTCAATAGCATGTACAATCCAAGTCAGAAAAGGTAGGCAATTCGTTCAATCTTTCCAAATGTAAAGAAAAATGTTACACAATACTTCTAAAACCTGAGAAAACATGTTGGACCCACCTATCCAATATGTATGTTAATGAATGGGTGAGAAGTCACTTACTGAAGAAGATGTACTCCGTGTAGCTGCTCCAGATTTTGTCGTCCCTGTACTGGTTGACAAAAGCGGCTGTTCCCGTGGAGTTACACGCCACCATTGTAAAGCCCACCTCAGAAAGCCGGTCAAATGCCTGCTCCAGGTAGGTGAACTTGAGGTAAAAACGCGAAGTGTACTTCTCCGGCGGCCTGTCGGGGTCCCGGCTCTCGTTCAGTGTTTCCCCAAACACCTCTTTGGCCAGGGCGATGCGTCCGCACACCATGATCCGTGCCACGCGTCGGAACTTGGCGTCGGCTTGGTTGTCTCGCACTGTAGTGTAGGAGCCCCTGTAGCCGATGGTGATGAACCCTGACCTCTTGTCTGAGGAAGTCGAGGTTCGACCTGTGGGGTACTCGCTGCTTTGCGAGCTCTCCTCGATGTCGCTGTGGCAGCCCTCATCGTTCATGGAGCCCTGCTTGGAACCTACGCGGGGCCCCAGGAGGCGCAGCAGCTCGCCCAGCTGGAAGTGCTCAGCCTCCCGCTGCAGACGCTCGCGCTCGGGAAAGTGGTCGGGCAGCACCAGCTGGCGGTCTCGCAGGAAGTCCAGCACGTAGCGGAACAGGAAGCCATCGCGGTCGATGAAGAATCGACCTCGGCTGTCCCTCGGCAGCTCCAGCGGTGGGCACCGGGCGAACATGGCATGCAGGGTGGTGTCGGGCACACTGACCAGGGTAGAGCGCTTGGTGACGTACACCTGGCCACCCACATTTAGCTCCACCACCTCTGGGTTCGGGGGCGGGGCCGGGGCGGACACCTCGGTGATGGGCAGAATGGTTTCCTTCATGGCCATGGTCCCGTAGTTCCACCAGGATATAGAGCGAAATCAAACACCTCCCCTTCCAAACTCATTAAGGTATAGATCCTCTCAAACAAGCTCAGTGAAGAGCAAGAGAAGAAAAAGGTCCCAAAAGAATCAACAGCGGTCACCAAGGAGTTCACAGCATAGCCGGTGCTGAAGTTTGAAAGAGACAGAGGACTACATCCCTGCTGTTAGAATTAGCTGAGGAGAGAGAGAGAGAGAGAGAGAGAGAGAGAGAGAGAGAGAGAGAGAGAGAGAGAGAGAGAGAGAGAGAGAGAGAGAGAGAGAGAGAAAGAGAGAAAAGATGGAGACAGTGCATCCGTTCCCCCAGCCACTGTCACCTCACTAATGGAGAGAGCAAATGCCAGGAGAGAGCGATATAGGAGAAAAAAATCCCTCTGAGCGACTCCCAGCATCATTTGTCCAGAGTCTGGGGGAAACCATGATGACATAATCCTCTGTGTGAAAGGGGAGGTGCTGCAGTTCCAGCCTTTTAAAGGGGCAGTATTATAAATATTTATACAATACAATATTACCTAACTTCATCTAGTCTTAAAGTCTGAAGATGATCTGGAAACAAAAAGTAAAAAAAAAAAAATATTATATACAGGTACAAACATTCAGACATTAATGAATCCCAGCATTTTAGAATGTTGATTCAAGAATAGTGTCAATGACAAATTGACATATGTTTACATATTTCACTTAATTGAAAGTGTTTTTTATAACAAAGGTGCCAATGTATTTAACGACCCTATCTCCGACACAATATGTATTTTTGTTTGATTGGAAATGCACCAATACTGTGATAGATGGCAAATATCCAACAAACATTTCCATATTTCAACAGTGCCATCTGTTGGAATGCTGCAAAACATTTAACAGAAACCCATGATCTAAAATGTTCTATATCTAATTACTACAAACATGATTATGAGGTCTTGTTTTGAATATTTTTAAATGTAGAAATGTTTAACAAAATCGTCATCATTGATATTGTTGAGGAGACGATCTGAATATGAACAGTTGACAATAGGGGTTCGTATTCATTACGTTTTGCTAAATAATCAGTGTAATGAATAATGAATACACCCCGGTAGACGCACACCCAAAATAAATGGTGGTGTAGGAATATGTAAACACACTAATCACAACAACAAAAATCCTGTAGCTCTGTGAAGATATTTGTGTATTGATGTACATGTCTATTCAAAGATAATCCAATCGTCCCCCAAGCATTTACTGATCCAACTAACTAGCTCAATCAAACATATTCCCAAAACTTTCCTGACTATATCACTTTTTCTGACATCCCTGAAGCAAAAAAAAATACTACGGTTCTGCACAGATGCTGACAGGTCATTGAGCACAATGACACGTTACAAGGCTACGCCATTAATCAACGTCAGGCTACCAGCAGCCTCTTGTCTCAAAGGTACTTCACCACTGGGAACAGCCGACAACTAACAGCAAACACCTTGTCTTTCCAATCTCCACAGGCCTCTTGATTGAATGAGCTTCCAAGGTTATTAAACCTTTTCAATATCCGCATGCGATCAGTAAACTTTCCCCAATCTACTTGGACGTAGAGCATCCTTGAATGTGCTTACCACTGGAGAAGGTCCAATGCAGCTGTTTTTATCTCAATATTTAATCATTTCTGAGTAACAATTAAGTACTTTACTGTGATTGTTTTCAATTAAAATGGTCAAAAAGAAACCAAATTAGCTTCTTAACAAAGAGCAATTTCTCAAACAATAATTTAGCTTGGACTGCTGGTAGTGGTTTGTTTGGGGAAGGGAAAACTAAACATTTGCTGTTATTGGTAGAGAGCAGTGGTTGGAACCAAAATAATTTTCCTTTTGTTTAGTTCTGAACATAAACATTATTTTTGGGGTTCCGTTCCATTGTTCTGACCTGCAAAAGAAAGTTCTTAATGCTTTGAACCAAAAATAATATTAGTTTATATTGTTAATTTTCCTTCCTTGTTAAACTTCTGAAATCATAATTTTTTATTTATTTAACTCTACATTTAATTACTTCACCAAACAGTGTGGATAGAGCAGCTTGCTATGGAGCGTACTAGAGCTAGCTAGCTAACACGCTTGTGTGTGCAGAGCAGCATCAGAATTAAAAACACATCTTACTGTTTTGTAGTTAATAAATCCAATGTGAAATGTGATGAATGTGTATCCTTAACTAGTATTGAAAAAGTTTATGCATTACTCTCTAATTAAACATTTCTGAATCATGCTTGTAAAGTTGAGAGGCTACAGTAGCCTATGCTTCGGAGGATGGGGTGGTGGTGCAGGTAGCCTACATGCGCACACACTGCCAGGAAGACACTGGAATATGTTTCTGAGTGACAGAGAAAAGGCCCGGGAAGTAAAAGCGCGTTATTATTAACCACTTCCCAGGCTTTTAAAATAAGATTCTGTTCCAGAACAGAATAGATCCCTTCCGTTCTCGGTTCTGATTCTGAATATTTCGTTATTTTCTGGTTTCCTGTTGTGTTCCCTGAATCAGTTCCAATCCCTGGTAGAGGTTGGGAACTCGCTTTCTTATTGGTCTGTTAACTAATTTACCACATGGTGATGTCACCATGGCAGGACAAACTCCATCCCACCAAAACGGGCTGAAATTTCAGGCGGTCTTTTCAAACAGCTCTTACACTAAAATGGCATTATCATTATTTTCACAATTTCACTGAATACTCAGTGTGGAAAGATATATAAAACACAGGTAAATCACGTTTTTGACTGCACTGGGCCTTTCATGTATGTCTAATGACCCATGATGCTTTGCTGCACTGGGTCATAGCCAATGTGCTGCCTCTGCAGAAACTTTGGGCACGTTTGAGTGGTAAGCCAAAGCAACCGACTGTAGATGAAAGTCAATGAATGAAGTCAGGAGAGGTGCATCTGCAACAGCTGAAAGTCGGACACTAATGTGGTGTTTCAAAGACAAGGCTCAGATCCACATGGCAGTGTTGCCATTGTTAATCAAAGTGTTTCTTTATAATGTCGAAATAAACATGGCTCTAACCTTCATATCACACATTCACAAACTGAAATCATATGTGTGTTCAACGCACAATCAATTACTGAGAGAGAGCTCCAAATATCACATTCATTTGTATATAGCCTATCCACTGTATAGCTTACATAAAATTGGTTCCTGTTTCAGTCATGTCTTTGGTCACGTTCATGCACTATCAATGCATTTTTCAAGGACCTAAAACAGATATTTCCTGTAATCTAGAACCATAACCCTAATCACAATTGTTTGACTTATTAGGACATGTAACACCTTCATCGGCATTCCAGCAGTGTATTTGATTTGCGCATGTGCTAGCGCCAGCCGAGCGAGCCTCCATCTTTAGCACCGGTGAAGTGAGTTCGGGAACAACTGAATGTATGAGTCTTATAAGTAGTTTTCACACACAAACTTTGTATGTCCGAAATCAGAATCAAATATGCTTACCAAAAATAACATGGTCACTGTGGTATAACTTGGTGATTTTCTGCATTCATCAGACTGCCATCAGGTAGCTCTATTTCAGATGTGTCCATGTAAACAGGATTATTAGGGAAATCGTTTATTAGGGAAAGCATGTAAACATTTTAATCCAACTATTATATTAATCTGATTATCCACAATAATCACTTTATTGTGTACATGTAACTGTACTCAATGCAGCCCAATTCCTGCTTGTGATTTGTACCGCATACAAGGTAAAGTATTGGATTCTTTACACCACATTAAGACATTATCCCATTGCACTACCCTTTTCAAGCTTTTTTTCTTAAATGAAGCTAGCTTTGCTTTTGTACATACCATCAGGCTTTATTGAGTGAGCTGTTTGTACTGTAGCAATCGGTACCTGCCTGTATTTCCTTAACATTTTGAGAGAAAAAAAAACCCATCATAATTTGTTTGGGGTCAGTAGGTGCCCAACATAACAACAGGTGGTGGTGTGTGGGACACAGTATCTCAGATATATAGAGCCTGTCTGCATTCATGATTTCTGTAACTGTTATCTTACATGTAATATGGACATAAGCTTAGAAACACCTGTTTTGCAAACATGGTCCTGTTTTATCAATTCCTGTGCTGATCAATGGACAGTTCATTACCTCTGAAATGAATATAAAGTCTAACATTATGTTTGTATTTGTATTTATATTTGCAATTAAGATGGTGATGCTACAATAATACTCATTTACAATAGGCCTATAGAAATACATACAGCCTAATGATATATATAATAATCATGTTACTGAACATTACTGAAAATACACAAATAATCAACATGTTACTGAACAGTTTAGAAGGCCTAGTTGTAGTACTAAAAATATCTAAGCATAACTCTTGAGCTGTCTGTATCCTTGTGACTGGTGGTTCTTTTTCAAAAATAAACGAAATATGCTTCTTTGCATCCCTGCTAAAATCTGGGTAAAAGATAGACAGGAATGTGAGTCTTATTCAGTACATTTAGTTATTGCTTGCTTTTCAATGTTGCCAGCAGGCATGCCAGCTAAGATAATTAGTTAGACAAGCTAACTACTTTAACTTGATTAATAGCCTGAAATGGCTTATTGGTAGGGCTAGCTAAAGCTCATTTTACAAAAAGAGAAAAAAATGTTTGTTTTTTATTTATTTTTATTTTTATTAAGGGCATGTGCCCCCTATGGGCATGATGTCTCTGACGTTCGCGTGGGTCAAACAAAAAACACCCCAATGATTGGTTAACTATAAAGTCTCCCACAATGCTGGCGATGGCTGATGTTTTGAGTATCTGAGTACCTTCACTGATGGCTAACAACCTTAAGATTTTTTGGGGTCAATATTCTGATAAAATATATTGTCCCGTCTTTCAAATCCCCCTGAGCTCTAAAACAGCAACATTTTCTCTCAGCCTCATGGGGGCAAAATCTGTAAAATATCATGAGATTAGCTATAGAACTGCACATTTTTCTCTCTGCCCCATGGCAGAATAAATACATGTCCAGGGGTTGGTGCCCTTGCTCAGACCTAGCAAGGGGGCCCCGCGAAACTGCGCTACTCCACTGGGCACCAGGATCTTAACCTGGGACCTCTTAATCTGCAGTCAAATGTTCTAGTAGTTAGCTATACCACCAAGCTAAATATGCCTATTTAAAAGGGATTTTCAGGGCCAGCAAATGTTCAGATTATTTTTATTTGAGTGTTGTTGCAAGCTCAAAGCAGCCAAACACTTTTCATCTAGATTTGAGGGGGGGGGGGGGGGGGGGGGATTTCCCTTATGATTTTGGTAGCATATTTTAAATTGTCGGTGTTGAGCTAAGGTATGGCGACTGCCGTATCCTGCCATACCCAAATGACGCTCATCGAGTTGAGTATCCTTATCTCACCACACTCTCCACACTTCTCTTGAAAAGACAGGAGCGTTCCTCAAGTAAAATATTTTTTTATTATAATAGATAAAGCATTTTAAAAACAGGCAGATTATAAAAGTAGTAAAAGAGACTAGATGCTTCTTCAACTGTAGAGATCGATATTATTAGCTAAGTTTATTAATATGTGAAAATGAAACACAGAACTCCATGTAAACAATTTAAAACAATGATAAACATTTCTTATGATGAAAAGTCTCTTCACAATAAGTTTCCAAGTAACCACATGTCAAATTAAAAACATAAAAAGTGTACACACCATAGAAACGCTGATGAAAACTCTGTCCTTTTACATTTGGATTGAACTCAAAGCTTCCATTTCATCATCAGAACAAAAACGAATGTATACATGTGTCCTAAGTATACAACAAATTTAAACGAAAAACAATCAATCAGTAGATAGAACTTAGAAAGTCGACAAACACTCAATCTTCAACTAAGGACAACACAGGTTTTAACTAACCTTAGGTTTAAACTATTTGACAATGAGAATAATCTCAAAGCATTCTGGGAAGTACTCCTCCCCTCTCCTTCAATCCCCTACTCTCTTCCACTTTCTCCTACTATCTCATCGCCTACTCTCGTCTACTCCCTTCTCCTCTCCTCTCCTTTTTTCTGTTGACCCAACCTCAGGTCTCCCCTGCAGGGACACCATCTCTACACTCTCCCCTTCTTCTCTCTTCTGCCTCCTGGTGGTGTTGAAGTACAGATAGAGGACCCCGGTGGTCGTCACTGACGTCAGCAGCACTAGGACCAGTCTGATGGTGAAAGCAGTCAGAGGAGAGGCTGGAATAAAAACACATTTGACCATTTGATCTGATCATCAGATCGATCTGTGGAAAATCATTCCAAATCTGGCACAAAGTACACAAAGTCTGGTTCATTCTCAGTTACCTGAAACAGTGAGGGAGAGGAGTTTACGCTCAGAGTAGAGGTTTTGAGAGAAAACATAACTCCCGTAAACACAGCTGTAGTTCCCTTGGTGGTAGTCGTCTGCAGCAGGGAAGAGGAAGGCAGCAGAGTGATTGACAGCTGGCTGGGTCTGGAATCTGTTGGAGATGTTGAGCATGAGGAAGAAGGAGCCTCCTGGTGACCAGAAGCCTCTCCCATTGAGACAGTTCAGGATATATCAGGCTGCAGCAGGACTATCTCAGCTGATGGGGTAGAATTTCCAGAAAAATAGGCTTTACCCTCCCAGAGTGCAGGCTCAGAGTCAGTGCAGATAAATGAGTCTCCCTGCTTGATTACAAAGGTGGAGGGCGCTACATTTGAAACAGTGGAGCCACAGCCCAGTTGTCTATTTACTGATTATGACCTGTGTGTTTGTGTCTCCTCAGATTAGCCCCCAGCCTTTGGTTCAGTCAGACTGGTGAATGAGACCAGCTCCTGCATTGGGACAGTGGAGGTCTTTGACCAAGGAGAATGGACGGGCGTATGTAGACAAGGTTGGGGCATGACAAATGCCAAGTTGATGTGTGGACATCTGGGCTGGGGGCATCCTGTTGATGCACCTAAAGGTCCTTAATTTGGAAAAGGGCGCAAAGTAAGGTCAGTTGTTTTTCTTGGCATTGAGTCTACTCTTGGGCAGTGTCAAATGCACAGTGACATAGAGTATTTGGGATGAGAGCAGTGTCAATGTGGTCTGTTCGAAGTTTGTGAGGCTTGTGAATGGAGCTGGTCTATGCTCTGGGAGAGTGGAGGTCCAATCAGTCTGGATCTCAGTGGGCTTCAGTGTATGAAGCTGACTTTAACTCACAGGATGCAGAGGTAGTCTGTTGGGAGATTGGCTGTGGGGCTCCTTCAGATCTGCGGGGGGGGGGGGGGGGCTCTATGGTGAAGGTGTGGGTCCAACCTGGACTACAGAGTTCCAGTGTAAAGGTAATGAGTCTCTTCTCCTGCTCTGTAGCACTTCAGCCAGAGGAGAACACACCTGTTTACCTGACAATGCTGTTGGCCTGACCAGCTCACAGCCTGATGATGTGAGACTGGTGAGAGGAGGCAGTCGCTGTGCAGGTACACTGGAGATGTACAAGGAAGGATACGGGACATCGAGGATGCAGCTGTAGTCCTACCTGCACTAACTCAAGTGTATAACAGTCCTACCTGCACTAAGGTGTATATCAGTCATGGAGACATGGAGGATGCAGCTGTAGTCCTACATGCACTAACACAAGTGTTTATCAGTATAACAGTCCTACCTGCGCTTAGGTGTATATCAGTCCTACCTGCACTAACAGAGGTGTGTATACAGTGCCTTTGGAAAGTATTCAGACCCCTTTACTTTTTTCCACATTTTGATAGGTTACAGCCTTATTCTAAAATTGACTGTTGTTTTTTTTCTCCTCTTCAGATCCTTTACTCAGTGTTTTGTTGAAGCACCTTTGGCAGCGATTACAGTCTCAAGTCTTCTTGGGTATGACGCTACAAGCTTGGCACACCTCTATTTGGGGAGTTTCTCCCATTCTTCTCTGCAGATCCTCTCAAGCTCTGTCAGGTTGGATGGGGAGCGTCGCTGCAAAGCTATTTTCAGGTCTCTCCAGAGATGTTTGATCAGATTCAAGTCCTGGCTCTGGCTGGGCCACTCAAGGACATTCAGTGACTTGTCCCAAAGCTACTCATGCGTTGTCTTAGCTGTGTGCTTAGGGTCTTTGTCTTGTTGGAAGATGAACCTTCGCCCCAGTCTGAGGTCCTGAGTGCTCTGGACCATATTTTCATCAATGATCTCTCTTTACTTTGCTCCGTTCATCTTTGCCTTGATCCTGATTAGTCTCCCTGCCCCTGCCGCTGAAAAACATGCCCACAGCATGATGCTGCCACCACCATGCTTCACTGTAGGGATGGTTCCAGGTTTCTTCCAGACGTGACGCTTGGCATTTAGGCCAAAGAATTCAATCTTGCTTTCATCAGACCGTAGAATCTTGTTTTTTCATGGTCTGAGATTCTTTAGGTGCCTTTTGGCAAACTTCAAGTGGGTTGTCGTGCCTTTTACTGAGGAGTGGCTTCCATCTGGCCACTCTAACATAAAAGCCTGATTGGTGGAGTGCTGAAAGATGGTTGTCCTGGAAAGCTTTCCCATCTCCACAGAGGAACTCTAGAGCTCTGTCAGAGTGACCATCGGGTTCTTGGTCACCTCCCTGACCAAGGCCCATCTACCCCGATTGCTCAATTTGGCCGGGTGGCCAGATCTAGGAAGAGTCTTGGTGGTTCCAAACCTCTTCCATTTAAGAATGATGGAGGCCAATGTGTTCTTGGGGACATTCAATGCTGCACACATGTTTTGGTACCATTCCCCAGATCTGTGCCTCGACACTATTCTGTCTCTGAGCTCTATGGACAATTCCTTCGACCTCATCATTTGGTTTTTGCTCTGACATGCACTGTCAACTCTGGGACCTTATATAGACAAGTGTGTGCCTTCCCAAATCATATCCAATCAATTGAATGTACCACAGGTGGACTCCAATCAAGTTGTAGAAACATCTCAAGGATGATCAATGGAAACAGGATGCACCTGAGCTAAACGTGGAGTCTCATAGCAAAGGGTCTGAATACTTATGTGAATAAGGTATTTTTTGTTTTGAATCAATATGCTAACATTTCACTGCAGGTATCATATCTGCCTCAAACAGCGGCTCCACTGAGCACTGAGCCTGCTGTCTAAAGAGTTGACTGAAAAGTGGAGTGGACTTGTATCTTCTTGCATTCTCATTTTCTCATGCTAAACATTGTTCAAATTCACTGCTCTTCCAGCTAATTGATGATCATTGTTGTCATTATCTCACAGGAAATAGGTCAGAGATCAATCCAGTTCCCAACACCCGCCAGCTGCTCAGTTTCATTTGTTTAAAAACAAGTCAATTTAAATATTTTTGAGGCATTACAAAACATTAAGGAAATACGTATATTGAATAGGCTTATTGAAGATTGATATCAGATTAATGCTCTACCGTTGAGTTAAACCCCCTCATGTTGACAACATAGGCATCAAAATGCATATACAAGTTTAAACAACTTGATTTTAAGGGGGCACCAGGATTTGAATCTGGGACCTCTTGATCTGCAATCAAATGATCCTCCATTGAGCTATGACCCCTCATATGGAAGATATACCAGTTGGAGGTGACACAATACAGGCCTCAAAATGCAGTTCAAACTGTTCGATTTAAAAGGTGCACCAGGATTTGAGACATGACAGAGAGAAAGTGGGAAGTGACTTTTCAAGTATCCTCATTTCAGCAATGTTCCTGAAGATGCCAGTAGAGGACAAGAAAACATGCTGTTTTTTGCCATTTTGCCATTTGAATTTCTTCTATTGACAAACTATTGAGTATAAAATACATTGACTAGCCTAAGCAATATTGTTTTATTAATTTGGTGTGTAATATGATGTGTTTGTCAATGATGTGTCTTTCTTTTTCATCATCATTAACTGAATCTTAAGGCTACAGCAGTTGAATCTAATGAGAATTTGGATTCCATGAGATCAGTCATATCTTGTCTGGATTGGTTTAAACTGCTGAAATGTGCACTCTGCTCAGGCAAAAGTCAAACCAGGTTAGCTATGCTGCATGTTCAAAAATGTTGCTCATCTTAATTTCTCCTTTAGCAGTGAACTTGTTGCATTGTGTTTAGGCACTATTCACTCTTAAATTCACTCTGTAAATTCAGGATACCATTCATGAGTGGGCTTCCAGCAAGAAACAACGACAAATGAGCGATATTCATCCCATGGTATCTTCATATGCTAATATCACTTGTTGTGTCATCTGCAAACTTAATGATGGTGTTGAAGTCGTGCCTGGCCGTGCGGCCATGAGTGAACAGGAAGTGCAGGAGGGGACTGAGCACGCACCTCTGAGTGGCCACTGTGTTGAGGATCAGCTTGGCGGATGTGTTGTTTCCTACCCTTACCATCTGGGGGTGGCCCGTCAGGAAGTACAGGATCCAGTTTCAGAGGGAGGTGTTTAGTCCTAGGGTCCTTAGCTTAGTGATGAGCTTTGAGGGCACTATGGTGTTGAACGCTGAACTGTAGTTAATGAATAGCATTCTCACATAGGGGTTCCTTTTGTCCAGGTGTGAAAGGGCAGTGTGGAGTGCAATAGAGATTGCATCGTCTGTGGATCTGTTGGGATGGTATGAAAATTGGAGTGGGTCTAGGGTTTCTGGGATAATGGTTTGGATGTGAGCCATGACCATCCTTTCAAAGCACTTCATGGCTACAGACGTGAGTGCTACGGTTGGTAGTCATTTAGGCAGGTTACATTAGTGTTCTTGGGCACAGGAAGTGGTGGTCTGCTTGAAACATGTTGGTATTACAGACTCAGATAGGGAGAGGTTGAAAATATCAGTGAAGACACTTGCCAGTTGGTCAGCGCATGCTCGGAGTACACGACCTGGTAATCCGCCTGGCCCTGCGTCCTTGTGAATGTTGACCTTTTTAACCTCTCTGGTATATTGTGGGACGGTAGCGTCCCACCTCAACAACAGCCAGTAAAAGTGCAGGGCGCCAAATTCAAAACAACAGAAATCCCATAATTAAAATTCCTCGGACATATAAGTATTTCACAACATTTTAAAGATAAACTTGTTGTAAATCCGATCCGATTTCAAAAAGGCTTTACGACGAAAGCACACCAAACGATTATGTTAGGTCAGTACCTAGTCACAGAAATACACAGCCATTTTTTCCAGGCAAAGAGAGGAGTCACAAAAAGCAGAAATAGAGATAAAATTAATCACTAACCTTTGATGATCTTCATCAGATGACACTCATAGGACTTCATGTTACACAATACATGTATGTTTTGTTCGATAAAGTTCATATTTATATCCACAAATCTCAGTTTACATTGGCGCATTACGTTCAGTAGTTCCAAAACATCTGGTGATTTTGTAGAGAGCCACATCAATTTACAAAAATACTCATAATAAACATTGCTAAAAGATACAAGTGTAATGCATGTAATTTTAGATCCACTAATGCAACCGCTGTGTCAGATTTCAAAAAAGCTTTACCGAAAAAGCACCCCATGCAATAATCTGAGTACAGCGCTCAGACAACAAAACAAGCCATACAGATATCCGCCATGTTGTGGAGTCAACAGAAGTCAGAAATAGCATTATAAATATTCACTTACATTTGATGATCTTCATCAGAATGCACTCCCAGGAATCCCAGTTCCACAGTAATTGTCGATAAAGTCCATAATTTATGTCCAAATTCCTACTTTCTGTTCGTGCGTTTAGTACACAATCCAAACTCACGACGCACGGGAAAGTCCAGGCGAAAGTTCAGACGAAAAGTCATATTACAGTTCGTAGAAACATGTCAAACGAAGTATAGAATCAATCTTTAGGATGTTTTTAACACAAATCTTCAATAATGTTTCAACCGGAGAATTCCTTTGTCTGTAGAAATGTGATGGAATGCAGGTCGCTCTCACTTGAGCATGCGTGATCAGCTCATGCCACTCTGGCAGATCCCTGACTCATTCAGCTCCCATTCCCCCCTCCCTCACAGTAGAAGCATCAAACAAGGTTCTAAAGACTGTTGACATCTAGTGGAAGTCTTAGGAAGTCCAATATGACCCAATAGACGCTGTATATTTGATAGGCAATAACTTGAAAAACTACAAACCTCAGATTTCCCACTTCCTGGTTGGATTTTTTTCTCAGGTTTTTGCCTGCCATATGAGTTCTGTTATACTCACAGACATCATTCAAACAGTTTTAGAAACGTCAGAGTGTTTTCTATCCAAATCTTCTAATTATATTCATATTCTAGTAGCAGGCAGTAGTACTAGCAGGTAGCAGTAATAGCAGGCAGTTTACTCTGGGCACCTTATTCATCCAGCTACTCAATACTGCCCCCCAGTCCCAAAGAAGTTGAAGGTGTTACTCACATCGGCTGCGGAGAGCGTGATCACACAGTCATCTGGAACAGCTGATGCTGTCATGAATGTTTCAGTGTTACTTGCCCTGAAGTGAGCATAGAAGTAATTTAGCTTGTCTGGTAGGCTCATGTCACTGGGCAGCTCTCGGCTGTGCTTCCCTTTGTAGTCTGTAATGGTTTGCAAGCTCTGCCACATCCGACGAGCGTCCCAGCCGGTGTAGTACGATTCGATCTTAGTCCTATATTAATGCTTTGCCTGTTTGATGGTTCGTCGGAGGGCATAGCGGGATTTCTTATAAGCTTCCATTTTAGAATCCGGCTCCTTGAAAGCGGTAGCTCTACCCTTTAGCTCTGTGCAGATGTTGCCTGTAATCAATAGCTTCTGGTTGGGGTATGTACGTACAGCCACTGTACGGTGGGACGTCACCAATCCACTTATTGATGAAGCCAGTGACGGACGTGGTGTACTCCTCAATATCATCGGAAGAATCCCCGAACATATTCCAGTCTGTGCTAGCAAAACAGTCCTGTAGCTCAGCATCTGCTTCATCTGACCATTTTTTTTATTGACCTAGTCACTGGTGCTTCCTGCTTTAATTTTTGCTTGTAAGCAAGAATCAGGCGGATAGAATTATGGTCAGATATGCCAAATGAAGGGCAAGGGAGAGCTTAAAATGGATTTAAGTTTCCCTGCATTAAAGTCCCAGGCCACTAGGAGTGCCACCTCTGGATGAACGTTTTCCTGTTTGCTTATGGCCATATACAGCTCATTGAGTGTGGTCTTAGTGCTAGCATCGGTTTGTGGTGGTAAAAAGACAGCTACGAAGAATATAGATAAACTCTCTAGGTAGAGAGTATGGTCTACAACTTATCATGAGATACTCTACCATAGTCGAGCAAAACCTTGAGACTTCCTTAGATAGCATGCACCAGCTGTTGTTTACAAATATACATAGACCGACACCCCTTGTCTTACCAGAGGCTGCTGTTCTATCCTGCCGATAGTGTATAACCCGCCAGCTGTTCATTATTCGTGTTACTAGGTGACCTAAACTGGGACATGCTTAACACCCCGGCCATCCTACAATCTAAGCTTGATGTCCTCAATCTCACACAAATTATCAATGAACCTACCAGGTACAACCCCAAATCAGAGGCACCCTCATAGATGTCATCCTAACTAACTCGCCCTCCAAATACACCTCTGCTGTTTTCAATCAAGATCTCAGCGATCACTGCCTCATTGCCTGCATCCATAATGGGTCTGCGACCAAATGACCACCCCTCATCACTGTCAAACACCCCCTGAAACACTTCTGCGAGCAGGCCTTTCTAATCGACCTGGCCAGGGTATCCTGGAATGACATTTACCTCATCCCGTCAGTAGATGATGCCTGTCTATTCTTTAAAAGTGCCTTCCTCACCATCTTAAATAAGCATGCCGCTCTCAAAAAAATGTAGAACTAGGAATAGATATAGTCCTTGGTTCACTCCAGACCTGTCTGCCCTTGACCAGCACAAAAACATCCTGTGGCGTTCTGCATTAGCATCGAATAGCCCCCGTGATATGCAACTTTTCAGGGAAGTTAGGAACAAATATTCACAGGCAGTTTCGAAAAGCTAAGGCAAGCTTTTTCAAACAGAAATTTGCATCCTGTAGTACAAACTGAAAAACGTTCTGGGACACTGTAAAGTCCATGGAGAATAAGAGCACCTCCTCCCAGCTGCCCACTGCTCTGAGGCTAGGAAACACTGTCACCACCAATAAATCCACTATAATTGAGAATTTCAATAAGCATTTCTCTACGGCTGGCCATGCTTTCCACATGGCTACCCCTACCCCGGTCAACTGCCCGGCACCCTACACAGCACCCCGCCAAAGCCCCCACCATTTCTCCTTTACCCAAATCCAGATAGCTGATGTTCTGAAAGAGCTGCAAAATCTGGACTGGACCCCTACAAATCAGCCGGGCTAGACAATCTGAACCCCCTCTTTCTAAAATTATATGCTGAAATTGTTGCAACCCCTATTACTAGCCTGTTCAACCTCTCTTTCGTATCGTCTGAGATTCCCAAAGATTGGAAAGCTGCCACGGTCATCCCCCTCTTCAAAGGGGGTGACACTCTAGACCCAAACTGCTACAGACCTATATCTATCCTACCCTGTCTTTCTAAGGTCTTCGAAAGCCAAGTTAACAAACAGATTACTGACCATTTCAAATCCCACCATACCTTCTCTGCTATGCAATCTGGTTTCAGAGCTTGTCATGGGTGCACCTCAGCCACGCTCAAGGTTCTAAACGACATCATAACCGCCATCGTTAAGAGACATTACTGTGCAGCCGTATTCATCGACCGGGCCAAGGCTTTCGACTCTGTCAATCACAACATTCTTATTGGCAGACTCGACAGCCTTGGTTTCTCAAATGATTGCCTCGCCTGGTTTACCAACTACTTCTCTGATAGAGTTCAGTGTGTCAAATCGGAGGGCCTGTTGTCCGGACCTCTGACAGTCTCTATGGGTGTGCCACATGGTTCAATTCTCGGGCCAACTCTCTTTTCTGTATACATCGATGATGTTGCTCTTGCTGCGGGTGATTCTCTGATCCACCTCTACGCAGACGACACCATTCTGTATACTTTGGGCCCCTCCTTGGACACTGTGTTAACTAACCTCCAGACGAGCTTCAATGCCATACAACTCTCCTTCCGTGGCCTCCAACTGCTCTTAAACGCAAGTAAAACTAAATGCATGCTATTCAATCGATTACTGCCAGCACCTGCTCGCCCGTCCAGCATCACTATTCTGGACGGCTCTGACTTAGAATACGTGGACAACTACAAATACCTGGGTATCTGGTTAGACTGTAAACTCTCCTTCCAGACTCACATTAAGCATCTCCAGTCCAAAATTAAATCTAGAATTGGCTTCGCAACAAAGCATCCTTCACTTATGCTGCCAAACATACCCTTGTAAAACTGACCATCCTACCGATCCTCGACTTCGGTGATGTCATCTATAAAATAGCCTCCAACACTCTACTCAACAAACTGGATGCAGTCTATCACAGTGCCATCCGTTTTGTCACAAAAGCCCCATACACTACCCACCATTGCGACCTGTACGCTCTCGTTGGTTGGCCCTCGCTTCATACTCGTCGCCAAACACACTGGCTACAGGTTATCTACAAGTCTCTGCTAGGTAAAGCCCCGCCTCATCTCAGCTCACTGGTCACCATAGCAGCACCCACTCGTAGCACACGCTCCAGCAGGTATATCTCACTGGTCACCCCCAAAGCCAATTCCTCCTTTGGTCGTCTTTCCTTCCAGTTCTCTGCTGCCCATGACTGGAACGAATTGCAAAAATCTCTGAAGCTGGAGACTCACATCTCCCTCACTAGCTTTAAGCACCAGCTGTCAGAGCAGCTTACAGATCAATGCACCTGTACATAGCCCATATGTAAACAGCACATCTATCTACCTACCTCATCCCCCATCCTGGTATTTATTTATTTTGCTCCTTTGCACCCCAGTATCTCTACCTGCACATTCATCTTCTGCCGATCTACCATTCCAGTGTTTAATTGCTATATTGTAATTACTTCACCACCATGGCCTATTTATTTCCTTAACTTACCTCGTTTGCACTCACTGTATATAGACTTTTTATTTTATTTTGTTGTGTCTGGAGTAAATTCCTCTCGTCCAACTCATTAAAGAAAAATTCTTCGTCCAGTTCAAGGTGAGTAATCGCTGTTCTGATGTCCAAAAGCACTTTTCAGTCATAAGAGACATTATGTATAAAATGAGCAGCAACATTATGTACAAAATAAGTTACAAATAAGGTGAAAAAACAAACAAAATAGCACGGTTGGTTTAGAGACAATAAAACGGCCGCCATCCCCTCTGGTACCATCTTCTGTGTGTGTGTGT